>NC_051848.1:54517427-54854350 GCF_002237135.1 Teleopsis dalmanni
TCACTGCAAACTAAGGAACCAGTCTAGAGATTGAATCTCCCTTTCAATCATACCTGTCGCAGTTGTGAAGAAGACAATAAATGTGCTCCTCGTCTATTATGTTTTTGTCTCCTTTCTTGAAGATATTGATCAATTATAAGACTTCCCACTAAATAGCATTCTGAACTTCGTCAAAGGTACTAGGTGGTTTTAAACCCTGAGTTTTCCTTTATATTCGGTAGCAGGATGGGTCAGTAGGCGTAAGTAGATCCCCTATATAACGCCGGTATAACCTAACCTAATCTAGGTGTATAAAGTATTCGGAACTCAAAATTAAAAAATGCGATTGCAAGAGTTTTTGACAAAAATTTTGAACCCAGCACTGTAATCACATAACATAGTCCCGTGCGATTTTTATCTATTCTCGAAGATGATATTATGTTTTCAAGAAAGATATGTAATATTTATAAAAGTGTGAAGCCGATCAATTGATTTTTGTTTCATTGATAATTTTATTTGATTTGTGTGACATTTTTGTATACTTTGTACATTAAGTCTTCGTCTAATTTGCTTGATCAAATTCGAGTTAGTGTCTAAAACACTTTTACTCAATAGTGTTTGTGATCATTTAGATGCTCCACTGTGATAAGGGCTCCATACAATGAAGCTTTTGGCATACTTCTCAGTACAATATTCTAATAAGTATGGAGTTTTCTAATAAAGTAGCAGTTAAGTAGTCTGATACTTAACTTTTTTTGTGTTAATGGTTAAAGAGCATTTAGAGATATATCACAAGCCAGCTTCTTGACCCTCTATATTCTTTAAGCAAGTGTGGTTTCTATTAAAAATTAAATTTTAGTATTAAACATTGTCTTCCTATTCTAATTTTACAGTATTGACTTTTATTTCATTTGTACATTAAGTGTGAACATTATAAAGCTTTATAAAGCAATATTATAAAATCTGAAAATAATTATTTTATCCGCAGTTACTAGGAGTTCTTGCTCTTGATAACCTAAATGCAAGACAACAAAGACTGACGCAAGTTTCCTTAATTGAGCTTTGACTTTTATAATGAGATAATCACTTTCATTATGACGTCTTTATGCTATCTTTGAAATTATGATGCTGTTATTATTGTCTTCACTAACTTAAAGTTAAGTGGACCTATAATCTATAGTGCCGGGGTGAGATACTCAAAAAAAGCAATAAAATTTTTTTTTGTTTTTATAATTAATTAAGTAAATTGTTAAGTAAATATTTATATTATTCTCAGAATTTTTTTTTGAAAACAATTTTGTTTTTAAGTTAACAAATTACTTAAAAAGAATTACTTATAATTTATATTATTAATTTATGGATTTAACGAAAAATATATAATATGTTAAGTATTTATTGCATGGACTTTATGAAATATGTATTGGTATATTAATTGACATGGTTTTTATATTTTTTGATTAATTTAATATTAATTGATTAATATTATTTTAACAGGTTTTTTCATATAGAGTTTTGCTAAAACCGAATTTAAAAATTGCAAAAGGGTCTATTTTTTAGAACATTAAAAATTGAAGGAATGCGTCTTGACTACATCAAAAGAAAGAACATCGATAGTAATATTAATGTTTTGAACAGATTAATAAGAAAATTCTTGGCTGTGAAGTTCAGATAAGTCCGAAAATATAAGAAAACTAAGCGCTGAAATTACTCTAATTACCTTCTACAGTCTGGTGTGTCTAAGACCATATATATTTCCCTCACACTAGAAGACGAAAATGCCTTTAATTGAGAAATTCCTAATATCAGAGGGAAAAATAATTTCTCACCTTATAGTAATCCTTCTAATTGGAAGTGAAACTGAGTAGTCATAAAAAAGGCGACTAGATGTCTCATTTCTTATCTATTAGATACCTCACTCTTTCACTTCAGGCAAGCACCATTTTGTTAAAATGGCGGCATAAATTTTAGTTTGTTGTGAGGTAACTCTACGAAAGCCTAAAGTTGATCATACAACTAAACTTAAATTTCTGATCAATGCTATGCGTAAGATTATTTTATAAAAAAGTGACTTAAATTTTTTGACTCATGTTATTATATATGTTCCATCTATGTATAGTATTGATTATTAATTATTTTTTGTAAATCTTTTTGTATTAATTATTAATATGATTTATATTTCTAAGATACCGCGATTTGCTTAAATTAATAATATAACTGCAAGAAACTTCTCGCCAATATGCGTTCGATTCCTGCAATATAGGTACTACGCTATACTTGGGCCAAATCATTACCTAAGTGAATATAAATATGAATCAAAATCCAAGCAAACCGAAAGATTATCTTTAGTCGAATAGTCGTGATAACCAATTGTCAACATTTTAAAAACTGTTTGAAATAATACTGTCAGTAAAAATGTGAACAAGATTGGGCGAGCTCGTTAGCAAGTTTGGATCCAAGCGAACTCATAGAACTCTTGACTGATGTTACAAAATAATTAACAAAATTGTAATCATCTTTGACAGCAAAAGTTATTGTACAATACCATTTCTTGATATAGCACAGCCGCTTCATCGATTTTGGTGGGACGACAGTTTTATATAAGATAAGGGTCTCGGTTTTTACTCTATAGTATTTACTAATGTGAGCAAATTTTAACAATCTATACTTTCTTGTTCAGTAAAGAAATTAACCGACTTCTCTTTAATTCATGAATACATGAGTTCAACTAGAAAATTTTTTAAGAAACTATTTTATACGGCCTGTTTACAGTTGACATGCCTCTCTCAAATTTCGTAACTGTAGTGATGTAAACTGATGTTGATAAATGAATCTGTTTAAAGCTCTTCAGCACCAGCAGTCGAAGCTTAACCAGATGATTGAAATCTGGTTTTACCACTGGAAAATAAAAGGAAATACTCAAAAATTATTGTAAATAACTTTTACATTAAAGAGGATGTTTCATTTAACGTTTAAGCCGACTCGACAAGATATCCCATATTGCATTCTAATTTTAGACGATCATGCAAAAATTGCATAAAGACAGTGTGACAAGTTCATATAAAATGAAACGATTTCATCCTTACAATAAATAATAAGTTCTCTATAGATCAATGGTATATTATGGGGCACTATAAACAATTCTAATATTCTTGTTGTTCTATGTTACCAGTCAAAAGCACTGTGAAGATTAATAGTCTTCATAAAAATATTCATAAAGGTGTTCAACATTGCTTTGGAAAGACCAAATAGGCAATTCTAACCACAGATATATTAATAGGCTCTACAATCACAACAACTGCTTAATATTAAACCTAAGAGAAAAGAGCTTATTTTTTTAACTACAAATCATACCCATTCGTTTTTTTTTTTATTTTAAATTAGAGAAGTATAGATTATATGATTCACTACACACAGATTATATATTGAATTACCTATGTAAAAACAGATGTTTATCAAATAATAAAAAAAAGTAAAGTTTTACATTACAGTCAAATGAGATAATCTCTTTTACATTTGTCTGACTTCTCTGGAAAAAACTCTCTGCTGTTTTCAATTAAAACAGTTCATTACATTACATTACAAGTTTGTATCATTTTTAAATAATTCTTGTGGGTCTTTTTTTCTAATGTGCCTTCTAGAACTGTAAATATAATTGTATATGTATTGTATATTGGATTATCTATTTTGTAATACCAAAGGCAAATATAAATAAAACGTACTTATGATATATTCGATGGATTTTGCCGTTAGCTGTGATAACTAACGAAATAATAAAATTTACGACCTCATATGGTCCTAGTATAATGTCCTGGTGTAACTTACAATTCTGGATTCTTTTGAGGTAATTTTCAGCAAGTTTTCATTATATAGCTATAGGTATAGCAACAGTTCGGCCACAATTTGATGGATGTTCGGTTTTTAAACTTCATGAGTTTAAGCATTTCACACACAAATACAATCCTACAAAAAAAGTTGAGGTCACAGATTGCAAATCTAGGTGGCACAATTTATATTATTAAAACGTGAAATCACACATCCTGGAATTTCTAGTGCAACACTGTTTTGTCGCAACTACATATCTTCCACATCTTAAGCTTTGCGCCAAAAAAAAATAATTGACAATCATATGGCTGTCAATTGGACAATTAGAGGCCCTATACAGGATACAGGAATTGATGATGATGTGACTGTTGCAATTAGAGAAGAATTATTGGTTTACATCACGCCATTGTCATGTTTAAAAAGTATAGATATATTGCAACTTCTAACTCAATGCCATTTAGTGATTTTTTATGGATGAGATGATCTTTTGATAGTTCTTTGTGGGCTTTGACAATTTTGTTTATCGACTTGTTTACTAAGTAAAAAGTGAGTTTCTTCATTCAAAAATATTCTATCAAAAATTTATCTTCTAAATAATTACCATTTTTGTAGAAAGTTTAAACAATTTTAAAACATTCAGCAATTATGAACGATCCTATTATGAACTATAAAATGACCAAGTAATACATTGTAATACATTGGATGATGCATTTAAAATAAAAGAAGACTGGCTACAGAATTGATCTTGCGAAGTCTAGTCTTAAATGATATATACACTGGATAATGTTCCGATTGGCGGCGAAAACTATGATCGAATAAGGAATAATTAAAAACTATTTATGTCAATTTAGTTATACTTATTTATAGTTAATGTATAAAGTTAAATTTGTAAATTTAAATATATAAATATATATTCTGTATATAATAAAGAAGAATACTATTACTACATTGGATGATGCCAAATCAAGAACACGAAATGGATAATAATTTTTATAAAATTTTTTGCACTAATTTATTTATTATCTTAATTTTTCTCATTTACTTATTATTATTTATTGTATTTGTTTATATTAATCAAGAAATTATATCAAATCAAGCAATGGGTCAGAAGAATACATAAGTCTATAATATATTCATTTATCGTGATTTCTATAAGGAAGTATTTGAAATTTTTTATTTTAAGTAGAAGTATCTAGACTAATTCAATAAAATATAAAAAAATTAAGCAAAAATTAGTTTCGTCACCCTCAATGCAGATCTTATGGAGTGCACTACAAATAACTTAACATTTCATAACATATATTGGTTAAATATTGGAATTTAATTCTTTTAGAGAATTCTATTTATTAGTCGATATGAAGATCGATAATCGATGTGAAGCACCTTTCCTAAAGAATACTGAGAATACACACACCCAATTATGTCCAGTTAATACGCTGCCGCCACTTTGTCGCTCATATTTGAGATTTTTGGTAAAAAGTATAGTCAATAATTTTTATACGCTTTCGCAGAACAGTTAAAAGTATAATTGCAGTTTTTTTAAATATTTTTTTTCTAAAAAAATGTAATTTTATCTTTCATATAGATTTTTTAAATGATTAGCTCCGGTTACTTTTTACACAGGACAGTGTGATATGTAAAGATTTTGAAAAAACCTAAAAACATTTAAAAAATCATAACTTTATACTATTATTTTTAATGTATTTTTAATTGTTTATTTAAAACTTTTGGCTATAAATTAAGTATCAGTAACAGTGAATATTAAAATAATTCACATATATACATATATATTGTGTTAGTTTTTTAACTTTTATTTTTCTATTTAACTATATTTGGTTTTTTAATTATTTTATTAGTTTTATATTAATTTACTTATTTTTATTAAAAAAGCTTCGTCAGGTTATATCCGGCTATTTTTAAAAATTTGTGATACAATTTTTTTATACAACTTATTTCATTTATAAATATTAAAATTACAAATAATTCGATTATTTAATAATTAATTTATCTAAATTTTATTCACTTTGTTTTATTTCATTAATATTATCTTTATTTATACATATATTGCGCTTAAGTTGTGAAGTGAAACATTTTATACAAAATATTAGAGTTATTAAATTGCTAATGATTTACTTATTTTAATTAATTTTATTGTTGTTTATAAGTTATGTCTTTTTTAATTCTGTTTGATATTACTTTATAATTAAAATTTTTTAGTTTATATAGTAAATTTCTATCACAAATTATTTTATTTATAATAAAAATATTATTTTATTAGGTACTCATTTATTTATTTGGTACTTTTTTAGAAAAATTTGTTTATTCCAATTATTAAATTTATTAATTATTATTATTTAAACATTATTACATTTTATTATTCTTTCATTTAGTATTAGTTTTTTTTTTAAGTTACTTATTTATTTTATTTCTCTTCTAGTTATTGCATATATATTTTATATTTTTATATTTTATTTTTTTATTTTAATAAACTATACTGTATAGTCAGTCAAAAATTCAATTAATTAAAAATATTCACTACTTTTCGATAAAAACCCTTCTATTAGAAACGAAAGTTTATATTAAGAATTTAGTTTCTTTCGTCAAAACGGACGTTAAACATCGAATTAATATTTAAAAACTCTTAAGTTTTTATAATTAACATTTAATTTGACAATGAATCGTATAATTTTTTGAATTTTACATATATATGTTATATATATGTTATATGTTATGTTAGTATATATGTTATTATTTATTTAAATATTCCTTTAACTGTTTGTTTATGTTCATATTTCTATTTATTGATCTATTTGTTTACTAATTTTTTTAACAAATTTATATTTTCAAATTATAATATTAATTTCATTACTTATTTATTTGTTTATAATTAATTTATTTTTAGTTAGGCTAATGAATATTTTGTTTTTTTGTAATATATTTTTTTATTCTCTAAACGTAAAGTTTACTTTTTTTACAAATAATACTTAATGTAGTTGTGGGTATTTATATATTCACTAATTATAGAGATATTATTTATTTATTTACTATTATGTACTCAAATAATTATTCTAAAATTTTTTTAATTATTTTTTATTGTTTTATTTTTTCTTGCTTGAGTTATTTATTTTTTATGAATTTTGCTGAATTATTATTTTTTAAATTGTGTTTAATCAGCCCAAATGTATTAAATAATTTTATATAAAATTTATTTTTAATTATTATTTAGTATATTATTTTTAATTTGCAAATAATATTTGTTACAATTCATTTTTTTATTATCTTTTATTATATTTTATTTAACTATTGATTTGAGTTTGTAGTTATTTATTTCAATTTTTGGTTATAGATCACCTATTTATTGTTTAAATTTTTTTCTTTTTACTTAATTATTTATCATTAACTTATTACTTTTTTAACTTTGTTTAATCATCCTAAATTAAATAATAGTTTTGTTTTTGGAATATAGTGTTTATTTTTTGTATTGTTTTCTTGTATTATAACTTAATAAAGTATTCATTTTAGTGAATAGTGCTTTTCTTAAATTAAGTTATATATTTGTTTATTTATTTATTTATTTATTAATGAACACACAATTTTTCTCAGATTTTATATTTGTTTTTTGTACATTGTTTCTTTAAAAAGTGTTTTAAATGTTAAAAAAAATTGCAATTTGTTTTATTACTTATTAAGTTATGATTTTATTTATTTAATAATTTATAATTAATTTTTTTGATAATCAAATTTTACTTATTTGTTTATAAATAGCTTAATTGGTATGAATGAAATTTAAATTTTGTTGTCACCAATATTTTGACCATAGTCTACTCTAAAGATGATTATCTTTAGCTGATTGGGCTTTGGACTCCCCAAATATTGATGACAATAAAATATATTTAAAAAAAAGATGAAAAATTGTATATTATTTAAACAGTTGACTAATAAGCCCATTTAAAACCATTTAAATTATTTAGAAACATTTATATATATTTTGTTTTTATATAGCTTTTTTATATATTAAAGCTGATTTTTTTTGTAATAAATGTTTAATATCAGTTTAATATCAATAGCACTTTAATATCAATATCACACTTTTCAATTCACTAAGAGAGCTAGATTTTATTTCCATAGCTCGTGTCAATGGCTTTGTGGCCAGTACAAATGGTTATAGGGACAAGTGTCAAATTCTTAGGGTATCACAATGGACCTCGTGGTCTAAGTGAGTCTTCGGACGGCCCTAGTAACCTAACTTAACATAAACTAATATCAGTTTACTTGACGCATTTATTATTATTAGGGCATATATGCTTGATATTATTTATTTAAATACATATTTTTTGATTTTTTATTGTTTATATTTTAAGTCTATTATTAGGCTTCAATAATTAAAAAAATAGTGTGTTTACTGACTAATTTACCTGTTTAAATATAAAAATAAAATTTTTATAACAAATAAAAATAATTTTAAAGTATAATAATAATTCTTTTACTTAATTATAGCAATTAATACATATATGTTTATACCTCAAAAAAAAAAAAATTAATGTGATGAGTAATAAGTATTATTACAAAAAGTTAAGTATTATTACTTCTTGAAATAAATTTTTGGTACAATTTGTTTTAATATTGATTTATTTATTTTATTTGTTTGTTTATAGTTTGTTTATTATTTTTTATTTATGCTGATAATTTATTTATAAATAATTTTTATTTGAATTCGTTTGAAAAATTAGTAGTATATTAAAAAAAATAAATAAAAAATTTTGTATAAAATTTACTTTGAATAGTTGTTAATATTTATATTATAATTATTTTTATTATTTTTTATTTTGTACCAAAATGCATTACGTTTTTTTAGTTTATAAAATATACGTATTTTAAACAAATAAAATATTTCTTTTGTTATTAAATAAAATATAAATAAATATTTTGTTTTGTTTTTTTAAGTTTTCAAGTAATTTATTCTATATTTAGCTGTAAGTTGTTAAGTTTCTAATCTCTAAAACAAATATATAATAAAAATAAAATGTTATTTATATAAATTATATATTTTGTTTATTTACTTAATAATTAACTCAACATTTTTTTAAACATATGTTTTTTTCAAAATTATAGTTTAAAAGTTCACTGTTTTAAAAAACATAATTCTACAATAATATATTTATATTTCATATAAAATAATAAAGTATTAAGAAAATGAATACTTAGTTACTTTTAGTAATTTATTTGCTATTGAATATTTTTTTTTGATTTATTCGATTAAAATTTTAAAGGTTCATCTATGAATAATAAATAATTTAATAATTACAATTGGTATTATAATTTATTATAGTATTACAATAAATAATATAATTAGTTAAGTTTTGTGTTTTTTAAAAATCGTCATAAATGAAAAATAAAAACAAAGTTTTATAATAATTATTATAATTATTATTAATTTATTATAATATTAAAATAAATTATATAATTGGTTAAATTTTAAGTTATTATTATTAAGTTTTGTTTTTAATAGCCGTCAAGAATGAAATATAAACACAAAGTTTAATTATTAAATTCGTATAATATTATTATTATTTTTAATGACCGTCAAAAGTAAAAAATAAAAACAAAGTTTTATTATAAAATTATACTAATTTTTTATTATTATATTTTTATTATTATTATTATTATTATTATTATTATTATTATATTAATTTATTATTTAAATAAGTTATATAAATGGTTAACTTTTATGTCCACATAATGTTTTTTAAAAACCATCAAAAATGGAAACGAAGCTTATAAGTTTTGTAATTATTAAAAATAATACGATTTAATAACACATTTATAGAATTTATTTTCATAATTTTTATAGAAAATAATTTTCTTTTTATTTAAATAAGTTATCACTTTGAGATTTATTATCATAAGATAGTGCATTATAATGCTGTTGTTGTTATGAGACTCTTGACAGGTTTTCTTGAATACTTTGTAGAGAAAATAATTTTTTTTTAATTAAATCCTTAATTTATGTACCCTTACATTGTAAAATGAATTCCTAAAATTTGTGTTATCCTTCCTTAAACCGATGTAGATGTAAATGTGAATGGGTATTTTTGCGGTTTTCCTTCAATGTGTGAGTTTAAGTTAACATAAAAATGTTTTAAATATCCCGCGCACTATGAAGCTAGCTTAGTGAACACAGCGATTTAGTGAACATATTCTTTGTATATCGATTATTTAAACAAACAAGCACTTAAAATAAAATACAAAAATTTCTATATTTGAATTTTTAATTATTTTGCATTTATCATTTATGAAATTTAAATTTTTATTCTTTCGCACAAAATTGAACACTTCACTTAACGACGTATAAAACGCGACTATATTAAAAAACTCACGAGCAACTAAAAACGTGTGTTCGATAGAACCCAGAAACGAGCAGGCAGCCAGGCCACAAGCAGAGCAGCAGAAGTCGCGAAACGACAGCAGTAACTGTGGCAGCGGCTAAGCCTATGTGTATGTATGTTAAAGCAATAGCAATAGCAGCACTGTTAGCAGCAGCAACAGTTGAATTTAACAGTTTTGTCTATTTCAACCCCAAGCTTTTGTATTGCTGTGCTTTAGACAGCACAGCTGTCTCTGTTTCATTGCAGTGCGTTCAGGTTATAACTGCTACGACGCTGTTGTAAGCTATGTTAGGCGGTACTTCGCGTTGTTGAATTGTTCTGCTTTTAGTCATGCTGCTTTTTTTTGCTGCTACTGCAGCACCCTGCTGCTTGTTTTGATGTTTTAATGGTAGCCTTACTTTTTTTGAAACATTTTTTTTAATTTCAATTTTGTTTTTTTGTTTTTTTGTTGTTATTTGTAAGCTACTGATCACATGTAGCGCAGCTAAATACTGTTTGCAATCATTTAAACCGGATGATGTACGTGTGAGCTGGTATGGATATCTGTGCTGTGCTTTGCTGTGCTGTACAACGTATCTTGTTCAAGGGTATTTGGCATATTTATGTCAGAGCCTCTACTGGACAGTAATTTTGACACTACAATTTACGCTTGCCTTAAACTGAAATCGAGCATTTGACTGGTTTAGGGCAGTGTAAGCCAATTTTAATGCAGCTTAAATTGGCTTACACTGTCTTTTCTAAATATCTTTTTTTTTGCATATATCCACTCATTAATGAACAATATACGTATAAATAATTTTGTTATCTTATTGTTAAGGTTTCTGCTGGTCCATCATGCCTCTCTGGCTATTCGGATAACGTTGTATACATGAGAATTCCATGTCAATTTCTCATCCAGAATCATTCTCAGATACTTTACCTGGCTAACAGCTAATAGCTCTTCTCCATTTAGGAAACGAGACTTGTTTTATTAGGATTTATATTTAATCCCACTTCTCTACACCATCCAGCTACGATGTTCAGGGCTTGTTGGAGTCGGTATGAGATCGTGTCTTCATATTTACCCCTAACAAGTGTGAATATATCGTCAGCATAGCCTTGTGCTTCGAATTTTTTGGCACTGAGTCGATACAAGAGCTCGTCCACTGCAATTGACCACAGGAGTGGGGATAATACCAACAAAAATGATTAATATCACAAAAAAAACAGCAATAAATGATGTATATATTTTCTAATATGTTCAAAAATTAATTAAAATAATAACTGTTTGCTTCTTCTATACGAAAACACCAAAACCAGGTAATAGAAAATAGAGATACTAGCATTTATGGTCCTCCTGAAAAAAGCACAAAATGCTTTGCATAGCAAACAGCGCCAATAACAAACAGCAAAGAAAATAATTATCGTCTAAGACAAAACTGAATTTTCTCTTACAGTTATTTCCCGCCTGTGGCATTGATAAAATATTACTAGCTTAAGCAGACGTAAGTGCTTTTATGGAACGTTTTGTACTGCAAAAGGTCTTTTAAGCAAATATCGTAGGGATCATCAGAAGTTCTTGTAAAACCTAATTATATGCCAACAATCGTAGTAAGACCAAACGTTAAGTTTTGATAATGTTATGCATATGATATAGCAATGTATTTAAAAAAACAAAGAAATCAAATGTTAAAAAGAAGAAAACACATCAAACTAAACATTTCAAAACCTAAGTATATAAAAATTTTATTTATTCATACGAAAAAAAGTACTCAATACGGACTTGAATTTCAACTCCACCAGCATTACATCGCCTGCATTGATATAAGAACTAATAGCAGACAAGTATCTGAAACTAATGGTCTATTAATCTTTTACTTTTACCGAATATTTACTATAAGGCATGTACAACAACTTGTAACTTTATAAAGTCCAATAAAGGCTTGCAACACCGATAGAATCCTTTATTATACCAAGTGGAACTAATATTCATACTCATATTCCACACAATTTTTCAGACAGAAGTATGCTCCATTGAAATCTGTTGCTTTATAATCCTTGCAAATACGATATAAAACTGTTGCTTATTAGTTATTTTGTTTTATATCACCCAGGCAGATATGAGACCTAGCCCACTAAATTCAAGCTTACCAAAAGCTGTAAAAATCGCATATCTGTTTTAGATACTTTGAAAAATTTTCGATCGTTTGTACAACGATTGTTAATGGTGACGAAACAGCTGACAGGAAAAGTGTACTCATTTTTTCGTACCAAGATATATCGAATATAATCTATTTCGAAAAGTCGCTAATGTCTTAAGGCAAATCAAATAGCTCATTCAGTCAATAACGTGAATGAAAGTTTTCTCAAACTAATAAGATTTGAATTGAAATAAGTCAACAGCTTCGTAACTGAATATACGCCTATTAACTACTACCTTTTAATGTTGGGACCAACGAACACTTGATCTTTAGATCCAATATTATGCAAAATAAGTGTTCCGTACATCCTATCTAATCACCTTATAAGATTATGAGAAAACAAAGCTAGTAAGCTTAGTCAAATTTTATTGAAATAAATTAATATTGTTTACGATAGTTAGTTGAATGTTCCAGGAATAGCACAATAGATTTCATACATCGTAGTTTACCTTTCCTCTTTCTAAGAATAAGAACATAATGTATAAGGTTTTTCCTATAGCTTTCTTTCCAGGCCATTAAAATCTCTAACAAATTGTTTGAATTTTTTTAAGGTTTTAGAGATTTAGTCTATTTTGCATTCAATCGCGGTGGAACCAACCATCGTCATCTAAATCAATTTTTTTTATTCGAGTGATATACGAGTTTACAGATATCTGTCGTTAGTTCGATATCGACTTTTGTATTTCTTTTAGGAGGTTTAATGTAGTTTTTATCGATATTCACACACATTTTCAGCTTGATTTTTTATTATTATCTCTGCAGAATGTGTCAGAGCTAATAAAAACAAATAAAATGAAATACATAGTTTTAAACTACATTTAAAGGTGTTGAGTATTATAATTGCAAAAACTTAATTTGCTCATACGCAATGGTGTACCAAAATATGTAGTCCGATTTGATATTCCATATTATTACACCCTTAAGAGAAATATAAACTGACTTTAAGATAATGTGTTCATTTTGCTGCTACAAAATAAATTATTCTTAAATGTGTTAATAGTGGAACAGGACTATAATTACAAAAATTTTAATAATACAAAAAAAATATATATACTTTATTTAAAAATTTTAATTTTACATATAAAACTCAATCGAAATATAAATTTCAGGTATGAAATCCAATCGATCGCTACTGGTTTGTTGAAATCATCTTAGGGCAGAGAAATATATTTAAAATAGAACTACCGTATTTGCATATAAGATCAATATAAAACCCATATCAATTGAATCGTTATTAAATGTTCATATAATTTATCTCGTTCCTACTCAACATCGAAGCTACGAATAACTGATATTTTGTTTTGGTTAAAGATTCCAGACCATATTCGGTTCCGTGAATACTTTAAGTCCTTAATAAATTTCTAAATCTTTTAGAAAAATTTCACTGTGTTCTAATAAAAACAAAAATAATATGTATGAATTTAAAAGCAATAGAATAATTATAGAAAAGAACATAATATAATATTTGAAGGATAAGATGACCTTCTCGACCTTCAATGCATAGTTCATGTTTCAAAAACTTTTTTTTTAAGATATAGTTTTTAGAAAATAAACTTTTAATGAAAAAATATATATATTTATTATATCGTATATATATTTATTATCGTATATATATATTTATATACGTACGATAATAAATCATATTATCAAATTAATAAAATAAATTAATACTTCATTTTTTTTTAATACTTCATTTAATAATTAGATTTTATATACAATATATAAGATTATTACCAGATTAAAGAGCGTTTGCTTTTATAATCACATCAAGGCTGAAGTTGTTAATGGATTACCTAAGGGTTCATCGCAATCGAGAACCATATATTATAAGCGGCTATGGAAAATTCCAAATCAGCAGCCGATTGAAAAGCAGATAATGAAGCGGAAATATGGCTGGTAGGGACATACCCTGCGTAAACCATTTAGTTAAATTGCACACTCAGCATTAGAATGGAATCCACAAGGTAAAAGGTATCGTGGACGACCGAAAATGAAGAAGATCGATAAACAGGGAAACTAACAAATTTAGCGAGCTTAGAGCATTAGCGCGTAATAGGGGTGTCTTGAAAGCATATGTGAATAGACTAAGTTCTTGGAATGTGATAATAATTAATAGAACAATAATAATAATAATCTTCGCAACCTACATTAACGTTTTAACAAAGTGCATCCAAAATCTTAATGGATCTATTTGTAGTCACATAATGTAGTCTCTGAATAGAATGAGTTGAGTTCTTTTTATATTCTCTGTCAGTGTTCAATCTTTAATTTGATCAAGAGAATTATACCAGACTACTTTCTATGACTGATATTAGAAAATCCCAAACAATAAATGAAACAATGAATGAATTAAACTAATCCCTATTCAAAAGACCGATTATGGCTATGGAATTGTTCTGTATTACTGTAAATAATAGATTCAATTCTTAAGTAAAGTACGCAGATATTATTTCTAAATAATAATCAATGTTTAATGGACTCTAGAAGATGATTCCTTTATTGAAAATATTTGCTGAATCTTCACTAAACTTGCAATCAAAGAATTGATTTAAAAAAACAATTGTGATGATACCATGCTATTTTTAAATAGATACTTATTAAAAAACATATGATTGAGCACATTATCTCTATTGTAACATTTGGTTTTAATTTTATTATCTGATCTTACCGGTATTATGTAATAGGACGGACAGACAAAGTCATCATTTACATGGATGTAATATGTAATACTAGACGACCTACAATATTTTTGTATAAAGAACATAAAAACCATTATTAACATTTATCAAATAATGGAAGCGTAAACAGATGTGGTACCTTATTATAGAAAAATTATCAGATTTCAATTGTACTAATACTTTCCTAAGAACAGCATTTTTCAATTGATAAATAAAATGGAATATTTTAGATTTGCTTAATGCATATGATAAAAGTTATTTATGTTCACAAAAGCAAATGTACACTATTTTAGATATATAATCTAAATATATAGGTATAAAATTTATGTATGATTTATATATAGACATGTATATAAGTAAAATAGCAAATTACTCGATATGAAGCACTTATTGGTGAAATAGCAATGATATTGGGTCGTAAAATGCAAAGGGAAAACAAAAATCAATTCATTATTCATTATTTCAACAAAAAAATCATATTAAAATTATATCAGAATGAACTTTATATTAACCGTTGATTGACAATAAGATGACAATACAAGAAACCTTTGAAGATACAATTTAAAGTAGATAGTTTTTAAGAAATGGAACTTGAAACGTGCAGTTTCGTTCAATAGACAAATTTTTCGCACCCAAGTGTGCTTGTTATATTGTATAATTCTCAGTTGGAGCCAGGTCTAAGGTATGCTTATTTACGATTTTAGGAATAGTTAACAAATTATTGTAAGTTGTATAAATATAGGATTAACAAAACCATCATGCTTAATTGCCATAATTGCCAATTAACCACCATCATTAATTGAAAACCATCAATATAGTCTCAGGCAAAAGTTTTAAATAATATTAGAATTAAATATACAATTTCAACAAAAAAATACAAAAACTGAAGACTATTATATTGAGGACTATTACAGAGCAGCGTCTACAAAATTAACTTTAACTAACAAAACGTGAATATAGTCAAGGAATTCTTAAAAGCAACTATAATGTACTGGTGATGTTTAGCAATGAGAAAGCACGAATACAAGAAGGCATATTGCCACAAATATTGACTAAATATTTTAGTAAAGAAATTTAATTATAGTTTCTAAAGAGTTAAATTTGATAAAAAAGAGAAGACTGTCGTCTTTGATTCAAACCTAGTTCTTTTCAAAGAAGATCTAATAAGGTCAGCCGGTAAACACAAAACATTCTCCGGGAGTTCTAAAATGATTATTAACCAGTATTTGACAATTATGACTGGAATTTTCAGAACCAATCTATTTCGCTCGGGCAAAGAACGATGACTTTTCTCTGCAGAAAGAACTGCACTAGCTCAATTTAGATTCGAATATAGTTATGTGCTAAACAATTACTTACTAAACTTACTAAATAATTCCGCATAAATATTTAAAATCGTAATGTGTATCCAAATTGCAGATCTACCTCTTCTGATGCACCACACACACAAATCTCAATTCAATTGATTTTAATTTAAGTCCCAACCATCCCAAATCTACTAGTATTCTCTAAAATTCTCCCACACTCACTCAATCATTACATTTCCACATCAAAACTCATATATTCGTCGTATAATTCCTGCATGCTTTTCAGATACCTACATGCTACAACAACACCAACACCAAAAGCAAAATACGGTAAAACCATTGCATGGGCTGAGGCCAACACTACTGATTATGCTGATGTATTACTACTGCGAATTTTACATCATAGAGCAGTTTAAAAGTCAATTTCTGTTACGGGGATATCTATTTCTGAACTTTTACAATAAGAGTTCAAAAATAAGAGTGAGAAAGTTAGAGAAAGAGAGTAAGACTAGGAGTAAGAAAGTTAGAATAAGAAATAGGAGTAAGAGAGTAAGATTAAGAAAGTAGAAGAGTAAAGCGCGGCGCAAAATATCATTTTTGAATGTCATTTAAGTTGCGCTCTATCTTGCTTAGATTTATTTCAACGACCGAACTTGCTCACATTCAAGAGTTATCATTCAAGCAAAATTTTTAAAGAATAAGGGTGTTTGCGCATGCTGTAAGTGTGTTAATGCAATCACGCAAAAATATGTTTTTGAACGAGGAATTCAAGTTTTTGGGTGACAGATTATCATTCACAACATGTTGGCGAGAAGCTAAATGATTGAAAATTTTGGTAAGCGCGACAACAGGTTGGTTGCATGTCATTTAAGGATGCAGATTATCATTTTTGAGTGTCATTCATGAATTTTCTCTCTTGAATGACACTAAAAAATGATAGTCAACACCGCGCTTAAGAGTTTTTTTTCAATATATATGTATGAACATATGTGTTCCAATGATCTTCTACATATGTACCCTCATATAGTTAACAAACTGTATATTATTAACACATCTAGCGGTAATAAGTTCAGTATATCCAGACATAACTATAATACAATACCATCACTAGAAGCCCCTGTACCGTACCTACCTCAAACTACATTTTGGTGATGTATGAATACAACTAAATTTTCTAGTAATGTTTTTTGGCTCTAATAACTTCATTTACCATAGCTTTGTAGTGTACATGTACAGCCACCAATAAGTAGGGTACATATATTTTTTTCTCAAAATTTTCTTCTACTATGCAAATACTATACACTTTAATAGGCTTTATTCAACGAAATATTTATTTGCTACTTAAAAGCTACAAAAGCTTTAATAGACGCAACAATAACAACACTAACTGCGAAAACAATGAAACAGCATTGCCAAACAACACCAATGACAAAAACAATAACAAAAACAATAACAAAAACAATAACGAAAACAATAACAACAACAACAGCATAAATAAACTAAGCTCGCCTTTGTTAAAAAATTTTGGTTTGTTTACTATTTTAATTAATACAAGAGTAGTTGCGCACTGCTATTGTTGTTGTATATAGTACTGGACAATAAATTTAGGGTTGGCTGGGCAGTTTTTAATATATTTTGTGTTGTGCTTGGCGCGTATGTATGGTATAGTGTGTGTGTAATATATGTGAAAGAACACAAATGAATGAAGAAACGAATGAATGAAAAAATTATGCTAAGTGGTGTTGATAATGCATTGACGGCGTGCGCATATCACACATCACAAATCATATCGTGTTACATCGTCAATTCGTTAAATGACTCGGTCTTCTTGTCGTATGGAGCAGCACAAGCTGATACCATACTTAATGTATGAAAGCTTAAAGCAACAACAAATTACAACAAATTGTGTTCACTTATTTTTGTGTGCGCATCGGGATGTGCGTAAGAGTGCTGAGTGCTGTAAATGGTATTCGAAAAGTATTCGATGGCAGCAAGCATTCCACTGCACGTTCAATAAAGCCCAAGCATATTTCGCGTAATTTAGGTCATTTTAATAAGTCACAAAAAAAATTTAAGTGTGCTCACAAGCGCAGAGGTATTATTTACCTAAGAGAGATTGCAAGCGCATTACCCAAAAAAAAATTACATTTTACAAAAAAAAAAAAAAATTAATTAAAATAAATTTTAAGTTTACACTAAAAAAAATATTGTAAACATTCATTATTCAGGCAATAAATTTTGGATTTCTTTATTAAGTGAAAATTTGGCTAATTTTTCTATTCTTCATAAATCTTAAAAAATTGTTTTAATTAATTTTATTGCACTTTCATTAAAATACACTTTAAAAGCAATTTGTAGAATTTTTGGAACAAAATTGTACTTAAGTGCGACGGCTTAATAAAATCCTATAAGAATTTAAATAAATTAAGAGCTACAATTTTTCAACAATTTGTTGTCATTAGTGAATATCACTAAAATCATATAAAAAAGTTATTTCAATTGAATTCAAGTTCTTTTTTTGATTGTATTAAATTACGCGCTTTACTTGACAGTCTCGTAAAATTGCGTAATCTGACCATCAGTCCATTGTTCCTCTTACAAATGACAGCATCGGGTGCTTACATGTACGGGTGCTGTGCGCCAGCCACACATTAAGTTGGCTCGCCTGGATTGAGAGTTCGCGCATATATGTTAATTATTAATGAACAAGGCGAATCGCTGGAATTTCATGTTTCTGTAATTGCTTGAATTAAATAGTAAATTGATGAAATATCACATGCTTAAATCCCATACCACAACCATTTCAATGGAAACGGTATTAAATTGCGGTGCACATTGTCATCCGACATATTAGTCGGATTGCATTACTACCGTTTATAAAGTGTTTTTTTTTTGTAAGATGTGCAGAATTTTTTAGAATTATTAAGCAAATGATTTCGTCACTTAACAGTCACTTAAGTCTGAAAAAGTGTAACATGGAGGTCTATTTTTCTGCTACCTTTTTATTATTTTAAGGTCATATCTTATCTAATTATATAGAAAAAATTGGCAACAGTAATAACTTTTATCTTAAGACTTCGTAAACCACTGGCAGAACAATGTCATAATGATTAAATAGCCAATTATCTGTTGTAAGTAAAGTATTCAAAACTTTATTTGTCTTAAAACTAAAACTAGAAAGTACTAATAATAAATTAACAGCGAATCGTTTAGAATATTATACAGCTTTGAACAAATTCATAGGATTTAGAGAATCATCTGTATTGTAGTGGAAAACAAGGAATACTGCATGAGGGTTATTACTTGATAACACACAAGTCAAAAATTTAGCATGCTGTATTGGTAAATGAATTATAAAAACTATTGACCTACTTTTAGTATGATGTTTTATAGTCATACTATATTATTATTATTAAAGGGAATATTAATATAAAAAAATTTGACAACAGGTACTCCTGCGTTCTAAATGGTGGTGCTTTTGGCACAATTTTATACAATCCTTACATAACTGATTTCTTTACCTCCACAGAAGCATCTATTGCAATAATTGCCAACGATAAAATATAAATTCTAAATCCTTTAACCCAACTGTGGCATCTATCTAATCACAAATAAGCATAAATAACGTTAAAGCGTAATCACTTAAAGCAAGCACGTCCAAATCAATTCAAGTATCATACTATCACTCACGTATCTCCTCGTGCGCATACTCTTTCGTGCTATCCACACAACAGCATTGATGGTGCTCTCTCTCAACTCACGAGTCCCTAAGTAATCCAGCTCAAAATATCTTGGAATATTAAGATATTAAAACAACAAATAAAAAATTGGTGGAACTTAAACTAATACATCTCCATTAGTTGTTTGGACCCAATTCGCTGCTTCCTTTACAATATATACTTTTAGCACACTTAACTGTATTTTAATCATTATGGATGTATGGTTTACAACTGAGAGGTTCTGTATGAAAATCATATGCTGTGGTAATTAAAAGTACACACGAATCACGGACTGCACCAGGACTTAAGAGTCAGTAATGTGCAATAAAAAATCAATTAAAATAATAATGGTCATTCAAACGTTCTATCTATATAATGAATATAACAAATATATAAATGTAACAATTAAAGATATAAATATTTTCCAACTAGATTCTCAAATAAAGAAAGAGGAAACATCTCCATTTAATCAACCCTGTGTTTTCGAACACCGCGTTTTTCTTGCTCTTAATGCCGACCATTTAGAAATCTTTGAAAAAAAAATTCAGAGAAAAATGTTTGGAGATTTCGATTAAGACTTATATAAAAAACAACTCAATATTGAGTTTGAGGTACTGGTCTAGTATAAGCGAATTATACATCATTTATATGTATAATGTATAAAATCTATATAAAGTTCTAAAAGAATAACGACGCGAAACTAGAGCGGAACTAAAGGTGGCCAAATATTTTTTAATAGAAAAAAACCAGAAAGAAGAATAACGATCAAAATTATAAAGTCAAAATAAAGCACCGATCGGTTGAGAGAAATGTTGTAAAGATATCTTTGGCTACTCGATTGCTGTGAAAGAAACCACAACTGCTGCATTCTAACAACTTTTGATGATTAAAGTTAATACGATGTTAAGTTCAGATATATAATATTTACCATAAAATTTTAAAAGTATTGGTCATTTTTTATCACTAGATAGAGATAGATGGATAGAGATATTTGCTGCCAGATATATGTAGTATCCATATACCTATACATTTTTATGATTTAAAAAACATATTGACGCCATTTGTTTGGGGAACTTTAATACATCTAACGCATATCCTGGACCTTGCAAAATCTAAATTGTCAATATATTCCATGGTCCACATATACTTTTATTGAGCATATATATTATTTTACATACTATATCTATTATATCTGAGTGATATAAAAGTAAATATTGACCAATACCTTAATATTACTCTGTATTGACGATTTTTGAGTAGAATTAAAAGCAACTATCTCATAAACTGTTTTCCTACAATCTGTCTATCAACATATTTTCTAATAGCTTTCGATATTTATATAGGTATATAAAAATATATATGTTTTATATAGATATATATTATAAGAAATATATGGAATTCATTATCATATTATTCTTTAAACTATATATTATACACATATTCCATGAGTTTTATAGGTGATACCAATAGTCAGCATAGCCATAAAAAACGCCAACTGCTGATAACATTATTTAAATTTTTATTCTAAATTCAACTGTTTATTGAAAACGAATTCATTGTGATATGAATTTTAGTAAATATTTATTCATCAAAAAATTAACATATAATATTTTTGTTTGTTATATACTATTAGTCTGCAGCTTGTTGACTAAAAGAGACGGACGAAAGTAAGGCAATTCTAAACTAGATTGTTCAGTAACTAATTCAAATATTTTAATTAAAAATGCTTATGCTTCATTAGCACCAACAGTATTGTTTTCCATTCCATAACTGATCCATCTAACAGTTTAGAGACTTATGGGAAATTACTTGTACGCGCTGGTGCAAACTGGCTTACTCGATCAGTGCGAACAATGCCGCGTCCAATAAACCTCCAGTACATGCCGCGATCGAAATATGAAATATGAATATAAATTACGTTTGGGTTAAAATATCACAAAATAAGCAAAGTAACTGACAAGTTTACTTGTATGACAAAATCATGCAAAAAATACGAAATTATATCTACAAATGCTTTTATGGCTTAAGTGTTTTCGATCTACAAGCGCTGATATGAATCGAACAATTGTTCAAAACAACTATGCTGCGAGCAAGATAAATTGAATGAATTGCATGATATATAATGGAATTCAATGAAATACTACAAAATCATATAAATCTATTCAAGAAGTAAATTACGTAGTAGAATCACAAATACGAGTATGCATATCCTAATATTGGCAGTCGATATATGGCCGAGACTATTTGTGCGTTTATCAAAAGAATAAAGTAATAATTTCAAGACATTCCATAAATTTAAATAAACAAATATTATAATGTTTAATGAATTTAATGTAAGATACAATATTGATGTGATCTATTAAATGTATTCAAATACGTGGTTTTTTCAGTTGCAGAAACTGCTCTTAACTACTGGAACTA
Source organism: Teleopsis dalmanni (assembly GCF_002237135.1). Lineage (NCBI taxonomy): Eukaryota > Metazoa > Arthropoda > Insecta > Diptera > Diopsidae > Teleopsis > Teleopsis dalmanni. Next base: position 54,539,920 of record NC_051848.1, read on the forward strand.
TTCTGTTTGCAGAACTCTTCATCTTTATCGTAGACCTTTTTGCTTAAGTTATTATTTGCCAAAATCAGATATTAGATATTAGTATGGATACATTGTAGCATCTTACCGAAATGGTTTAAAATGACAACTGAAATGTCCTTCAAACAACATTAATTAAAACTCAGCAAATCTTAAAGAAGTAGGACATAAGGACAATATATATACATATACATACATACATATAAACCAATTTTTTATAATGTAAGGTTGTTAAAGATCTGCTACGAAGTCTACTAAATCTAACTTAAATTTGTTAATTAGCATTGCTTACCCACTAATAGAAATGCAGTCTAAGAATAAGCAAAAAATTTATAGATATATATCTATATATGTATAAGCTTTTCTGACGTCTTTCAAGTATTAATAGACAGTGCCAGCTATGAGCATAATTCTTCTCATCACATGTTTTGACTAATGCTATAAGGCTTCGAATGTTTTTATTATAAATTTATAAGTTAATAATTAAATTATTCCCATAAAAATATTACAATTAAGATTAGTATCTTTTTAATATAAATAGGTTTCTCTCAACTAACTTAACACTTTAAAAGTAAATATGTCAAAATAAGTGCTTTCAAACTTGTACTTTCCACGATTTCTACTTTAACTATAGCAAACGTATAAATAAATTAATAATTAAAAAATTTTAGTTTCTATTTAAATTAAGATTTTTTTTGTGAAATAATTAAAAATAATTCTTCTGAATCTCATTATAGTGGCAGTCACGTGTGTGTATTTCAATAAATTTTGTATACATTAAACAACAAGAAATCAACTTTATATGTTTTTTATATAATATAACGAAAATAAGTAAGAAAAAAAATATAATTCAAGGTCGATTCCTAACAATGAAACCTCGCCAATATCAAAATTGTTTGGTTCTATGAATACATACGAGTACTTCAGCGAGGCGTAGATATGTATTTTTGTGCACATATAAAAACAAAAACCTCAAAAAAATGTATAGAAGATTGAACAGTTTTTTTCTGGGTATTTTTTCCATAGATATTTAGTCCCTTCAAAATGAGAATCGTTTGGAATCTTCATTGTTGTCAGTGGCAACACAGCTGCGTGCCCATTGCCACTACAAAAATGGGTTCATGAACTTTCGCTTCATAAACTTTGAATATCAAAGTTTTGTTCCATTTGAGTTTCGTATAAAAGATTTTAATCATTCACGTCGTGACATACTCCGAACTAATAGTAGGGAGTAGGCTGCTTTGTGTTATAACAAAACAACAAAAACAATTATATTACAATATATTCATATATACTTATTACGTATATGGTACATTAGAAAAAAAAATTAATAGAAAACTGTTAATGCATACTTCCGCATAGATTTTGGGTAGACTGGCATTTGGACTATTGTTAAGTTTTTACAAATTTTCTGAAGAATTGAATCATCAAATGGCGGAACAACTACTTGGAGTTGTAAATTGAGTTAGGTAGGTCAGTTGATTTTGTAAACATTACAATCAAAAAAGTGTGATTTCAATATGCAAATTATCTAAAAAAAAATTATAAATTAATAATTTAATTAATTAGAAATAAACCAATTTTTCAATAAAAAGAATTATTTCATTAAAATGAGGTATTCTATGTGTTAAATTTAAATAAAAACCATATTTGAGAACTAGTATCTGCACTTTGGCTAATTTTTTAAAAAAAATAAAATAATCACGAATACATTTACTAATTTAGTAAAAACACAAAATCTATTTGATCCTTGTAGAATAATTAATACAAGTAAATTTCACATCCCTAAGACACATTAGAAACACAATTCTATCTTTAACTTTCAAGCCATTTATTGAAAACATCGCACGACACTATATTTTCTTTTTGATTCTTCAACGGTTTGAGGTTAACTTGAAACTGTTGAGTTCAAAAGTACAACCCGTTTATTTAAAAGATATCTCGGTCTCTGGAAATGGCGGGTAGATTAAGTTGAAATTGTTGAGTTCAAACTAATATAGTTATTAAGTAAATGGATGACTGTAGGAATAATTTTCTATAAATTTCAAGATTAAAGTCAATTTCTGATTTTAATGGAAAATACTATTATAGTTTTTTAAAGTATTCGAGCCGGTCAACAAACTTATAAACATTCTGACAAACAGAACGAAAGATAAATATTATATATATTATCAAAGTATCACCATACAATATAAAAATATATATATATAAGCTTTAAAGGATATCTGATATATACCTTATTGCCTAATAAATATTCTAACAAACTTAACATACCTTTTATTGAGTAAATGTACAATTTTTAATCTTAAAAGCTTTTTAATTAATTAATTTTAATTGCATAATTATAATGTTTTTAACTGGAATCTCTCTCTCTCTCTCTCTGTTTAGTCAATGGAACCTTTAAACTGTCAAATCAAGTATATGTCTGCCCACTTACCTAAAGACCTTTTAAGTCTGAGCTTTGACAGTGACCGTACGTTCTGCACCTTAGACAGTCTGATTCAATAAAAAATATTCTATTTATGAATTGATTTCAATAACTGAAACGTAAAAAATTCTATTGAAATCTAAGACTCACAAAAACAAAGCCTTATAAGCACGAGTGTTAGAAGTTTGCCTTAAAAGTTTAATAGGAAAAAATCGCGTCTAAATCGGCGTAACCTGAACACTTGTCTTGTAGTATCGGTAATGGAATTTTTGTAGCTACAACAAAAAAAAAATATATTAGAAAAAAAAACGCGCGTAACAAGTTTGTGATGTGAAATATAAATGAAGTGGGCGTGTGTGAAATTTTAATATAAAGATATTCTCTAAACGTTATTGTAAAAGTATCTCAGTTTAATGCAAATTAGATAAAAACAAATTAATTATGCACAAAATTACAATTTAATTACATGTAAACAAGAAATAGTTTAAAATTAGTTGTGTTCGTTTTTCTATTTATACAAATTCGAAATTCATTCACACAATTTTTAGTCGATTCTATACAATCGGTCCGAATAGACAGATAAAATGCTCTATTATATAAATTATGTTATATTTAAGCGGTGCTTTAAAAATGCTATACAAGATTTTAATACTTTTGAATGTATGAATAGATCAAGTTTTGACGTAAAATATATACATAAATGATTCTAATTTATCCATATTTATAAAAAATGTATATCTATAGAATAAGAACTAGAATAGCTTATATACAATTCACCTAGTACTAGTTTATAATCATTATTTGCTTAATACTCTTCAGAAAATAATTTATTTTTTTATTTGTGATCAAAAATATTATTCCTGAAGATAACTATCGAAAATAGTCGCAATATCGGAAAAATATTTTAATGAAATATAATATTTTTAAATATAAATAATAATTTATAATTTTTTTATATCTGTTTAAATGACCAATTAGACTATACCGTTTTATAATTGTTATTTAATGCTCTTTATTTCTTACAACTTTCTTAAGCGGGAAGACTGGATAAATATTCAACCAGTAAGGGCTAATGTTTATTAACTGCTTAACCCTGTTAATTGTTTACAACCTTCTTAAGCAAGATGGTTTGAGAAACCCCATTTAAATACTTTTATTTTAAAATTTTTTTAAGTTTTCTTTGATGTTCCATTTTACTGGATTCGAAAGATATAGTGATTTAAAGTACAATGTATTATCTAAAATATAAAATAATTTACACTATATTTTAATTTAACTAAGGTCGTCTCTGAGAGTCTTACAAAGCATAGTCAAATGACAATGAATTTTTGGGACTAGTGAAACTTGGTGGTATTACAACTAGTGGCTAGTTCTAATTCATTATTCCATCCATTTACTATTTCATGCTTCAAAAGCTTACCCAAAAGGATATGTCTTATCTCTTTTGATGTTACCTTAAAAATGGCAGTAATAAATAATATATTCAGAGACTCGTCTAAAAAAATGTGCAGATATTTTAATCCATGACAAATTCTTGGTACAGAAATATTAGATATTAAAAGTAGTTACTGAGTAAGAAATAACTCTAAATGTAAATTACAAAATTGGAAAAATTTATCCACAAGCAAATATGAAGAACCGTTTTTCCGATATATTCAATTATCAGCCAGCATAGTACGCGAAAACCTAATATATAAACTGTTGGCGAAGGCTTGGATTAATGCCAAAGTTTAAAGGCAATCCAAATAGCTTAAAAAATTAAAAAAATATAAAAAAAGAAGTTGACAAGTTGCTTAGTCTAAATTCAACTGTACTTAGATTTATTAGTGATTTGGTTATTGGACATATTCCTATTAATCCCTATCATTTAATATAATAATATAATATAAACTGTTAGACAAGGTTTGGGTCAATTCTAAACTTCTAAGGGAATCCAAATAGCTATAAACAACAACAATATAATATTGAAAAGTTTCACTGCCTAAATAGACCTCTGCTTAGATTATTTATTATAATTAAACATATTCCCGCTAACTATTATCTCTCTATAGTGACCATAAATAATCTTGACAAGTGCAAATTTTGCAAAATGGTTGGTGGTCCTATCTGCTCACACAGTGCAGTTGCAAAAAACCTATAGAGGTCTGGTATTTTAAGTAAAGTGATATTGTTTCTTCTATTAATATACCTAATTAGTCTTTAAATTGCTTTGAAGATAACACAATTGATTGATCTCAGTGTATTTATGATATTTGCTAATTATTTTATAATAATAACAATATATAAAAGAAGTTATTGCAGATAACGGGCTTTTATTTTTATGTTTTTATTTTTTCGTTTTTTAAATAATTTTACCAAATAGTTATTTTGTTTTAAATAAAAAAAAATTATCGGGTTTCAAAACAGTAAAGTTATATAGTTATATATATAGTTATGTACATATATAGTTACATATATAATAGTTATATATATAACTACATACATATATATATTGCTGGGATTTTTTCTGTACTGAAGTCATACTACTTCAAAATGTCGATACAAATTTTCCAGATAGCTTCTCTTATACAAAATTCTTTTATTTTGCAGGGAAATCTATTTCTTGAAAAACGTGGTTACACAGCACTATACTAGATTAATAAAGGGAGTAACTGGCTACTAAATTGTAATTTTAAAGTAAAAAAATACTCAAGAGTGTTGATTGATAACAGTAATTTTCGATCGTCAGCTAACATATACGAAAAAAACCATTTACACAATTTTTGTTAGTTCCAGTATTAGGTCAAGATATGATAACTTGTTGGTTTTGATATATTCAATTCTAGTTTTATGAATATTTCACCTGATCTTTAATGAATTTATATAGTGTTCTGATGTTCTTATGTATTTACGAGGTCTGCAATTATTATGGACTTTGATTAACGAAAGAGTTACTTATCATTTATATTCCTGCAATGATTGTTAAACTGTGTATATCATTCGTTAACTGCACCACAGGAGATACAATCATCATCATAAGCTTGGTTTTATCAATTAAAACATGTTAGTAAAAATTATACTCAGTTTAAAAGAGTATAATTGTCTTTATGTTAGCTCCTTGGTTAATACAGATTTCTTATCAATAAGATTTACTCCTTTCAAAAGACCTAAAATTTTAATATAACCCATATATTATAATTGTTACCTTTTAAATTTGAATTATTTTCATTTTAAAATTAATTTTATTTAATTTCTCTATTAAAATAATTTTCAATTCAATTTGACTAAATAGAAACTTTTAATATTCTGCATTAAATACAAACGTTAATATAAATAAATAATAATACATAAATAATAATAAATAAATATCAATATATCAATTTGTAGCTTTAAACATATTCAAAAACCTTTAGAGAAGCCCTCGTTGATAAGAACTAACGTTCATTGTAGACTAGTTTATAAATAAAGATTTATAATTATGTATTCATTAATTATCATGTAAAATTAAGTAAAATGTAATTTTATGCATGAATAACAATGCTAAGATTTCTACTGTAAACGAAAAGTGGGTGGGGTGCTCTTGAACAGAGGCTCTAAAATAGACCAGATATTTATAGACAAAATATGCGAAATGACAACATTGAAGCCAATGTTGCCAGAGCGGAGATGACCTAATATTGCATTATTTAAGTATAAATTTTATGCATTTTTTTGTAATTTAAAAAAAAAATAATATTATGCATTAATGCTTACCAAAGGATGCAATTACAACTGTCCTTGTTGTTCAATTGTAAAAATGTTCTGAAATAAGAAATGCAAATAAATTAATTTTATGAATAAATATTATCAGTTTTTCAAACAATTTTTTAAAAATTTTTTTTTAATTAATTATTATCAATTAATTATTATTGTGTATATAATAGTCTACTATATTTATACATACATATATATATATATAATAAATATATTCACGTTACTAGAAATGAGTATTTTTGAGGAAATACTCGGGTGTTGATGCAGGTTTGTGTAACGATGCTCTCGCCCCGATAAGTATTTAGCACTTAGTTTGCTGATTAGATTGCACTTGAGCTGCTTTGAATGGTAAGTAACAAGTAGAATTGTGTATACATAGATATGTATATAAATATGGCAATATATACATATATCATACTTAGAAGGTTAATTTGACTTTGTGTTTATATTCATAGTTTCAAGTTTATATTTACTAAACTGTTTGAATTTTAACCATATAATTATATGAGTACTAATATTGACTATTGCCTGAAATGTAAATGTTGGATACTACCGCCTGCTAGGAAGCGAAAATTATTGGAGATATGAAAAATTCATCACTTGTAATTAATTGAACATGCAAATCAGTCAAATATTTTTATAACATATTAATCTACTGACAATTAGTTGTTAAATTATTTTAGTGAAATTATTACTTAAAAATTAATTTCAGTAAATCTCTATAAGATTATTCTTAAACCGATCTCACAATATGCAATTCGGCTGTGGTATACAGCAAACAATTCTAACATTGAAATATTGCAAAGATTTTACTGAAATCACTTTACAAATGTTTAGTGGTGATGCGCCTTGGTATGTAACAAACGATCAACTACACCAAGACTTAGAGATTTCTTGTATAGGAGATGAAATAAAAAGGTTAAGTTGTAGGTACATCAATAGACTTGAAGTTTACTCAAATTTTCTCATCTTGTCTCTGTTAGACAATAGTGAAACAACAAAACGATTGAGAAGAAATCATATTCTAAATCAGAGCTATCCAAAGTATGGCCTACGGGCTTCATGCGGCCCCTGGCGAATATTTGTGCAACCCGCGATATGTTTCTTATCTACCATAAATAAACATGTATTTCAAACAGAAACCTTCTTGTTAACAGTCATTGATCATTATGCACTAACCAACAATTTTGATTGACCACCCAAAGCTGTCCAAAGTATGGCCTACGGGCTTCATGCGGCCCCTGGCGAATATTTGTGCAACCCGCGATATGTTTCTTATCTACCATAAATAAACATGTATTGCAAACAGAAACCTTGATCATTATGCACTAACCAACAATTTTGATTGACCACCCTTGGTTAAGAAGTTTTTCCAAATTTCTATTCACGATTGCCTTTTAAGAATATAAAATAATTTAATGAATAAATTTTAAAACACTTTATCGATCACTGCATTCCAATACTCATCATTTAACATTTACTAACCACCGATCACTTAACTGATTAACTCCCAGCACTTAGCACATATCGTCATGAAGCACATATCGTGTATACTATCTTCAGTTTGAATTGAAATTTATTCTAATAGTATATATAATTCTATTTATATAATATAATATATATTTTCTATTAATATATTAGAGTATATTTGACATATTTCATTGTCTTAAAAAATATTTTGAATATCAGATAGTATGAGTTTGTTGACATTCAAAATCCGAATAATTCTGGAATCTATAAAGAAATGTAGGCCTAAGATAATATATATTACAAATTAATTTTAACACTGTTCTTATCCTTATAGATTTCGCAGATCTCTTGTTTTTGCGTGTAATATTTTGAGTTAGAATCCTGTAATTATCTATTGGTATATACATTGAGAATCGCCAGATTTCCAACTTCTTTAACTGTTTGTGAAATAGCTTTTGATTTAAAAGAGACTTGGTAGACACTTGGAATGTCAGTAAATAAGTTGTCATTGACTTAGATTTTATTTGTTGTAAAATTCAATATATATAGTTTCCTTCACTGATATAGTTTCCTTCACTTTATTTTGAGGAAATATTTTTTTCAAAAAAGTTTAAGAACTGAATATCGAAAAACCAAGTCTACCATATCTAAATTTGAAAGTGAGAAACACTTTAAATACGTTTAAAAATACGTTTAAAAATCAAACCCATTGTTTCCCAACAACAGTTGTATTGCAGTAAACATGTTCTGAAACTAGTTTCATTAGTGAAAATACAAACTAGTTTCATTCGTGAAAATATATTAAACTAGTTTAATGTGGTCGGTGCGGAGAGTGATTAAATCTGAATATACATTGCATAGTAAGTAAGTAAGTAAGTAAGTATTAGTAAGTATTTTTAAAACAAAACATAATGTTTTATATATTAAACTTAGTAATTTATTGATTCTAAAATATTAAACACAAATGAACTGTTTAGCTTCTCAACTATGAACAATTTATTATCTCTCATAAAAATGTTATAAGTACTAAGTATATTTATTACTGTTATTATTTATATTATTTTTTTTGTTTTTATTCTTCGAAGCAATTTTTGCAAATGTATAATATTAGATAAAATCTGTTTAGTAGCATGGAAGAAAAGTTTCGGGCAATATGATTATGTGTCTATGCCTCAAAAACAGAAATAAGTCAATTCAATCGTATTTCCATGGCATAAATGCACTATCATATCAGCAGCACCGACATAACATACATAACATATATGTAATGTCTGCAATTTTAAATGCTTGTTTGTTTGTCTTTGAGATACTTTATCAGTGTTTGGCTTTTTTAATTTAATGGTCATTATATTGTTATGTACTCTACAGATAAATACCATAGATTTTTTTGGCAATAAAATATTTTATAATTCTTAACGCTGATACCTATAGTTCTTATCAAACAAAACAACTAATATATTCCAGACAATATAATAACAAACTGATTTTGATTAGTAATTAACTAGATTTAGTTTGCAAAATGCGGATATTTTATTTTTTAATTAGTATTTGAACAGAAATAAGAAATCATACTAATTTTATTATGAATAACATGTGCCATACTTTACAAAATTTCCAAAACTACCAAAATTTTCTTGCAAAAATACTATATTAAAAATTTTTCAATATTAATTTCCGACGTATTACGGAATGACGCGTATTATAAAAAGACGAAACTATTTAAAAGTTTGAAGTATTCAAATAGAAATGAAAAGAGAACAACAAAAATTTTAGTTATTTTATTGAAATTTGGCCGACCATACAACGCTATTTCGAAATCGCCATCTAAAAGCATAAACAATTTTCTTAGGGTACTTAATGAGGGCACGGTTTTTCAGGCTGAAATTTTAGCGATTTCAGAAACATGTCGGCAAATTGCAAGTCACATCAAGTCTTGGGAACTCATCAAAAAGGATCATGTAAACACTGCAAGGCTTACTACAGTCTTTTGTGATGATAAGTGAATGGAAATCCACGCAGAGAAACTGTAGACTTCTCATTATCCCGACTGCAGAAGTTGTAGAAACTGACAGTAATAATAAACCATAAAAAACTTTCTCTGTAATGCACGGATTTGGCGTCCAGAAGAAATATTTTTTTATAATGATTCTTCTTTGACACTTTATCAGACTGTTCATCAGTAAATACGAAAGACCTTTTAAATTATTTAAATACGACAGAAAGAATTTAGGTCACACTTTTCTATTCCTCGCGTTCTTGCGAGGAATGTGGTAGCAAAACGCAGAAAAATCGCTAATTGGGGTATATCGAAGTTATATACAATGGAAGGGTATTTAATTGTGGTATATGGTTACGTCACATATTTTTTTTATATATAAGTTTATTTTGCTTTCTATTTTACTATATATTTCAAATAAGATATCCACTTTCATTCATCAATACATTTAATAGTAGATGACAGCAATTTTATACAGTGACACAGAGACCTTAATAAATTTACTTAATACAAATAGACTTGGTAGATTTTACATTCTAATTATATTAAATATAATATATATTAAATTAAATTAAATATAATTATTTAAGATAATATTATAATGAAAATATACTGTTTATAAATTTATAATGTAACAATTCGAACTGGAGTTTATAACTAGAATTTATGATGGTGAAAGAAACCGCTACAATTTTTTTGTTCTAAGTTCGTAGCTGTGTTACTATTTGAGGTTTAGACACAATTTGTTACCGAGTGGGCTAACATCATCAATAACAGCACCCGTTATTGCCCACTCCCCCTTTACTTCTCTTATTATATCAAGAAAGACGTTTCGAGTCAATTGCTTGAACTGTAAGGAACTTGCACGCTATACGAATAATTATCTTAGTAAAGCTATGATAAAAAATGTGTGGAGGAGTGGACCAAATGCTAAAATAGTTCTATTATATGCAGTAGGCTCTATTTTAAAAAGATCAAAATATTCGGATCACTAAATAATTTTGTTTGACTGATAACTTTATTTGATTATTTTTATTGAGTAATTTAAATAAATTTTATATGAAATAAACACTTTTATTCTAATTATTCAAAAGTTGGGTATATGAAGTCTCTTTATACGTTAATTGTTTAGCAAATTTGTTAGAAAAATTTTTTACTATCAAATTATTTTAATTTGTATTGTAGCAACAACATCGACATAAGAAAAGCAACAACATCAGTTCTGATTGTGCATTGAGACGAGATACTTTGTGTGCTGTGCTGTTCTATATTTGTTTGACAGTGAAATAGCTAAAATTATATAAAAGTTGATAAGACAAGCAACAGTTTGCAACCTTCAAATCTTGAAATTTTAACCAAAATAAACAAATGTGTTTTTTAACCGACGAGTACATTGATAACCTTTATCAAAATAAGAAATAAACGTTAGGTATGAGGTTTTTGTGTGCACAACATATAAAGTCGAACTGAAAATGTATCAAAACCAAAAAAAATTAATTGTACATAGCTCTGAGTACACATAGTAGTGTCTGTTTATTGACTTCATGTTTTGTTTCGAAATCCAATCTTAGTACCTCAAACAGATTAAGAGATCTTGGTCTCTACTCGTAGAAGAAAACACACATTTCAAAACGCTGTCAAAATAAACATTTTATATAGTATTGTATTAAAAACTGTTCCTTTACTCGACTGTGAGACAACTCTGAAAATTGATTGTAAAGAGATATCAGCACATCAAAAAACATTCACTACTTGTTAAAGATACGTTGAATGTTTTTATAAAATTTCTAGCATAGCGACATCTATGGTTAAGTAATGGTAGGTGATTGATACATAAATGATTTAAACATAACATATACTCTTACACTATATAATTAATATGTGTTCTTAATAGGATTTTATGCAAAAGTCTTAGATAGTATTCTCAAAACATTTACAGAATCCCTTTAAAACACAGTAACTCAAAATAATACTAGAATAGAGCACTTTTATACAACAATTATTCATTAGTGTTAAATAAATACAAAATCACTATATAATCAGATACTATTAAGACAAAATAGTTGAATAAGAGCTTGTGCTCTAATACCATTAATATAAAAATATCGCTTTTTCTAATAGATTCTTCTTCCTTTTCCGATACTTCACTTTCTTTGAGAGCCTATTACAATCTTTTATATGTCTTTTGAAGTACTGCCTTTTTTCTGGTTGTTTTTTTTTTTTTTTTGCATCAAACAAGAATATGTTTTAGAAAGTTGATGATGTGTTTTACTATGAGAATGACTGAAAGGTCATGCTATATTTTTTGTAGTATTTTATATTCTCGCAGCGCATCGTATTATAATTTTACTCTGTCAGTTTTTGGAGAACATCAAGGTTTCCTCACAAACAACTACTGGGCGACATTATCGAACTTAATCATTGAACGAAAGATTATTAGGATCAAGCTTATTATAATAACGCTCAACAACTGAAAATATTGGTGCCTCATAGCTAAAAATAATGCATTTTTTTTAGTAATTTGCATTGGAAATAGCATCAAAACTTTAATGAACTCCATCAATTTATTTGTTGGTATTTAATTTTCAAGTGTAAACAGGATCGCAAATTGTTTCGAATGTGAAAATTACCAGTAATTATACGTCTATAGCAAATTTAGCCAACAATCTTCACGGTAAACTCGAATATTACATCACATATGCAGAACAAATTTATCTCAACGGATTATACTCTGTTGGTTTGTAGTCCAGGTATTTCACTCATACCTGGACTTTTGCAGATTTAACAATCTTGTGAATGCAGAACGTAGGTTTTTGAATCTTATTACCACACTATGTTGTGGTAATAAGAATTTACTTAGTTTTGACTAGGCTACTTTCGAACTGATCTTCAAGCAGATGTTGCGACTTAGCCTACAGTAATTCTAGCATATTGATATTTGACGTCTGTAAAAATTCTTTAGCGAGTAAGATGTATTTCTTGAATATTATGGGGAAAGTACTATAAGAATATAAAGTATAGATTTCAAATTATTGTTATTATATTTTGTATTATTTTATTTTATTTTGATTTATTTTATTTAATATTATTTTATTTTATTTTATTTTATTTTATTTTATTTTATTTTGATTTATTTTATTTAATATTATTTTATTTTATTTTATTTTATTTTATTTTATTTTATTTTATTTTATTTTATTTTATTTTATATTTATTTTATTTTATTTATTTTATTTATTTTTTTTTTATTTTATTTTATTTTATTTTATTTTATTTTATTTTACTAAAAATAATTTTATTAAATATTTATTAACTTATTTTATTTGTTTTATTTCAATTAATGTTATTTTTTATTTATTTTTTTTAATTTTTTCAATTAATATTCTGTTTTAAATGATTTTTAATAATTATAATTTAATTTCATTTTAATTTATCCTAGTTTATTTTATTTTGTATTATTTTATTTTATTTTGATTTATTTTATTTTATTTGGTTTTGTTTTATTTCACTTTATTCCTCTCATTGTTTTTATTTTTTATTTCGTTTTATTCTCTTTTATTTTCTTTTATTTCTTTATATTATTTTATCTTATTATATTTTATTTTATTTGATTTTTCTTTTAATTTAATTTCATTTTATTTTATATTATTTTATTTTACTAAAAATAATCTTATTTGATTTTTGTGTAATTTTTTTTACTGATTTATTTTATTTATCTTATTTCAATTAATGTTATTTCATAAAAATAAAATTAATTTTTTAATTAATAAGCTACTTTTTAATTAATAAGCTATATAATTTTTTAATAATTATGATTTAATTTCATTTTAATTTATCCTACTTTATTTTATTTTGTTATATTTTATTTCAATTTATTTTATTTTATTTGGTTTTATTTTTTTTCATTTTTTCCATTGTTTTTTATTTTTATTTTATTTTATTTTATTTTATTTTAATTTATTTTTCTTTTTATTATTTTATTTTATTATATTTTATTTATTTTATTTTGTATTTTATATATATTTTTTTTATTATTTTATATTTTACTTTATTTTATTTTATATTATTTTATTTTATTTTTTCCATTTTATATTATATTATTTTATCTTATTTTGTATTATTTTATTGTTTGTTTTTATTGTGTTGTATATTATATAATTGTTTTGCTTTATATTTTCATTTTAATTTATTTTTTTTTGTATATTATATATAATTTGTATTATTTTATATTATTTTATATTTTGTGTTGTTTTATTTTTTTTTATATTATTTTACATTATTTTGTTGTTTCCTTTTACATTTTTATTTTTTTTTCATTTAATTTTATTTTGTTTTATTTTATTTTATATTATTTTACATGATTTTGTTGTTTCCTTTTACATCTTAAGTTTTTTTCATATAATTTTATTTTATTTTATTCTATTTTATTTTTTCGCTTTGTAGATTATTATAATATTATCATTCACTGAATGATAACTTGAAAGGCACAGTCAAAGTTATACGTCAGTTCTCTGGTATTACTTGTTTGTTAGTTTGTGAATCTTCATTCTATGGCACCTGTGTCCAACATGAATATTTTTAAACCATAATAAAGTTTACCATATAAAAGTTTACATTATATTGTGTACCTATCTTGTCAGGTGCGTTTACAAATTCTTTTGGACTTAGCTGGTTGCCCATTTTACCATCGGCTTAATTGTAACTCAGCTCACTCGTCTCATTAAAAATAATTAAGTCCATGTCTACTTAAAATAAGACACATAGGCATATTATAAAAAGTTTCAAGCTCATTATACATATGTCTTTAATAATCAATAATTTTGGAATAATTTATTGAAGAAATTATTCAAGTCATTGATCTTTCGTCCACACTATAACTATAACTTTAACTATATAAAACTATAACTCGCTTACGACGTGTCTTTCTCATCTGATACGACAGAATGTAGATTATTTATCGGTGTGTGTCTGACATATACTCGAGTATCTCATTTAAATTCAAACATTCGCGGTCGCAGACAAAAAATCAAAATTTATTCGCACGCCGCAAATATTTCATATTACACTCAAGCCATTCTATGCGTTTAATTCGAAGATAAAATATATATAATGAAATTTATAAAATAAAAAAAAGATAGTAAATGTGGGCAGCTTTTTAAATTTCAGAAAACAATTTATTTCATTTAAAATATTCTCACATAAAATTTGTTCATAAAGTTGACAATTCAACCCAAACTGAGATAAAAATTTTATCATTAAATGAAGAATCACTATTTCAGTAATTGAACTTGCATAGATACACAAAATATTATCGAAACAAAAGTTTTGATTTCAAGAAAAAAAGATAATGAACTTTTTAGCAATACAAATTAGATCTTAGAGTCTCAAACCTTCATAAAATTTGAAAGAACTTATAGAGTAATGAACTTAATATAGGAAATAGGTAAAAATACGCTTAATATATTATTTACTTTATAAAATACTTTATTAAATCGAATGAAATAAAGTCGGAAATTATATATCCAGATCAAACTTTGCTCAAGGGATTATACTCTGTTGGTTAGTAGTCCAGGTATTTTATCCATACATATATCTGTTGTTTTTTATAGATTTAACAATGTTGTGCTAATAATGCAGTTCTATATGTATAAAAGTTCCCGGTTAACATAGTTCTGAAATAATAGGACTAAATCT
This sequence comes from Teleopsis dalmanni, assembly GCF_002237135.1. Lineage (NCBI taxonomy): Eukaryota > Metazoa > Arthropoda > Insecta > Diptera > Diopsidae > Teleopsis > Teleopsis dalmanni. Next base: position 54,555,258 of record NC_051848.1, read on the forward strand.
TTAGAACTCATTAAAATGGACCGCGTGAATACTGCAAGGCTTAATGCACTTCTGTCTGGACATTGCTATATAGGAAACCCCTCAGAGTAACTGCGTATTTATACTCATACTCATTGTAAAGGTTATGGAAACTCAAAGGAAAAAGAAACTATTAAGCATTTCCTCTGTGTCTGCTCGATTCTGGGCTCCTGGGCTCCTGGAAGCAGTTTTTTGACAGTTCGTAAAGAACGAAGAAACTATTAAACTATCTAAATTTGACAAGATGAATTTATTTTCTGCCTTTTTATGTCCTAAGATTTAAATATTTTATTTTTTAAAATTTCATACTCTTATTCTAACCCTCCTCCAATTTGACGTGGTTTTGATTTAACAATGGATTGTATTAGAGTCAACAATTTTTAGTAACTCTTTTGTGAGACTATATGCGCTTATATACATTATCTTTCAAGGTGTCGAAAATTAAAGTTGTAAACTTTTTAAATTGATACCGCAAACAAATAACTTGACGTGCCATCTTGTGCCGATTAGTATACGTAATTTTTACACTGAGGACGCAAATGATGGTGACCCAATAAACGCACTTGCGATTTTCACTGAGAAATTTCAAAACTAAAAGCCCGATATTACGAAAATTAAACTTTATTTACATACGAGTACAATACATAATGGTAAAAATGGTTGTTAAAAATAGTTGTATTTTCTAAAATCCATTGGCGAATAGTATTACCAGATATATTGGAATATTCTGGAATTCCATTGATATATAGAAGCATTCTTCAGGCTGTGAAAAGGGTGTTTGAATTTTAATCAAACTGGAAAAAAGTCTTGTTTTAACGAATCGTAGTACATTGATTTTAATGCTAATTTTTTACGTTGTACGAATAGGTGCAACTTTTCTGATATAAACTGAATATAAACCGGGACGTTTTCCATGAATGTATATATGCAATTAGTTTAAAAGTTTGCAGCAATAATCTAAGCTTATTGTTTAACTTGTTTGAAGATCATCTATTAAAAAATTTATTTTTCCACCTTAAAATACTATAGCTTACTTTTTGAGTTAATTTTTAAAATTGAACTTGATTCGAAACTAAATAACCATAATTAGGGATCTTAATCCATAGTGATAAAGTGGTGTTCACATTTCTTTTTTATTATATCTAAAACGGTGCAGTTGTTGCATTTTTAGCGTATATCTTAGCATTTTGACCTAAAACTGAATACTAAATTTGGTTCATAGTGTTTGAGCCCTTCTTAGTTACTTGACGATCTTCCAAAACAGTACCATTTATTTTGACATCGTTTTGTAATGTGTTCATTATGTACTTCATATGGATCGGCCTTAGGACTTGTACGAACAGTTTTTATCACACCTGCTTACTTGAAAGCCATTGTTTTTGAAAAATCATATTGACCTGACACATTTTTTATTTTGTTATCAATTTGCATTGTTTTAAAACCTTTCCTTAGAGGTGCGATAATCAAGTACGATATCCAATTTATTCTGTTGTTAGAGATTAACAGAAGTCAGAAATCAATTTCCTGGCCTGTACACAGAGAATGAATTAAACGATCAACGATCGAAATGAAATTTTGGTTATATTTTTATAAAAGATGAAATATTTAAATGGCTTTGAACTTAGGTTTTACTACTGACAAATAGATGGCGTTATGTGAACTTGTTGAACAATCGAGTGTTATGATCAAGTTCAAAAATTATATGGAAATTTTTGATAAATACAATCATTAATATATTGAACTAAAAATATGATACATATATATATATATATATATACATATATATATAAAATATAAATATAATGTAAAATTATTAAAACTATTCATATTTTATGTGTTCATTGTCACAATATTTATTTATTAATATTTTTGTCTGGTATTATCACTGATAATGCCTTCTTCCAAAAAAATTGCTTAATATTCCTGATAAGATTTGACCAACTTAAGTAGAAAATTTAGCGTACTGACAGTCAGACCGTAACATTTTTGTAAGAAATAAAAAAATTAAAATTTTATTAAAAATAAAATAAACTAAATAATTTATTTATTTTCGACTACAAAGTATGCGTTATAAATTTTTGTGCTTTATTGTTGAGATATTGTCATTTCCAGAGTCTTAAGAGATAATAGAAACTAAATTGCATAAGTTTAATATTTACTTTGCGGCATTACATATTTAATCTTTGCGCTGGAAACATAAAAATAAATTCGAAGTTAAATGCAGAAAAATCCGCAATGGATTAACATATTTTCTATTTAGATAAGTTAATGCAGTTTAAGAAATGAAAGATAAGCAAAAATTTATCAAGATATATTTCTCATGCTACCATGAGATACTCGATTGTCTTACTGGGAATTACTTTCAAGTCTGAGTCTTCTAAATCAAAATCGTCATCGGGTAATTCATGATCATTGAAAGAAAGAAATTAGATTTGTATATGCATGCATTTACAAATCTATATATATATTATATATATTTATATGCAAAGATTTTTAAAAAATTATTAAGCGAACGTCATCAAAATGATTAGACGAGTAGACATTATAAATAATTTAAATTAAAAGATGAATATTTGGTATTGTTTTTGAAACTCAATGTAGGGACGCAGACGGGGTTACCTTCGACGTAATTATAATAAATCTTTAATATTGTTTTCGGAATATTCGACGATGTGAATGTGAATGGACTATGATTTTACGAATTGACAGAATAATACGTAAATGAAATATATGAGTATATTGATTATTAACAAAACAAATAGAAAAAACAAGAAATAGACTTCTAAGAAATACAGTTAAATGAAAACAATTATGAAGAAATCATTTTAATATATAAATTATTTTATATATATTTACATATATATAAAAAAATTGAATTAAATATATTAAAAAATAACTCAATATAAAACAACAATTTTTATGACTGGTCTTTAATTTCACTGAAATTATGCCATGAAAAATGTTCATTAGAAGTTTTAATACTAGATTTCCAACTTGAAAGAAAAGTAAAGCATGACATCATCAGATAATATGACAAGCCAGAGATTATTATACAGTTATGAAAAATATTATTTAAATAGATAGTGTATTGGATCCTAAAAGAGTAAAGCACTGCGACTACAGTAGATCAATTGATTTACAACAAAACTACACACAATCAATTTTTCGAAGCATTAAAAGCCGCCCGTATAGGATTGTTTAATATCAAAATAAAAATTAATAACCTGCGGTATGCAGATGACACACTTATTTTAGGATCCAATAATAATGAGCCCACCCTACTGATGAAGGAATTGATATCCATAAGTCTGCGGTATGGACTAGGGATCAACATTTCCAAAACAAAAGTTATGATAGTTGACAGACAAAATATTAACCAGCCAAATGTAACGACAATTGCAGGATTCGAGAAAGTAGATGAGGTAGAAACTCTGGAACAACTGGTTGTAGAGGGAAAAGTAAGCGGAGGCATATCACGAGGACCATATTTTAGTTAATGGTCGAATAATTGACCCAGTACTTGAAATGTACTTTATAAAAAATTAAAAGGACATGAATGTTTTTCTAATTATATTAGATGGTATGTACTGGTCAACTTCGGGCTAAATGGAGCATTCGAGAGTAAAATTTTTTGGAATATATATGGCCCCTTACGCGTTGGTAACGAGTATTGAATTAGATAAAACATTGAACTGTGTTAGCTATGTGGTGGAAATATTTTTTTCTATTTAATACTCCTCTGAGTTAGATGACTAAATAATATGGAATCATGTGGAATTGTTTTAAAAATATATGAAAATACAAACAGCACATCCAACTCTCAAACTATCATTTAAATTGATTACATCAAAGTATCTGACTTAAAATATCAGTAATAACTCAAGAATCGGTAAAGTCTTAAAAGCATACAAATACATTATTTAGTATAAATATACGCTGATACATAAAAACGGAACTAAAATACGTGATTTAGAAGTAAGATTTCGATAAATGCGTAGAGTTTCCTGATCATTTCAACTATATATAATATAAACACTTGCTTGATACTATTACATCACTTGAAGGAGTTAATTGTTTGGGAAATAATCTCCATTAACAAATAAATGTTTTTTATTTATGAAAATTAAATTTATTTATTATCTAGACATGGACTTCGTATATACTTTACAGAAATTGAAGAGATGGAAATGAAGATAAAAATCATTTATAGTTATGGTGTTAGCTCCTGAACAAAATATGAAATCTTTTCAAAAAAATTTTTTTCTTGAAAGTAAATATCTGGTGAATTTATTTAAAAGTATATTGAAGTAATTGCTATCACATGGTTTTAAAGAAAGTCAATTGGAAAGTTAAAATATATAGATCGAAATAGATTTTTTAAAGAGTAAATTGTAGAATAAAGTCTATATGAAAGAATCAAACTTACAGGAACTCTTTTTCAAGTACTTGTATAAAGATGATGACGCTTTAAACAATTTTACTATTTTGGAGACCCTTAGTCGGGTCCAGTTTATAATGTGAATTGAATTGTTTTTACATACAATGTGTTGTGATGAGTCTCCTACTTTTAGTGCTTTAAATAAGCAATCTACATCAAATTTTTTTTTTTTTTTAATTATAAGTGACAGTAGAAGTGTATTAATGATCAAAAGGATTAGTTAATTATCAAAAATATTGGACTGATTGTTTTTCGGTTCTCGAATCGCACCAATCGCTGCTACTAAATTCGCTGTATGTCAAAAAGATGCATGTGTTTGTATGTATTTGATCACTGTTAGTTATCGTCACGCCACGCGATTCAAATCCACTATTTTATAAACAAATTATAATATTATAACAATTAGAAGTTAGATGAAGATGGATGCAAGAGGCAGAAGTGTGTGCATCAATGGGAGAGTGATGCGAATACACAGCCTAGCCTCCTCAACAACCAACCTCACCTACATGGGGTGCATCCTGTTCTCCTATACGACGTTCAACCGATCAAACACAGGCGGTATAACCTTAAAACACATAGGAGAAACTCTCTAGCTACCTGGAGTGAACTGGTCCTCCAGGTTGGAGGTTGATCGCAACATCAACTACGCAACCTTCTTTAAAAAAGAAGGCGGTCAAGGTTCACTCTGGATTGCAGTGTCAAATATGAAAAAGAAGAAAATAGAGACATATTATAAATCTGAAAGTAACTGTCTTCGACAACAATTAATTTTTAATAAAAACATTAATTAATAAAGAAGTTTGTTTTTGTTTTAAGTATGGATGTATATTGTATATGCAAAATATAAAATAATAATAGAAACATTAATTAATAAAGAAATAAAGAATAATGTATATACGAATATTCATAAATTTTTAAATTAGTACATATATGTAGGTACACACATATGTACATAGATATGACATATATACGGACGGACAGACAACTAGAATATAAATATTTAAATTGTATTTTGTTTAACTATTCAAAAGGTAGAAGTCTGAATAATTTTTTAAAAAGAAATCAAATTTAAATAATAAAGTAATAAACATTATTACCCAAGAAATTATATAAATCGTTTTTATGGAGCTTTCTAACCGGTACCGGTATGATTATGTATATCAATTTCTTAATGAATTATAAATATAGAATTTAAATGAAGTCGTCATGAATATGATTTGCAAGGCATTAATAAAAAAGCCAGACTTACGCAAATTATTAAAAAACGAAAAAAAGAATAAGGAAAAAAAATTATTTATTCGAATCAGTTCACGTCAAATTATAAATAAGAAAAGAAATAAAAATTAAACAATATTCTACTATATCTTTTTACTACATTCAGCACACAACACTGTGACATTGGTAACTTCTCTGGTGTTGTCACATATAGAATATAATTGGAATATAGCAGATCTTTTATATTAATAACTGACTCTAATCGAACAGAAGACACATAGTCTTTGGAATGAATATATGTGTTTGAGAATGTTTATAATATCATACCGAAAAAAAATCCTCAATCGTGTTTTGTCTTTCTGACCCAAATTAACCCAGATCGCATATATTTCTAAGATAGTGCTGCGGGAAGAAAACGTTTTGAGCAGGAAACCGTTGGCTTAGGTACCCGTGGCAGAGAACGTTCACATTTTCAGTGGAAGGAAGGAACTGGGGACAACAACCAACGAATCGGGCTGGCTAGAAGACAACACACATCTGTAATGATCAACTAAGTAAGCAAGAAATTAATGCAAGCTAACATGACTAATTATCTGCTAAGCTCATGGCCAACTAAATAGGAAATCCAAACTTATACTATAATCATTTTTAATAAGAGAAGTTTATTATTAATACAATTCAAAACTTTTTAACCAGTAAATTTAGTTTTTCAGATAAATTTGTTCCTTATTTTTGGTGGTAAGTGTTAATCTTAGATTAGACTTGGAATTATACTATATGCTGATCATTGGGACTTTATACACTGTTTTTTTATTAATCAATTAATCAAAGTCTATGCTAAATTACGGATCATTACTAAAAAGTAAGGTAAATGTTTAATTTAAATTTCATTCAGCATTTAGCATTGTTCAATTTCAAAGAACATTCTTTTGGCAATAGGGAGCTAAAAAATTCGGTAACCGTCCTTCCTAACTGTTAGGCAATCATTATTATCATTGGTCTTTACCTAACCTAGTTTTCATTTTGCAACATCTTTTTTACAAGTTTGAATCCCCTTTAACTGAGGCCCAGATTATCCAAAATAGGTGCCATTTTATTTTGAAGGAAAATCTGCAATTGATTTTCTTATGTGACGTACCCAGCCCAGCTTAATTGTTTATATGATTGTCGGCAGTTGTATGAGTTACACCGTGGTCTCTCTCCAAATTAATTTTAAAAATGCCATTAGGTTTCTTAAAATTAAATAAAGCAAAAAATAGTAGGTGACTAGAAGGTTCGATTAATTTCTTTTCAATCTGTCATTTTAAGGAATTTTTATCGAAGAACAATATATTTGATCTAAAAAAGCATTTACGCTTACTACCAAATATTAGTTTAGTAAACTCAATTCGGTTTCAATAAAATATTTAAACAATGCATCAATAAGTCTCCCAGACTAAACATTAATTAAGACATTAGTTAGTTAAGACCATTCATACTAATTTTAGTATAAATAGTTAATATAGTTTGTTAAGTTTCAACGCTTTTGTTTAAATATCGATGGCATTAAATGATAATAATTCTGCCAAAATCCATGGTTATTTCAAAAATAAGAAAAAAACTTTCGTTTAAAAATTCATCTATTCGAAAATATATATTTCATCTAAAGTTAAGAAAGCGCCGAGTATATAATTTATGTTCTACCTTGAAAAAACTATCAAGAGTGCATCTTATACTGTATGAGGATTATGATGCGCTTGAGAGAAGATATTGGGAATGGAAATTGCTTCATATACATATCAAACAAAATACTCTTTCAACAATACAGACGACTATATACTAAATCATTAATTATAATTGTCATGTTGATTACATACACCTTAAATTTGTTAGTCATTTATATTCGAGCGACATTCCAGAATATCATCATGCTGGGTTTGGATATAAGGTTTCAGACAGATCACAGACATAATTTCGCAAAGAATTTTTATTTAGTTTTTTTCGAATTTTAAAGGTTTTTTGTTTTTTAGAAATACCGGTTTCTTTTTTTTTATTCTTAAAATATTTTTCTTCGAATTAATAAAAATATAACAAAACAACAATTTTAACTTATGTGACTTCTGTAAGAATATTAATTAAGAATGTTGTGGTCTATATTGCTTCTACATTATATCGTCTACTTTTTTATGTTTATTTATATTAAAAAAAAAATATTTTTAAGTACTGTTATATAAAAGATTATTAATAATTTTTAAAGTAGCTTTAGAAATATAAATATCATTATTTATTATAAACATATATTATTCTGCTGATTTAAATTTTGATTATTATTTTTCTTGCTCTTGGCAGACAGGGATTAACGGTTTCGATTATATCGAAGTTATTTAGATTTTTTTTCTAGTTGGACTTATGGACAGATTTGTTTCGTCTACGCAAAAAAATATTTCATTTGTGCTATTTTGAAGAAAGCAGTATGTAACTTAGATCTCTAAGTATCGATTAGAATGTAAATATCTCTAAAATAGCTAATATCGTTCATAAATACCCCTGTGTATGATATCTCATCAGTTGTCTGGATAGTGTGAGAGATTCTATAAATATATGCAGTACTGATTAAATTTTAAACCCAACTTTGTTATTTGCTTTGAAGTCGTTTGGGTAAGTGTTATATAGAATCTCAAGCTCGGTATATAATACCGTTTATTTATCATACCGTATCAATATAAAGTGTTTGAAAAGTTGATCAGACTTCTTGGAAAAAATCTCGAGCTTTTTATAGAGTGGTAGGCAGTCATAGCTTTTTGGTTCAAATTTTAGTTCAGTTCACTATAATTGCTGCTTTGACCGCATAGTTATAACATAACAGTAAAAAAAATTATAATCATATCGAGATATATATAAATTCGTGCATCTCTAATTGATACTATCAAGATACTATCAAGATACTATCAAGATACTATCAAGATACTATCAATTACTAATAAACTATATACATCTGGATTTAACCATATTCATATACTATCAAATTATATATCTTTGCCACATGGCACACATTCATTATTAACCCGTTATAGAATCCGAAAATATGAATAAACTTATCACTCATTTTGAGGTCAGTGGGAAGTATTTCTTATAATACTTGATTTTATTGGCACTAGAGCTTCCTCTTTTGATTTAGTAATGAGTAGGTGCTATTTCCCAACATCTGGATATAACTTTCTAGCTTCTGAAAGCAAACAGCGTGGTTGATAAAATAATTTGTTTTTGAATGATTTGAATTTACAGACTTTAGTAGTTTAATAGCTTACTATATGATGTGGATATTATTTTAAAAAGCGCTCAACTATTTCTCCTATTTTTTTGTTTTGCATCTCTCCTGCCCTCTATATCTTAATCTTGCTAGAACTGGGTAATTGCGTAGGAAGTGCTCAATTGTTCCTTTTATTCTATATTTTTCTCTATAAATAATGCATTTTTCGTTAAAGGGACATCTAACTCTTTTGCAAGGGCCAATGATTGGCCAATGACTTACCAGCTCGTCACTAGATTTAACACTTCGATTTTAGCTTTGACCGTTAAGACTTTTATTCTTTTTAAAAGATTGCTTGATGATGTTATTTTGAATTTTTTTTTTTTTGTAGTATTTTAATCAGATTACTTTAATAAACAGAATAATCTAAATTTCTTTATAAAATTTGGCAACAACTATGAAATCAAGTTCATTAATTTTCTAAGTACCTTACTTACTCGGACTAATTACGATATCTAACTGTATTAGTGATCAGTATAAGTCCGAAATATTTATATAAGGACACATCAAATCTCAATATACACATCTTATTTACACTAATATAACCAAAATTTTAACGTTTGATATTAAGAGATACTTCAAAAGTTCTCCGAATACTTAGTATAAATAAGGTATATGGAAATCATTAGAATTTTTAGAATTTTTCGAATAAACTTTGATAAACGCGAACTCTCAGTACTATTATTATTCATCAAAAACTCTACCGACCTGTCTAGAGAATTTTTTCTGTTCCAAAAACAGAAATAAGAAGACGTTGTTTGCTGATGGGGGTCATGAAATTCGTAAAAGTAAGTGCACAATATACCATTATCAGATTATGAAATATATCTGAAAAAGCTAACATATGACAATAGTCTTTGACTGATTGATCATTCTTTCGTTTTATATATTCGTATATATTTATTCTTATGTTTTATTATATAATTGCAAGTACTTTTAATTTTTCGTAACTGAGAGTTCTGCTTTCGTGAATTGAACTGCTATTCAAAATATCAAATAGTCTTCAGATATCCCGAATTCTTGATATATGAAAGGAAATAAATAAATTTTGAATAATTCCTTATTTTCTGTTTCAGCGGTGGAAGCTAAATATTCAGTTGAGCAGACATTTGTCTTACACTACAATGCGAAGATGGTCTATCCCATCAATTTTCTCACAGATGCCATATTTTTCTTACTGTCAAATTTGTCACAATATTCCATGGTTCAAGAGTCGAAGGATAATTTAATGAAAAATATGCAATACCGCAGTATTTTGAAATTGGCTGCAGTTTAATTATGGCACCCTGTTTATAATAAATTTTAAACCTAATTAAATAACTATAAGTCTCTATGAGTGTAAAATAAGATTAATAGAAATTTATAACCTGATTTATGATGAAATGAGATTTTGATTAAAAAACATTATATTTAACATCGGTCGCTGAAATTAATTGCATACAAATAAAAGCAATTGTTTACAAAAAAAATGAATTAAATAATTCAATGTAATCTAAATACTCTTATAGCTGAATATAAGTTTTTTTTAATTATATATAGTTTTAATTGCTTTTAAATCACAGTTTTTATGATACAGTAGTTCATTAAGTTTAACACTTGAGAGTTTATTAGGGTTGTCAAATGCAGGTAGACACTGTAAAAACATTAATTGATAAAATTCTAGATAAAAACTATTTGTACCTGTAATATAACGTTTATAACGTGTAAGTAACGTAGTCATTACACCATGAAAATAATTTATCGCTTTCGTTGTGCTCATTGTAACTATTAAATATTATCTCAACTGCTGACTTTGATTGCGGGCCCTAAGTCCAGCAATTATAAATATTAACTGACTGGAATGCATACTACAAATTCACTTTCACTTAATCAAATAAAAGTAATAAATATTAAAAAAAATATTTATTATAAAGTTTAAACTATGAGAAAATATAAAGAATATCTGCAGCTCAAAAAGTACCCGGATTTTGTAAATAAAACACACAAATTTAAATTTTGTTCCAAATTTATTTTATCTCCTGCAAAATATGCTCCTTCTGAAGCGATACACATATGCCAATGCTTAACCCAATCTGCCATACACTTTTCGTAGGCCCGTGCAGGTATGGCTTTTAGTTTCTTCTGCGAATTCTCTTTTACCGATTCAATCGGGAACAAAAAAAAGACGCACGGATCCAGATCTGGCGAATATGGTACCTGAGCGATGACAATGGTGCCGTGTTTGGTCAAAAAATCGCATACAACAAGAATTTTCCATAGTAAAAATCGCTAAATGCAGTTGAGGTAGTCTCACATTAACAGCTGCTGTAAACAAACTAATTATTTAAGGAGTAGTTAACAAACAACAAAATCCGGATACTTTTTGAGCAGAAGGTATTCGTTTTGAACTAGTTTTATCCAAGTATATTCCAAATATAAATATTTTTTGTTTATATTAAAAAAATATGTTTTACTTTTCGTAACTAGAAAAATGAATTAACTTATTATAAAATGAATACCAAAGAAATACAAGTTTTAGGTTCCTGTATCCACCCATAATATTTCCAAAATACTTTACATAATCGGGTAGGGTTTGTATTTTTAAAACAATAAAGAAAGTACCCTGGAAGACCTTAAATAATAAATTAAATTTTAGTCATTTAAATGATCATATATATCTCCATTGGGATGTAAATAACATTTATATTTTCCAATCATTTTAGTATCAAAAGATTCAGTGCAATGAATTTTCAGGGTATAAGTGTTTATCAAATCAATATTTTTAGGTTAGAAATTAGTTAGATAACTACTTCTTATAGGTGAGCCCGCTAATAAGGAAATAATTATTTGAACTAGGCAAAGTGGATCATATCAATATAAAATATGTGCATGATATGGTTAATTGAAAAACTATTACGAAAGTAGCTATATCGCGACTGCGCATATAAATCATTTCATTCACTTTTAAAAGAACCACCCTTCACATTCCATTCTCAGGAACATAATTAAATGAAATATTTCTTGACATTGAAATATTTATGGCGAAGGAAAAAAAGATATAGTTCAAAAGATATCTGTCGTCAGTATACTATGACATATTGACATAGTAACTGTACAGCAAATGATCTGGTATGCAATGGCGGAGAGATTAACTATATGAATTATTTTCTCTTCTACTGTGTTAATAACAGCTTCCAAATCAGCTTAGTACGCAAAGGGAAAAACAAAATCTAACTGACTTCTGGAGCGTCCATGCATGCGGTAGTCAAAACGGCTTATTATCTCTAAGCATATAAAGACTTAAGCTATTCTAAACTTAAGCAGAACAGATATTAAACTCTACACGGAACTGCTAACAGGCCACTGTAGATTGCGATATCATCTGAAAAAGATTGATCTAAAAACAGGAAACACCAGAACCATGCGCCCACCCAGCTGTGGCAAGACACAAACTTAACTATTTAGGCAATGGAATGGAATTAACTATTTAAAATACGGCCCACAGTTGTCACGAAATTCTTCAAAAGTTTGGAATTGGACTAGTTGGGCAACAGGCTGTACAAATATCTTTCAGGTCGCAGTACATGCACAGCCTATCTATTGTAATCGATGATTATAATATATAATATTATTATATATATTATTAAAATATATAATCTATTATAATATATTATTATAATACTAAAAAGAAAACGTAGACTAGTTTGCAAAATAAGACCTGGCATAATCTGACTCTTATTATTATATTTATTAAGTTGAGGGATTTAGTGCGGCAAATCCGATTTCCTTGATTAATTGTAGTATTAAACCTACTTTACCGAATTTCGTTTCTTCATCTGATATGAAATGTCTATTTAGGTATTTCGTTCGCTTTTGCATCAGTGCTGGGCAAATTCTCAACATAATTCAGTATAACTTTTTCTGTTTTCTGTCTTTTTTCTAAATGTTTAAATGAAAATTATATCTCTCTATGTGTGTTCAAGAGATATGACCGGGATAAAAAGGTTCAATTATACCCAGTATTAATAAAAACAAAATTTGGTTTTGATAAAAATTGCCCATCTAAAGGAGGTGTTTAGAGAGCTTTGGAGAGCTTATTTCTGCTATTAAAATTGTGTTTCATCAATTATTCATGGTATATTAATTTCTATAAAATATATAAATATATATAAATATATATAAATATTTTGAAAACTATTGTATAATCGTTTTTAATCATTTGTGATCTTGTGCGAAATTTATCCGCAAGTTGATTCAATGGAAAGCACTTAATTCAATGAAATTTTTTAAAAATTGGGTGCAGTGTAGACTAAACTTAAGAAATCATTAAAACGTTAAAAATTTTTATCTTCAGTATTGAAATTAATTAACACATCGCACTTGTTGCACTTGAATAGCTGCTGACAATTGCATCTGAGTTTCATTTGCATTTTATATTGTATTGCGTAATGTACAGAATAAAAAATATTACAAAAGCATTTAAAAGTATTTAAATAAAAATGTTTGCGCCTTCTGTTTAAAGATATGCGCTACACTTCCAGTATGCACACTAAAGTCCTCACATAACTATGAATATAAACTGTTTTTGTTGGAATCTAAATTCAATTGAGTACATCTTGATTCATTTCTGTTTATGTTCCATATTAGTAATCTTTTAAAATTTCTATTAATAAATATTTAATTATAGTATTCTATTCTTAAGATGCTCAAATTTTCTTCCATAGTTCACAATTAGCTTATACTACAACCTACACATCTATTGGATTAACTACAAAACTTTATTAAATATTTTTTACGATTTCCCCGTTTTCGATAGAAAACATAAAATGTTATTGAGATGACATAATATTCTCCCACTTAATTTCTAGATTGCCTAATCTTAGTTGTAGAATTCAAAATAGTCCTTATATATGCGACGGTTAGCTGTAGTGTTGTATCAAAAAAAAATATGTTGCGGTTGTAAATTCTTTCTCTAACACAAACTTAGCTGAGGACCCACTTATTCCGGAATAAGGCTTCGGAATAAGGCTAAATGGTTACCCGCGGTGTCATTGCCTTTTATTATTACGTGAGCAAGCACCCAGCGGATAAGTATACTGTGTTTACTTGCCAGTTATAACAGTTACTTCTATATTATTGCATTCAATCAGGATACACTTATACTCCAATCAGCATCGCCCGGATTTGCGTTCGTTCGATTGGCGTTTTGTCTTCAAATCACTTCGGTAGTGTCTCGATCGTTTTTTAATACATTCGTATAGAGGGGATTCCCATATCATTTCTTGTAGCTCACATATTTTAAAAGGGGATTTACATGTATTCAGTTTTTAGTTAAAAGGTGTCAATTTATATTTGTGTGGTAAAGTAGAAGGTAAATTTCTGCTTTATAAAGTATAAAAATGAGCGAAAACCAATTTCCTTGAAACAAAAATTAGACATTTTAAAACGTTTTAAATTTGAAGAAAAACTTGCTAAAATTGGGAATTCTGGGTTCAGCTCCAACTAACATACTGTAAAAACAATTTGTAATCGTGCTGGGGACAAGATAGAAGATTATAGAAAAGCTGTCACACATTTGCAGACCAAACAAGTTACAAAAAATAGAAGTCCATTAATTTTAAAAATGGAATCCCTTCTATCCATTTGGATAAAAAATCAGAATCAAAAAAGAATTCCATTCAGAATAATGCTCAGACGATATTCAATGAGTTAAAAGGTAATTCACCAGCAACAAGTTATAGCCAGACCTAAACCCATAATCATAATGAACTTGGATTGAATAACAAGGAAACAAAATCTATAATAAAATTGAAAACACAAAATAGTCTAAACAATTTATTAGAGTTTTGAAGAACTGTAGTACTTTAAGAAGTTTGCTGTTAACTTCGGTAGCTAAAACTGTGCAATCTATAAATTTGTATCGATTAATAATCGATATAATCGATTAATCGATTAATAGCTGAACAGTTTGAATAATGAAAGATAGTGAAGCTGAGATACTGATATCCTTTGAGCTTAAAACTTAAAAACATTACCAGTTAGAGTAAGCCAGTAAGAGAAAAGGATAACCCTGAAAGTTTGAGAAATAATCATAATCTCAAGCATATAGTGAATAAAAGAAAATTGATCCAATTTATGGAGGCTCAGCATATACGATGGCTAGAATATATACTCTAATAGAATATATCAAAGGATGCAATCAAGGCACCGATGCATTGATTTCGATGCTTGAATCACCTAAGGAATCAACTAAATCACCTGATGTGGAATCACCCCAAAGCAACTTTCTGACAACAAAAATTGTTTAAGTTTAAGTTATGAATAATAAGATAAATAATTATATATAATATGCCAAAATTTAAAGTACGACTTTAAAACAAAATGCCATAATATATTCCAGAAATTGGAAAAATTAGCGAGTAAGACAAGTAGCATATAGTTTTGTGAATGGATATGTATTATAATCATAAATTGGGATCCATTTAACATATACAAATCATCAAGTACAGAGGTTTAAAAATATGGAACTGAATAACTTACCTATTTTTAAATATTTAGGTCAGCAGCTTATGCTAATTTTAATAGAGAATTATATAAATCCTCTTGCGCAGCGTTCTTCGTGGAACTTAAATGTCGCTTTGAAGAACCTTTGGATGTACCTGAAATTAGTAACAAACATTTCGTTAATTATTAGAATTATAATTCAATTTAGTTACAGAGTATGTTTAGTCTTAAGAAAGACCAGTGTTATCTTATGTTACAATAAAAATATATTTAAGTGCATTTTCACAAAACTCTCTTATAGATATGCATTACGGACTTTAGTTGCAACATGATATCTTATTTTATATTCTGATTTGTGCCGTTAACTAGTGTACCTGTTTTTTTTCTAAATAAATCGACCTTGATATAGAGAAAATGAAAAAAAATATTTGTCCAATTTCGGAATAAATATTACATGCAATATGGTCAGAATAGATCATAGAATAGAACAGAATAGAATAGAATAAAAATTTAATTTACAAATCAAAAACCTAGCTGCCCTTTATCGCGTTAGGTTAGCTTGGAGCATAGCATATTACTCAATAAGAATCCGATTTACCTAAGACAAAGAAAAAAAGATTTTTCTGAAATTCGACTTTATTCCATAAACCATTCTTCTTCAAGAAAAGGCTTTCATTTTACCTTTCCTCAAAGTTTTCATTTCTGCTTTTAAAATATTTAGGCCTCAGCTTCACAGTAGTTCCATCGAGCTACACCTTGCTGTTTATTGTCTGGTGTAAGATATTTTCTGTGATATATTTCTACCCCTTATTTGATATCATATGAATTCTATCATATATGCAGACAATGGTAAAAAAAAATGATTATAATGATATTTATTAGACTTTTATATGAAATATTTGAAGTTTGCTTGAAGATCAGTTCGTCGCAGCCAAATTAGTCAATGAGCTTATAATACATTATGTATGTATTATTGTAATAAAACTCATTAAGAACCGTTAGATATGGAGAATTTGAAAAAAACACTATTCTTTAGTATTTTATTTCTTTCCAACAAGATCAGAATGGTAAAATTTTACTCTAAATGCGCGTATTTGGTAACAATAAACTTATAAGATTTAAAATATTACTAATACTAAAGAATAAAATGCATCACGAGGCAAATAGATCATTTCCATCTAACCTTGATCGGTAACTCCGAATATTTCTGGGATTTTTATTATAATTAAATATAAGAGGCGGTGAATAAGAACGGCTTAGTGAAATGGTTGTGGCAGTATTAAACCTTATATTAGCCAGAGGTGAACACAATGCGATGTGCTACTTTCAATAAATGGTTAAAATATATTTCAAATCGAAGGTGCATAAAATTTTCATCTATAATCTGTATCTAAATTTATTTTACAGGATATTGTCCTATTATACGTCAGCACTGCAAATCATTTCCTAAGGGTACCCTAACAATACTATAAATCTTCTGTTTAAATAAATAATTATTTTCTTTGCATTTTGTTAAATCCATCCTATTGCATGCATCAAAAACTTGATTGGTCCATGCGTAATATTTTGAGAACCAAGAAGATACAAACCAAGAAGTCATCAACAATCAAGTCAAGCGTCGGAAATATAATAAGCCTGACCACACTCTTCGAAAGCGATACGACGAAATATGTCACCCCAAGGCAACAGACACAAAGGAAGACCATGTTACACCTGAAGACGAACGATAACAAATGAATCTTAAAATGAATAAATTATGTTGCTAGAAAAAGAAGTAGTTGAAGATTCTATGTAACAAGTCTATGCTCTGATGAACTACGGCTAATAATAATATGTGCATTTTCACTAAAGTGTGTGTTATCTAGTTATAGTAGTTCTATATAAGAATTTATTTTTAATAAAGTAGACAACTGAATCCTTATATTATATACAAAGTATTGCGTTCTGTATTAAGTATGCCGTACTAAATTAATTGCTCAGTACATTCCAAGCAAAATATATTATAAAATTTGCAACATATCTTAAAAAAAAAAACAGCTATTACATTTAAATCATATTCTCAGAGACCTAAAAACATAACTGGTTTTTACACATTAGACAGTAGTTGAAAAGAGCCAGTTTATTAATAAGACTAGATTATATTTTTTTTTTCATAGATTACTGCAATTTGGGTTAGATTATTTTGGTGATTCTGAGCATTTAATTAGACAAGTAATCGTGTTATACATAAAAAATTCAAAACTATTCGATTTTATTAATCATGTGTATAATTCTCTTTATAATCTGTTATCTGTAAAAGATAAGATGTAAGATGTAACAGAACAATCTGTTACAACTGACTATTATCGTCAAGAAAGTAATTAACTAGCATTCTTAAGATATTTTATACATGCGTTAGATAGTAAAAAATAAAGTCAAAAGGATTTTCTCTTTCACATTTAGCGCAATAGTTAATTACTAGGTGTGGTGTTCTATTGCACTATGCACCATCAGCACACATTATCCATTATAAACTTATTACTTTTAAGGGCATCTCAATAACAGACTTATTTCATATTTTCGTTAATTATTTTTATCGTGTACCTCATTCATACATTTCGCAATAACTTTGTGATAAGAAACCCCTAGGAAGAAAAGTTTTGAATTGTATTGAAATCTTCTTTAGAGATGCTTACCAGACAAAAATTGTCCTAGATTTAATTTGCACTAAAATCTGAATATATCCAGTCATATCTTTACCGAACACCCTACAGTATTCGCTAGATTATTTTGTATTTAAAAGTGGACAACTTATATACAGCTGTGTGTATATGTGGTTAAACCTTTTTTTATGTTCTAGTGATATTACCGCAAAGCACATATTTATTTACATTATAATGGCAGTCTTAAAACTCATATTAGGTTAACTTACATACAGCTGTGTGTATATGTGGTTGAACCTTTTTAAATTCTAGTAACACTACCGGAAATCACATATTTTTTTACATTATAATGGCAATCTTGAAACTCATATTTAATCATAATGAACTTATATTGAAGTTCCTTTTTAGCATCCAAAGTAGCAATCCCTTTTGACATCCAAAGTCACAAAAATGATTATTATTTAACTAAGATTTTATGCATTTAATTTTCATATTAATATCACATTTTTTTATTACGCTCTCCAATACTTAATCAACTTATACACAGAACGTAGGGCACCAAATCTATAAAAGCAGCTATAAAGATACCGACCACCTTGCGATAAGCATTTTCTGCTGCCATAAATATTCATTATGTGTGCCAATGTGTTAGTGGGAGTGTAGCCGGCAAAGTGATCACCTAAGCACTCGAAGAGAGGTACAAAGAGAGCGTGGAACTATATATATATATTGCAATAAATACAAAATCACGTTGACTTTGTATAAGAATCGCAGAAAGAGAATATGTTAGTAATTAAAAGAAAAGAATTAAGCGATAGAATAAATGCAAACAGAAATGGTACGAGACGTATTGAGAGAAAAAGTCTGCGCCATGTGGTGACAAAGTTATATGACAACAACCGCAACCGTGGCATTAATGTCGTCAGAGCGAGCACCCGCACAGTACCCACAAGCACAGTGCATTAAGGTCGATGCAAAACTCGTAAGATAATATTATAATATACATTAATAAGAATCCGAATATTGCAAGTGGCGGAAACGCTGGCGAATCTACAAAGAAAGTATTGTGAAGGGAAATATTCTTAAAATTCCAATAAACAAACAAAATTTTAGTAAATTGCTTGTCGTTATTGGCTTGGCATGGTCATTATATGGCAAACTGTCTGAGTTTTAATATGGGCAATCAACTATATCTGGGCCATTAGTGGTTTGGATATGACATATACGTATTCATACCCACAATGCCATATCCAGAATGGTCAAATTGTCAACCCAAACATATGTATGCATGATTTCAATTTTTTATATATAGAATACAATACTATTATATTCATATATGATATAGTATGTATTTTTACGTATACAATATTTTTGGGAATCTTTGAGATTAATTCAAAAAGACATATGAATATTTATATTTTTATGAATAGTCTTTTCACATTAAATTCTCGCACAAAATTTTAAATATTTTTTTGTTTTATTTTTTTTTTTTTTTGTTGAATTATGTATATATACAATATTTTGTATAGATGAATTTGAACTAAAGTCCATATTTTTAGTCAACGATGCATTTCGTCGTGTGAAGAACAAAAGCGAAGTGTAATTTTGAAAAGACCAGCATAGTTTATTGCGATTTACATGAAATATTTTTGTAAATTAAATGACAAGTTCATGTAAAAATTGCTTATATATATATATATACAATTGAGATTAAAATAAATATTTCGCTAGCACTTCTTCGCTAATTGCCCATATGCAATTTTCTAGCAATTACACATTTTATTAATTATTTTTTTTCAACAAAATTGCATTAAGTATTTTGGCGGAAATTATTTTGAAGCGCAATGAATCGCGTATTCTACGAAGATTATGTCATAAGATACATTTTAACACTTGGGTGCACGGCTAAATAAAGTATGCCCAAGACAAACACCTCAAAACACCTTCAATAATTTAGGATCTGATTTTTTAAACAGATTAACTCATATGCTAATATTAAGTTAATTACATATAAACATTCTTTTAATCTACAATACATACACTTCCCTAAGTCCGGTACTTACTGCAATAAAATAGATCAATTAATTTCTTGAAAAATGTCCGGACTCAGAATAACATCACAAACTAAAGAGCATGTAAATCACGTAATAGAAAAAGTGTATATTGTACTAAGCTTTGACAGTACGTTTATGTGATTCCAAAAACCTATTAAATTAAACCAAATATTCAATTAGGTAATGAATACTGACTCTAAGCTACAAATTTGGCAGGGTACGAGCTCAACCCTTGCTACGTGTAGTCTCAAAAAAATTATTGAGGAATAATTAAATAAAAGAAATAATTTCCAAGACCACTGATGATGAGCATTTGGTAATACTCGAAATAGCTGTATGGTCAGCCAAAAATTCAATTAATTAAAATTAAATAAATATTTTTGTTGTTGCAATTCACTATTCGATAAAAACCTCTTTATTGAAAAGAATAGTTTATATTAGGATTTTATTTAATATAGAGTGAGATGTATATTTTACAGTGGACATTGATAAATGTTAAGTTTCAAAATGATTGCCCTATAATCTTAGTATTAAACAATGCGATTCCTCCAGTGGATCAAAATACTTGTGTCAGACACAAAAGTCTGCCATCCACTAATAATAAAATAGTTTTGCCATAAATAAGATTTATAAACTAAATTAGTAATGGTGTTTGCTGCAAGAGGTTAAACCAAACTACTTCATTTTTCTGAAATGTTATTAAATGTTACTAACTATTTCAACTTTAAATAGCTTTCAATAATCCTGTCATACATTATTATATGTTAACTAACTACTATTAAATTTTCAATATATACAATATTCAGATTAATATCTTTATGGAATTATATTTTTTATAAATTAAAAGATGTTTATAAAACTCATTTAACATTTCCACTTTTATATATTGTTTTATTATTAGCGAAATAAATCCATAGTCGACCATTTCCAAGACTAACCAAAGGGTATTGCAGTCCAAATAAATAATGTTGAAGCGATCAAAACAAGCTATAATCTGAAAATAAGAGATCTGGAACAATAATAACCAACTTCGATCAATTTAAACTGTTAGCGATCTTCAGATCTATTACTCTATCGTTTGCATTATTCAAAGTCTTTATTTTGTGTTTCTCAACTTTAATGAAGCCAAGCTCGGCATCAAGCCAAGCTGGGCATGTCTACCAGCGCTCGAAAGAAAAACACCAGAGCATCTCTTTTCTCTACGTTTAGGTTTTTCCAGAACTAGGTTTAAGCTTTTGGGCGATCCATTCTTTCTTACTTAATTGAAGACTTGATCCTTATTCCATTTCACCTACCTAGCTTTACTCGTACATCTAGTCAATGTAAAAATAATTAATTGAAATTTGAAGCCAGTTTTTTGAAGAGTTTAATTTTAAAGTTGGCAACACTGTTTCCAGCGGCAAAGTCCATGGAATTGGTATGCTCAATTTTAAAAACACTATCGATGGAAACATTAAATATTTTTAATTTCTTTTTTGATTTTTAAAATATGTGAAAGAAAGATACGTATTTTCTTTAAGCGCCTTATGCGATAAAAAAAAAATCTGCGAAGGTTGAAAAGGAGTAACAAGCAGATCAAAGCTGCCAGATACCGCGGTAACTCTGGCCGAAAATATATCACAAAATAATCCATACTTTTCTTAACAAAAGGTTAGTTATTTCGTCATTCAAAGCACCTAATGTTTAGTTTAAGGTATCCTATTTTACAATAAATGTCGTCTAACAACCACTAAACGTGACAAAATTATAAAATCTAAACGAGGCCAATATTTCGAATCGAATTTTCTCGAATGAGGAGGCTGATTTATTGTTTGATGTCAATAATCAAAATTCTTTCGTGAAAATCCACAAATAACTGTTATGTCATGGGCTTCGAAAAGGATCACGGATGCGGAAAATCCCCAAAATTACGAGGATTTATGAACAAACATCAGTTAAATTATAGCCAAATTACTGTGTGCTGACAAATCTAGTAAAATGAACTCAAAAAAAACATTCAGTAACGTGAGCTGTCCCGTGGGAGATATTGGAATAATATTCTATTTCAAACAACGGCGTTTACTTTCATAATAAAACGATGTTTTATTTACGTTTAAAAAGGATAACCTCGTATAAGCAGCGTAAGTCTGTTAAGGTCTTACATTACATACAGTGCGATTAGGTGGGCTGTCCCTTATCGTTGTCATCAATAGGTTACTGTCCTTTAGGAGTTTTTATGTTCTTCGAAGCTGTTTTAACTTCACTTTCTTTCTAGGATACATATATAGTCTTAAAAACTAAATTATTATTATTAATTATATACATTATAAATCTTTATAATAAGTATTATGGTCTCGAAAATAAAAATATTAAAGATAATATTAAAGACCTTTATTTATTTTAAACCTATTTATAAATATAATAAAAATAGCTAAAATATTTATTTAAATGATTGCTTATCTTAAGATTTAATTTTAAATAGTGATGAATATCGCAAATTAAATAATTATCTTTCTCACTGCAAAAGAAAAGTAAATGCTTGCATTTGAACAGCGCAGTGGTTACGGCTAGTGAAAAAGCTTAAAATATATCTATTTTCTTGAATTTTCCTTTTATTATTTAATATATTTCGGAGATTTTTTTCTTCTTAAAAATCTTGACGTTTGTCTTCGTAATGATCATCATAAAATATGGTGATCTTATGTTCGCCCTCATAAAATTAATTTGGCTATAGTTTAATCTTTGTTGTGAATTTAGATAAATTTTTATTTTATTATTTTTTTTATATTTTCCCATCAAATAAATTATAGGTCTGTTTTCATACACTTCTGTGAATAGTTTAATATACATATATTTCATATTAATTCATAAGACGACTTTGAATAATGTCAATTCATTGCAGTATGTAATAACCTCAAGCGAGAACTTAAATAATCTGAGTACTTATTAAAAAAAATATGAAATTCATTGCATTTAATAAATACTAATAATAATATTTAAAAAATAATAATATATAGAATAAAAGATTTTGAAAGTGGTGAGTGTAAACCTTTCATATGATATACACTAATTATGCGCGTATATTGGATTGGAGATGAAGTACTTCGAAGTGTTAAACAAAATTAAATAAAGTTGTTTAATTTTAAAAAATTATTTTATTAAACCAAACAATATTCGATTATTCAGAAATATATTCTGTCATATAAACAGAGTTCTCCTGGGTGTTACTTTAAAAAAAACAGGCACAAACACCTTTCACAGTTCTGTTTTTCAGAGAATTTTATACCGACTGGATAGTATTGTCATATAGTATCAAATAATAATCTAACTATGTAATATATATCCTTTTTGTGGATATGTTTAAATTTCTTAAAAATCCCTCAACATTTGTTGAGTCATTAAATTTATGTACGGCAAAGCGTCATCAAAATGAAGTTTAAGCACTCATCTGTTGATTTCTTTTCTGTAACCACAGATCTTTTTAAAATTAGATCTTTCTTAAATAAAATTGACTATTTTGTATTGTACACATACTCTGACTAGCACAGTTAGAGTACTCTAACATAGTTAAATCCACCTCCAAGTACTCTAGATCTAGCACAGTCCAATACTTGCTTAGAGGTGGATAGTACCATTAACACCCAGACAGAGTGCCGACCTACCAAGTTGCTTACTTGGAAAAAAAAATAATAATATAGTCTTCCAGTACTACGGTAAGGGTAAAGTTCCATATATGTGCACATACATTTATACAAAAGATTTATATATTTTCTCAAACAAACACAGAGAGGAGCATTTTTCGAATTCAAAATTTAAAAAAAAAAAACACTAAAATTTCCTGTGAATTGATTGTGAGTATCTTACCATGAACATAATACCATATATGTGTTTAAATACCTCCTTTTATCGTTGAAAAAAAATTAAAATTTCGCACTTAATTGTTCTGCTATGATTTTGTTCTGCCTGAAGAATAATAGAGAAATAATAAGGTATTTCTTTTATTTTAAAATTATCTTTCATCTCCTTCAAAGTAATCTTCCTCTGATATTTTGCACTTATTCCAACATAATTTATATACTGAGATATATAGGCTTTATCTTATATAATGTCTAAAAACGTGAATAGAATAGAAAATTCAGAATGCCGTTACTTCTTCAGTTATAATTACGGAATTACATACATGCTTTGTTTACTCACAAAACTTTGGGTAAACAAAATGAAAGTCCGAATCAGGAAATTCTATTACCACGTATCGATTCAGAAAGCAGCATACTACAATCGAACAGGTTCACTCTGTTCATAAATTCTTTAGAGAGCATTGGAAAAGAGAGAATAATATATGGCAATCTTCTTAGTATTATGCAAACTTTTGACAAGATCTAGCATGAAAGTTAACTTTACAAACTTAAAGTGCATCTTCCATATAGTTAGTTCATACTGTTAGTGGAATCATACTTTGGACAACAGACATTGTCTGGTATTTTAATAATAAACAGTAGAAAGCAACTTCTTTACATTCAATCAAAGTAGGAGAGCCTCACGTAAGTGTTTCGGAAACTGTACTTAACACAATATTCACTGCTGACTTTCCTTCAATAGAGAGCTATATTTACAGATCACTTTGTAGTAATAGTTTCATCTAAATAAACCAAAACATTGACAAATTTCACATCTAACTAACTAGCAAATGCCAACCAAAAGTAAAAAAAATTAATAAATACAGATCACGTTGACAATTCGTAAAATATATTACCC
Source organism: Teleopsis dalmanni (assembly GCF_002237135.1). NCBI lineage: Eukaryota > Metazoa > Arthropoda > Insecta > Diptera > Diopsidae > Teleopsis > Teleopsis dalmanni. The sequence continues at coordinate 54,580,131 of NC_051848.1, forward strand.
AGATACACAACATAATATCACAACTTTTTAATAAAAGATGGAAAGACTCAACTATTTATAGGCATATGTATGTAATTTGGCCATGGCCCAATAAAAGAAAATTCAACTCTCTCATTGAGATGTCCCGTATAGACATCAGTCTTGTGGTAGGTTTATTTACATGTCACTGTATTTTAGGTAACTATGTTTGGAGATTGAATCTCCCTTTCAATTATGTGTCTCGTAGTTGTGGAGAAGACGATGACAGTCCCTCTTCTGTGTGACATATGCTCAACGCCACCATATCACTTCATGGGTTTTGTTTTTGAAGATCTTGGTGAACTGCAAGACCCCACTTGAATAGCATTACAAACTTTGCCAACGGTTTCTAATTCTCTAAGTTAATCTATATAAGGTATCACCTACCCTGATAGCTTCGTAATAAACTAGAGGTGGTTTTTAACTTACGTCACTCTATTTGTTGCTCGGCCATAAGTCAACACTGTCAGTCTATAATAAAGTCATCATGAATATAATCATACTGAAATCAATATTGTCATATAGAATTCAAATATGGGTCTCAGGCTTAACATCCAACCTAGAAATCTTACAGAGATTCCAGTCAAAAGGACTGTGCATCTTACACAACTAACGATCTATAGAGAAATCAACAATATAAGTTACAAGCTTACTAGTCATCTGAGTCCACGAATAGCTGTTCAATTCACAATAAATCTGACGACACAGATGAAACAAATGCTGACCGATTTAACAATTATACTTACTTATGCACTGGTTTGGGATATCGCTGAGTCTGTTAAAAAATGGGGCCCCCAAAAACCTATTCTTAGTTCTGATCAAGTCTAGACATAGTCACAACAAGTCTTTTGGTGTCTTTTCTTCGAAAACTATCTTTAAAGTATTGAAATAACCATTTTTCTACTAAATCATTTAGTTTTAATAATACAATATAGCAGTATTGTTTTTCATAAATTGTACGTAAGAATTTCGCAATTTATCTGTGAAGAGCTAAATCTTTGTTAATGTTTCTTTATAACTGCGGTAATGGTGGGCTCGAAAAATTAAAATTCGACATGGAGTAAAATAATGGTTTTCCTAATATATTTTATTTCTGAATAATATTAAATTTGATTACTTAAGTAAAGTCGCAGCTAAGAACTAGAGCACCTCACATAAGAAGATGTTAATGTATGACATGTTCAGAGTTAATCAAACTTAATTACATATCTTATTAGATAACTGATAATAATCATGTTTGAATTTTATTTGGTTTCCAATTAGCTTTAGAATTAGAATTAAAAACTGTTAACTAGGAACTGATAAACTTATTTCACACCTTAGAAACTTATAAATATCGGTTATATTAGTTTATATATTCCATTCCGGGAAATAGAGTTGACACGCTTCAGTCTATTTAATAAACCAACCACATTCACAAAAGTGTGGCGACTGTGAAATGAGTCAATGAGATATTGCATTTTATTAATAAATGAAGTAGTCACATTAAATCTTCCAATACACTGCTAAAAATAGTACATGAACTTAGCTTTTTGTATGTGCATTTAATTTAATCATTATATAGAAATGCAATGTGGATCGATAACAAGAGACCTTCATTATGATTATTGCTAGATTGTTACTCAGTGAATATTTCAGAAAGAAAGAAGTCTTACAAAACTTAGAGTGAAATAGATATATACTCGGAAATTGTGATATTCTATGTTAACATATTTCTATTTGCCTTTTCATATGGGCAATAATATTAAACAACTCATTGTTTAATTTTTTGTTTTAACTACAACATATGGTTTTGATATATCCACTAAAAGTGACTGAGTAGAAAGTCCAAGTCCTTTACTAGGATCAGTTTTTTTTTATAAAGTTTTATGTTTCAAACAACTCTGTGTACGATAAGAGAGAACAAAGCAATAAAACACAATAGATACGATTTAAAGACAATTAGAAAGATTTCATTTAAAGTTTAGAATTATAGAACTATAGAGCAAAACAAGACTATCCGTTTCGAAGTGAGTTGGGATCCAGTAATCAACATTAAAATGCTAATATTATTTTTTTTTTTTTTTGTGTGCATTTCATTGGTAGAGAACTTAATATATTGTAAAATAATAAACTAAGACTATTATTCCAGCCTTTTAGACCAATTAGATAAAAAAAGTTCGTATAATGGGGTTTACAGGTTTATGAAGAAAATTAATTTTTAATCGAGATAATGCACCACCTCAAACAGTTTATAATACTGTTACTAAGATCAGTGCATCACAACAGAAGGTTTTACAAGAATAGACTTTATGCCACAATCAACTCTTTCTGCCGTTTGGGTCATCTCATAGTTTACTTATGACTGAAACTAGTTACTTCTTATGAGTAAAACCATGTTGTTCATCATAACGAAAAAACCAGAGCGACATATTTATGTATCTACTTCGTTTGTATTCAGTAATTATCAATGCTGTAATTTAGCTCTTATGGAACCAAAACAAATCGAAAAGGAATGGAAAATTGATCAAATACTATGTTTCTAAAAGAATCAATTTCATCGTTTTAAACTGGTAATTTTCATACGATATTAAATCAATAGATTTGTAGAATGACATATAGAACAATCAGTGATAATTGAAAGCAGTTGAGTTTTTATTTGCTTACAATTGTCGACATTTTGTCCTTTACTTCAATGATGTTTCAATTTTTTAAACCATTTACATATAGGATTTCTAGAACTGTTCAATATATTCATTTATTACAGCAATTATTCCTGATCCTGACTAAAATTTCTTTTAAGCAAAAAGTCATACTCACCAAGTCTGGTGAGTATTGTGGAAATGGTCACTTATCCCAATCTAATGTGATTAATTTAATGTAGTGTGCCATGGTGCTTCAAATGATTTACACAAACCTTTCAATATTATTAGTTGCTATTAACCAGCACTAAAAATTATACACTATGAAGTGAATAAAGAGCATGGCAATATCTCAGAAAAAATGCTTTTGTGTAGCTTGTAAATGCTATTATATATATCTAAAAGATATAAACATATATATAAGTTTATCCATTTCTATTCAATATTGAATTAGTTTCAATTATTGAAATGGCAGTTTAATATAAATTCTAAAATATCTATGGCAATAAAAAAATATAAAATCGAATATTGCACTCGTTAAGTTGGGACTCTGTCCTAGCAGACTAAAACCTATTATGCTAAAGGATTATACGCGTAAAAATTCGATGTATTTATGAAAGTCTCTTGAAGTTTAATAGACATTGTATTTATATTTTAAATTAATATTAAAGAAATTTTGAAAAAAATTTTTTGATTTTTTGGTGGTTGAGAACCAATTATACTAAACATTTTTATATGAAAATTGAAAATAATTGCAATATGCTCTTAACATTCCAGGCAATTTTGTTATAGGAGTTTTTTAGATCACTGAAATTTAAACGTTTTGGATTCATATAATTCAGATTTTAATTATCCAAATATATCTTTCACTATGTCCGAATTATCTCAATATTCAAATCATTGAGTAACCGGGTTATTAATAGCTGAATTAATATCTAATATTCGAGATCAAGTTTTCGGATCAGATTACCTCAACCTCCAGATTATTGAATTGTCAGATTATAGATAGCATTTTTTCCAAAATTTGACTAACTCAAACTCTTTTGGTAATCAGTATTTGTTTTTGTTTAAATATTATGTTTTTGAAAAATGAATTCGAGATGTTTCCGAGTTCTCGGATATATCCATTTGACAACATATTTGAACACGGACAGCTATTTTTTACAACATTTTGCTAAGCTATATGTTAATATTGTTAATATTTCACATATCCGGCTATCGTGATATCCGGGTTTAAAGTAGGAAATTTTTATATTAAATCCACCAACAATAAGTGGATACACGATCTGGCTAGTCTAGTTGTCGTAGAGTGCCCTATAAATGATCAGAGTGCATTTACGTCCGAGTAAAAATAAAAAATATAGGGATGCTTGCAATCAATTCTGAGGTTTGACGAAATATCTAAATAAAATCAAAAATTTTGGATTTTTAGTCGGATATGCATTTAAGTTTGAAACCAATCATTAAAGAGTTCGAAAAAATATTTAAAGTTTCGACACTATCTAATTCGCTGGAATAATGAAGTACCGACAAATATGTATTAAGGTTAAAATCTCAACAATATTTTCGAAATTTTGACTATAAAGTCTAATTACTAGAAAATTAGATAGATTTTGGAATATATAAAGTTTACAACTTTAAACTTTGACATTTTGATAAACTATATCGACGCATTGCATAGTAAAAAAAGTTGCTCTATATAGACGACTACGCTGTCAAATGGACTTATCCATAAAATCAAAATCGCGCCAATTATAAAATATTGAAATTTCATGAATGGTTGTGAATAATTCATTGTACCAAGAGATGTGTTAAGTCTAAGTAGTGTTGTGAGTTGCTAGTAACCGATGTGGAATAGTGACAATGTATTCAAGGTGGGTGACATTCAGGCGGGACTCTAACTATTGTAATACATAGCAGACATAAACAAAGATAAAATAAATTATGTTATTTTCATGCAATCTAAAAAAATAACTGGCCTAACACTTTTAAATTTACGATTTTACTTTATCTGCCATTATAATGACAGTTGGTTAAAGTCTTTCAATGAGACGTGACGTAATACTATACTTATCAGGACTTCTTTATCTGACCTAGTCCTTTGCTAGTTCGTCATCTCGAAACGGTTTAATGTTGAACAGTGAATATTTTTCGACAATGAGGTTTCTTCTTTATAAAACCAATTTAATATTAAGTAGTTCTATTCTAGTTGTATTAAGAAAAAAAAATATACTTATTACGACGCCCATATGTATGCTAGACCTTTGGTTGTTTACGATACGACCGTCTATCTGTCAAGTCTCGTTAAGTTTTTATTCCGACGAGATATGGTTGTGCATTAGTTAACAGTGGATTGTTTTTATTAGTGAGGTTTTTTTATATAGAACCATTTTAACATAAAGTATTACACATAATAGTTGTAATTTTTGAAGCAGGGATTACTATTAATATTCGTAAAGTCTACTATAAAGTATGTCAGTTGCATTAGCGTAGAGAAAAACTTATGTCGTTCTCACTTAGTAAATCTGGATTTGCTCTCGATTTGTCTCATTATTTTGCTCGAGTTTTGTGGCCCAATTGAACATGTTTAGGGTAATATTAACATTACTATAAGCAAATAATACACAGAAGCTGTTAATTTCAGAGTAATTTTTTTTAATCTAACAAAGTATCTAGATATATATAAATTAAGTGTTTTTTGCTTGAGATCAAGTAATCCTAAATAAAAACTTTACTAAATGTGAGTCCGGGAGAAAAAAGGTAACCTAGATTTGTCAGTCAAAAAAAAACATCAATTTCAAAAGGAATATATATTATATATTAAAAGAAGTTTTTTTGTTCTGTCCATTTATATAAGTTGATGTAGTCTTTGATTTGGATTGGGGTAACTCGGATTAATACTTAAACTGTTTTATAGGATTAATTTAGGGCGACACCTAACAAATGCGTTCGTTTTTTTTTTTGGTTTTTTTTAAAAAGTTTATTTTAAACTTTAATACGTTTATTGTAAACGTTTATGCAGAGAATATTTATATAAAATCCTAAAACAGCTAACTTTAATTTTTTATACCATTTTTATTTATTATTTTTTAAGCTTTTTTGGTGTAGTTAGCTTGTACTTTGACTTGTGTGCATTTTAAATTTTTAAGCAAGTATGTTGTTTCTGTTGATGGTGTTTAAGCGGATGGACGGTAAAATTAAATCATGGGCCTAATTCGGGACTGCGACTACTAGCGACACAAAACGATACGTGGACATAACATATGGATTCGTAATGTACAAATCTTAATATTGGTATTTACAGGAAGGTTCAAAAAGGCTTTTGTTTATTTTTTATCACTTATTTTCGTTTATTACTTTTTTTGTGTTTTTCTGGTGTTGTTAGCTAGCACTTTGACTTGTGTGCGTCTTGGGTTTTAAAATAATTATATATGTTAAGTTAAGCTTTGCTTTCTGCAATGTAAAATCAATAAGTTATTTCTTTAATTTTTGTAAAAAAAAAAATCAAATTTATAATTGTATAATTCATAACTGTGCAGTTCATTTAAATTGTTTATCTGCCGTTACTTTGTCACTAATTGTAAAAATAATTGAGACACTAATGTGAACATTTTTATTTTAATTAAATAATACATAGTCACTTTATTTAAATGTTTTAACTTTAATGATTGCATGACAAATATTTCTTTGTCAATAGGTCAATATTTGTAACAAAACCGCAAACTCTGTGGTTTCAGTTTTGAGTATTTAAGTCAATTAAAAAAACAAAAAAAAAATTAAAATATTATCAAAAACGGTTTTTGAAGAACACAAATTGGTATAATTTTTTTAAAAATAATGTATGTATATAAAAAAAAAAATTTTTTTTATATATTATAAAAAAATATTATATATACTGGAAGTGACAAAATTGACAAACACATTTCATGTTTAATTATATCAGCATTTGTTTTTTAAAAAGAAATTTTTTGAAATTTTTTTTTTATTTTATAATTTACAAAAATTTTTAAAAAATTTTTAAAAAATTTCTATTTACCACAAAAATCTCGTGACAACAACAATAGTAAATTATACTATAAAACAATTCCTCATTCGGGTTGGCAACGATCATTAAACGGTAAACACGGCACTGCACGCGCCTTTTGCGTAGCACTCCCCGGTTTTGAATTTGTTTAAAATTTTTTTATTTTGTTTATTATTTATTTGTTTTTAAATGTTTATAGTATTTTATAGTTTTGTATATTATAGAGTTGATTTTTTTTTATATTAGCCAAAGCGACAAAACAAAATAAATTCTTATTTTAATTTTAATTTTAAAAATAGTGCGAGACTGAAACTTTAAAAAAAATTCTGCAACGATAACTTAACTCGTCTGCGTATAAAAAAGTACTGAACTACTGAAGTGAAGGAATACTGCCAGAGCTGATGTACTCGTGTATTAACTGAATTGAAAGAAAAATCAAATGAGTGTGAGCTTTAAATAAAATAAATATGTAAAAAAATATAATATAAAATAAAATAAAATAGAAAAACGAAACTGAAACTAAAAAGTAAAAACAGAAAAAAAATGGAAAAAATTAAAAACAAACAAATATTACAAAAACACAAAAACTAAAACAGCAAAAGCTGAAGTTCGGCCGAGAGGCGCGAATTGTGTTTCTGTCTCCCGCAGTTTGTACTGTTGTTGGTGCTTATAGTGTTCTTGTTGTTGTTCTAATTTGTTTTCGCTTTTTTATGACTATATTAACAGTGGATTTTGTGCAGCAGCAATCGCAGTCGCAGTCGCAACAGCAAAGCAGCATCAAGTGTCTGTCTAACAGTACGAAAGCTGCGATGTTGTGACGTTGCGACGTTGCGTTGATGTGCTGATATTTGTATTGTTATTGCATGCATACAAATGCTTATTTATTCACTATATTATGATATTTAGTGAACATAACGAAACAAGCTGCAACAACAGCAAAGCTTGTCGAAGTGGCAGCGAAGCTTTGCTTCTCGTAGCAACACACACACACACACACAAATAGAAAGAAAGCATTTCAGCAGAGTAATAAAATAAAGTAAAGCAAAACCAAATACAGCTCAATAGAATATTTACACATGTAATATTCTAGATTGACAATTCTCTTTAAGCTTAGCTGCCGCTGTAAATAGTGCTCACGCCGTTATTTCATTAAACACCTAACTGCACTATTAAAGAGAGAAAAAAAATTATTAGTAGTCGGATATGCATTGGACAGGCGGACGTACATGCGGGGTATTGCATACTTTTGCAATCATATCCGATGATACTTATCCACATAATACGAGCGAGTATTTTATTATAAGCAACATTTGTTGCATGTGCTTCCCTTGCAACCTTATTATGACAAATATGCATTTTCGCATGTGACAGTGGCGGAAGGGTAAGCGGCTCATAAGTATTTGCTTTAAAGCGCGTGTGAAAAATGATTTAGGGCGGCAAATTATTAATACTTAATATCGTATGTAATTAATCTTTTAAGCATTAAATTATTTTTGTAAAAATCTTTTCAAACAAAAATTGAATTAAATAAAATTAAACACAAATTTATAGTTTTTATTTATTTTATTCTAAATAAAAATATTACAAACATTTTGAAATTTTTTTTATTTAAACATCTTACTTATTTACTTAGTTAGTCATTACAGGCGTGTTATACTTGACCACGTCCGTAGCTGCCGATAGCTAACCCAATTAATAGCGAGTGTTTTCATATTGCTGTTCACCTGGTACTTTCACCGAAAATGTGGACATTCATAACGCATTTTTCACCTGCGAGTACGAAATCAAGCAACTCTCTTCACATTGCTGTTCCACCGAAATTGTGTGCGTCCTTTTTACCTGCAGGTATCCCATCAAACATCTCTCTGTTGTTAGCATTTTCGTCCATTCCCACAACATGACAAAAAGCCAGTGCAGAAACTGAACTTGTATACATTTAACTATGTCTATGATGTGATATAAGTCACGCAATTCTTTGTGGAATCTAATTTGATATTTATTGCCAACGTATAAGAGTCCATAAATCTTCCGAGGAATGTTTCTCTTGTATGGAAAAGATTAAACTTTCTCATAAATGTTGGTAATTGTGCAAGATTTTTCACCATAAGACAGAACAGGCATGACAAGAGATTTTATAAAAAGTTTCACCTATACAACCTTCGGGAGAATGCTAGAAATTTTCGTCATTTATTCCTAAACTGTGATTTTAGTGGGTTAAAGTTTCACGCTGTGGGTGTTAATGCTTTCCAACTGCCGGAAAAGTCAATCTGTAACGGTGTATCCAGAATAAAAATACAATATTTCATTCGATATTTCATATAGTAAAAGGCAATATATCATAAATTGAAAGAGGATATTTAATCTATTTTAATAGCATGATATAAATATATTTTTTATAATTAATATAATTAATTATAATACAATAAATAGTTTAACTCAATTATTCTACAGCTGTTTTATGATTTCGTTGTAATATAAACACAGCAAATAAAATTGTTAATAAAAACTTTCATAGCAAAAGTAACAAAAACTCCAGAAATAAAAAGTCAAGTACGGCTTTGGATCAGTTGGTTAAGATGCACTGATTCTGAGCTTCACATTTGGCAGGACCCGAGTTCGATTCCTGGTACTTGCAGTCTAAAAAAAATAATTATTTACGAATAAATAAACACAATAATTATTTCCAAGACCACTGATGATGGGTATTTTGGCAATACTCAAAACAGCTGTATGCTCAGCCAAAAATTCAATTAAATAAAATAATATAAAAAATAAAATTTTTGTTGTTGTAGTTTACTACTGTTCAAAAAAACCTCTTTATGATATATATTTTTACTAAAAAATCGGAAAAAATTGTTTTTGGTATTTACGCCGATTTATGTTTTTTTGGCCATTACAATTCCACTAATGATAAGTAAAGCTGATAACTTCAACAACCTTTTCAATTGGAAGAAAATGTATTACGCATCGTGATATCCACGAACCTTCAAATTATAAACAAAAGTTGAAACAAACAGGGTACTGGCTCCTAAAAAGACGAAACACTTCGATCAATGCAGACTCTTTGTTCTTCAAACGAATATGTCTAAAAAAGCTAACAGCGCATTCTTTTATATTAAATAGAAATAGGAATTCCTCGTCTGGTAAGCCTGGTATAGAACATATATGGACAGTCAGCATGTAGTTAGTTGTAAATATGTATATGGGTCTTTATTTTATAAATCGGATACCTTTTTGACCTCATCATCTCATATTTGGCTGAGAGTCATCGGAAGGAATATTAAAAATTTCAAATTTGTACTCTAAAAATAGAGATAATGTGAAAGTGATTTTTTTAATAAAAATACTTCTGAGAAAAACAACGTCCTAAAAATTTGCATTCTCATACAAAATTAAATTCAATTCAGAAATAAAAAGTAAACATTTTTGTATCGTTTCTCTTGGTAAATTTATGTAATGGTGTTATGGTGCGTATGAGTGACGTTTTGGACACCTGGTAAATTCATTTTTTTAATTACTTCTAAAAGCAAAGCCACACTGGAAATATTTATTTTTTAAATAAATTTTATTGGTAAATCTGAAATTTTTCCATCCTGAAAATTTCTTAGTAAAATTTAAAATTGAATATGGGTCTTGTTATTAAATAAAAAGAGTTCAAAAACTTCAGCCAAATCGGAGATGATGAGGTCAAAAAGGTGTCCAATTTGAAAAAGAATGACCCATATACATTTATGCAAACTTTCAGTTGCATAGCAATTCTTTAGTTTCCTAACGATTTGCAAACCCTTGCATACCAGTCTTTTTAATATACATTTATTTGTTTCCTCAAACAAACAGAGAGAGAACCTTTTTTTAAAATACTGTGAATTGATTGTGAGTATCTTACTATTGATGACATGATGTATGTTTTTACACACCTATATCTTACTCTTTCTTTTAACGTGGAAAAAAATTCAAATGCAAATATTCTTTTTTCCAAAATTTCGCACTTGTTTGTTCTGCTATGATTTTGTCTGCCTGAGGAATAATAGAGAAATAATATGGTATTTATTTTATTTTAAAATTAGCTTCCATCTCCTTCAAAGAAACCTTTCTCTGATATTTTGCACTTATTCCAACATAATTTATATACTGAGATACATAGGCTTTATCTTATATAATGTTTAAAAACGTTTAAATACCCTTTAGAGTTTGTGAATAGAAAAAAATCTCAGAATGCCATAACTTCTTCAGTTATAATTACGGAATTACATACATGTTTTGTTTATTCACAAAACTTTGGGTAAACAAAAGGGAGGTATGAATCAGGAAATTCTATTACCACGTACTGGTTTCAGAAAGCAGCATACTACAATCGAACAGGTTCACTCTGTTCATAAATTCTTTAGAGAGCATTGGCAATCTTCTTAGTATAATGCAAACTTTTGACAAGATCTAGCATGAAAGTTTACTTTACAAACTTAAAGTGCATCTTCCATATAGTTAGTTCATACCGTTACTGGAATCATACTTTGGACAACAGACTTTGTCCGGTATTTTAATAATAAACAGTAGAAAGTAACTTATTTATATTCAATCAAAGTAAGAGAGCCTCACGTAAGTGTTTCGGAAACTGTACTTAACACATTATTCACTGCTGATTTTCCTTCAATAGAGAGCTATTTTTACAGATCACTTTGTAGTAATAGCTTCATCTAAATAAACCAAAACATTGACAAATTTCATATCTAACTAACTAGCAAATGCAACTATCATCCAAAAGTAAAAAAAATTAATAAATACAGATCACGTTGACAATTCGTAAAATATATTACCCAGATACACAACATAATATCACAACTTTTTAATAAAAGATGGAAAGCCTCAACTATATGTAGGCATATGTATGTAATTTGGCCATGGCCCAATAAAAGGAAATTCAGCTCTCTCATTGAAATGTCCCGTATAGACATCAGTCTTATGATAGGTTTACTCACATGTCACTGTATTTTAGGTAACTATGTTTGGAGATTGAATCTCCCTTTCAATTATATGTCTCGTAGTTGTGGAGAAGATGATGACAGTCCCTCCTATCTGGTTTTCTTCTGTGTGACATATGCTCAAAGCCACCATATCACTTCATGGGTTTTGTTTTTGAGGATCTTGGTGAACTGCAAGACCCCACTTGAATAGCATTAAAAATTTTGCCAAGGGTTTCTCATTCTCTGAGTTAATCTATATACGGTATCACCTACCCTGATAGCTTCGTAATAAACTAGAGGTGGTTTTTAACTTACGTCACTCTATTTGTTACTCGGCCATAAAATAACACTGTCAGTCCATAATAAAGTCATCATCAATATAATCGTACTGTAATCAATATTGTCATATAGAATTCAAATATGGGTCTCAGGCTTGACATCCAATCTAGAAATTTACAGAAATTCCAGTCACAAGGACTGTGCATGTTTGCAAAACCGCAATGGTTTCTTACGCTGTGATCTTACACAACCAACGATGTTCAGAGAAATTAACAATATAAGTTACAGTCTTACAAGTCATCTGAGTCCACGAATAGCAGTTCAATTCACAATAAAACTGACGACATAGATGAAACAAATGCTGACCGATTTTACAATTATACTTACTTATGCACTGGTCTGGGATATCGCTGAGTCTGTTAAAGAATGGGGTCCCCAAAAACCTATTCTTAGTTCTGATCAAGCCTAGACATAGTCACAACAAGTCTTTTGGTGTCTTTTCTTCGAGAACTATCTTTAAAGTATTGAAATAACCATTTTTCTACTAAATCATTTAGTTTTAATAATACAATATAGCAGTATTGTTTTTCATAAATTGTACGTAAGAATTTCGCAATTTATCTGTGAAGAGCTAAATCTTTGTTAATGTTTCTTTATAACTGCGGTAATAGTGGGCTCGAGAAATTAAAATTCGACATGGAGTAAAATAATGGTTTTCCTAATATATTTTATTTCTGAATAATATTAAATTTGATTACTTAAGTAAAGTCGCAGCTAAGAACTAGAGCACCTCACATAAGAAGATGTTAATTTGTGATATGTTCGGAGTTAATCAAACTTAATTACATATCTTATTAGATAACTGATAATAATCATGTTTGAATTTTATTTGGTTTCCAATTAGCTTTAGAATTAGAATTAAAAACTGTTAACTAGGAACTGATAAACTTATTTCACACCTTAGAAACTTATAAATATCGGTTATATTAGTTTATATATTCCATTCCGGGAAATAGAGTTGACACGCTTCAGTCTATTTAATAAACCAACCACATTCACAAAAGTGTGGCGACTGTGAAATGAGTCAATGAGATATTGCATTTTATTAATAAATGAAGTAGTCACATTAAATCTTCCAATACACTGCTAAAAATAGTACATGAACTTAACTTTTTGCATGTGCATTTAATTTAATTTATTATATAGAAATGCTGTGTGGATCGATAACAAGAGACCTTCATTATGATTATTGCTAGATTGTTACTCAGTGCGTATTTTAGAAAGAAAGAAGTTTTACAAAACTTAGAGTGAAATAGATATATACTCGGAAATTGTGATATTCTATGTTAACATATTTCTATTTGCCTTTTCATATGGGCAATAATATTAAACAACTCATAGTTTAATTTTTTATTTTAACTACAGCATATGGTTTTGATACATCGACTAAAAGAAATTAAGTAGAGGATTCAAGCTCTTTACTGAGCCCATTTTTTTAAAAAAGTTTCAGGTTTTAAACAACTCTGTGTACAATGAGAGCCGCTTAAAATAAAAAAGCTTAAAATGTACATATTTTCTTAAATTTTTCATTAATATTTAACATATAATATTTCGGAGGTTTTTTTCTTCTTAAAAATCTTGGCGTTTTTCTTCGTAATGATCATCATAAAATATGGTGATCTTATGTTCGCCCTCATAAAATTAATTTGGCTAAAATTTAATCTTTGTTGTGAATTCAGATAAATTTTTATTTTATTTTTTTTTATATTTTCCGTTGAAATAAATTATAGGTCTGTTCTCATACACTTCTGTGAATAGTTTAATATACATATATTTCATATTAATTCATAAGACGAATTTGAATAATGTCAATTCATTGCAGTATGTAATAACATCAAGTGAAAACTAAAATAATCTTAGTACTTATTAAAAATAATATGAAATTCATTGCATTTAATAAATACTAATAATAATATTTAAAAAATAATAATATACGTTATAGAATAAAAGATTTTGAAAGTGGTGAGTGTAAACCTTTCATATGATATACACTAATTATGCGCATATATTGGATTGGAGATGAAGTACTTCGAATTGTTAAACAAGATTAAATGAAATTGTTTAATTTTATAAAATAATTTTATTAAACCAAACAATATTCGATTATTCGGAAATATATTCTGTCATATAAACAGAGTTCTCCTGGGTGTTACTTTAAAAAAAACAGACACTAATACCTTTAACAAATTTTTTTTTAAAACACAGAATTTTTATTTTTTTTTTTTAATTTAGATTCAGTTTCAAATTTTACTGAAAAGTTTTCAGGATGGCAACATTTTTTGAAATTTTTTCATTTTTTTTCTCTCGTAAAACAAGTTAAACACATGCGTCCATATTTCTATTCAATACATTTACTATAAAAAAACCCATAACGAGAAAGTGCGCGATGAAATCGAAAGCAATAATAAGCAAAACAAAAAAATTTGTGAAGAGCTAAAGGAAATCCAAAGTAACGCTTTACAGCCGCACAGTTCAAAGCAAGCTTCATATGCCGAAGCACTAAAAGCAAACAAACCCAAAAGGGTAGAAAAAGTGCCAGAATTCAGAAAAGAAGTGCCTCTCGTGATCAAACCTAAATCCAAACAAAATATTGCAAAAACAAAGCAAGACCTAAACAACAAGATAAACCCGGAAAATTTGAAAATCGCTAACATCTACGAAAGAAACAACGGCACCATTGTTATTGAGGCAGAAAGTGATTCCGAGCGTGAAAAAATAAAATGTGCTGTAGAAGGCGCTATGAGCGAGAATTATGAAGTAAAAGTTCCAAACTCTATTAAGCCACGATTTACTATCTCCAGAATCAGTTTTAAATATAACGAACAGGAAATTATCGAAAAATTGCGAAAACAAAATCAGTGCCTCTCTGATTGTGAACTAAAACTAGCAAAAATGTACGAAATAAAACGAGATAATAAAGTATTTTACAACGCAATATTTGAAACGGACTCGAATACTTTTACAAAAGCTATGGAAGCAGAAAAGCTAAACATTGGCTGGGAAAAGTGTAAAATTTACGATGGAACGGATTTAATGATATGTTACAAGTGCCAGGGCTTCAACCATAGAGCGCCTTACTGCAGGTACGACGAATGTTGCCGTAAATGCCATCAAAGACATCGCACTCGCGATTGCAATGAGGAGCCGGTTAACAAATGCATAAATTGTATACGTGCAAATGAGAAGCTAGGCTTGGGCCTTGACGAAAATCATGCAGTGCTTGACAAAAACTGTCCCGTGTATCTCAAAACACTTGAACAGAAGAAAAAGAAAATCGGATACTAGCAGAGAACAAACAAATCGTGCAGTCCTCTCCCTGGGCCAAAAGGGTTGAGCGTTGGGTTCACAACCCGCCTCGTCAAACATATTGTGACTCATCATCAACCAAACAAAAAACATAAAACAAGTCAAAAAAAACGGAAGCGTGATATAATTCTGGGAACATGGAACGTACGTACGCTGCTGAGAGCAGGAGCACTACAAGAAACAATTAAGCAAATGGAAAAGTACAACGTTGACGTGCTAGCGGTCCAAGAAGTACGGTGGCAAGGATGTGGTGAAATTGAATGCAACGGTACAAAATTCCGTTTTAGTGGTAACGCTGAAAGGTCTGGTAGGTCGGGGACTGGATTTCTGCTCAACAAACGAGTGGAAAAATCGTTTTTGGGCTTCAGACCAATAAATGACAGAATATGTGTAATCTCCCTTAAAGGACTGTTTAGCAAATTTACGCTGATAAATGCCTATGCTCCAACAGAAGACGCAGATGATATCGCTAAAGAGACCTTTTATACAGACTTAGACGAGACATTGAGCAAAATTCCATCACATGATACAAAAATATTACTTGGAGACTTCAATGCAAAAATTGGAAGAGAACAATACATTTCTAATGTAGCTGGCTTACACTCACTACACACCGTGTCATCAGACAATGGTAAACGGTTATGTCAGCTCGCAACTGGCTCCCGTATGTACATTAGCAGCACGCATTTTCCACACAAAAACATACATAAGGGGACATGGCAGCTACCAGGCTCAACAACAGCCAACCAAATAGATCATGTTCTTATAGACCATATTAAGAAATCGTTTATCCTTGATGTTCGTAGCTGTAGAAGTGCGAATGTCGATAGCGACCATTTTCTGGTAAAAGCCACAGTAAGACAAAGTCTAAAGGGCGTGCGTAGAAATTACGGATCTAGAAGGAAAAAATGGGACGTTGACAAGTTACATGATAGCGAAACGGTCCATCAATATGAGCAGAGAGTAAACGAATCACTTAGACATATCACGAACTATACCAATATAAACGAGCATTGGAAAGTTTTTGCAAATTCAATCACAAAAGCAGCAGAAGAAACCGTTGGTGTGAAAAGAAATCGTAGACGCAACAATTGGTTTGATAACGACTGTGCAGTCGCAGTGGAAGCTAAGAATGTAGCCAGGGAGCAAATGTTAAATGACAACAGCACTACTAATCAAAACAACTACAAAAACAAACGAAAAATAGCAAATATAATATGCAAAAGAAAAAAAAAAGAAGACGTCAATAGAGAAATCCTAAACATCAATAGGGATTTTGCAGATCGAAATGCTAAAGGTTTCTTTCACAACATCAAGCATCAAACAAAGGGTTTTCAAGCGCGAATCAACATGTGTAAAGACAAAGATGGGGAACTACTAGTAGAAAAAGAGGGCATTATCAAAAGATGGCAGGAACATTTTCAAGAACTTTTCAACATTGGTTCGGAAAGTAATAACCTATCCTTAACAGACTTAGCTACAAGTACAGGACAAGAACCTGAACCCAGCCTTGAGGAATTTACAGAAGCCATAAAGCAAATGAAAAACGGAAAATCACCCGGTGAAGATAGTATATCAGCAGAGCTCATTAAACATTGCGGAGAAAGCGCAAAAATAGAGCTGTTTACATTAATCAAGCGTGTCTGGGCTGAAGAAAGGCTGCCGGAAGCGTGGCTCACTGGCGTAGTAGTACCACTGCACAAAAAAGGTGACAAACTAGATTGTAATAACTACCGAGGCATAACGTTGTTAAGCTCATGTTACAAAATTTTTACATGCATTTTAAACAAGCGACTAAAGAATGCAGCGGAGGAAATCTTAGGTGAATACCAAGGGGGCTTCAGACCGAATCGTTCAACGACCGATCAAATATTCCTGCTTAAACAGAACTTGGAAATGAGTTATGAGTTCAATGCAGTAGTGCATATCCTTTTCATCGACTTCAAACAAGCATTTGACAGCATCGATAGAAAAATGATACAGGAAGCTCTACAATCACTCGGGATCAATCAGAAGCTCATAAAACTAATAATGATTACATTGTGCAATACGACTGGAAAAGTGATAGTGCAAGACAGTCTAACAGATGCCTTTGAAATTAAAAGTGGAGTGAAGCAAGGTGACTCGCTTTCAACTACCATTTTCAACCTAGTCCTTCACGATGCTATTAAGTCACTGGTGGCAACAGGGAACATATTCAACAAAACATCACTGACCATTGCCTACGCAGATGACATAGCCATCCTAAGCAGATCACTTCACTATATGAAAGAAAAGTTCATCGACTTACAACTCAGAGCTAAGATCGTTGGGCTAAACATTAATGAGAACAAAACAAAATATATGAGGGTTGGAAGAAACATGCACAGCCGAACTTTAGAGCCCTTTCAAGTTAGTGAGTTTACGTTTGAAGAAGTTGAAAGCGCCAAATACTTGGGTGTCCTTATTAATAAAAACAATGAAATCAGTGTTAGTATACAAGACAGAATTGTAGCAGCAAACAGAAGTTATTACGGACACGCGAAAATCTTCAAATCTAAAATCGTGACCAGAAGTGCCAAACTACACGCTTACAAGGCAATCGTCCGCCCGGTATTATGCTATGGGGCCGAAACGTGGACTCTAACGACAGCAGATGAAAACCAAATTAGAACATTCGAAAGAAAGGTGTTGAGAAAGATTTATGGTCCCATCCGCCTGAATCAAGAAGAATTTCGTCGGCGTACGAATGCTGAACTACTACAACTTTGTGATGGTGAAGATGTGGTGAAGTTCGCAAAGTCGCAACGCTTGAGATGGTTAGGACACGTCATGAGAATGCCGGACGATAGACCACAAAAGCGAATACTCCATTTCACGCCGTATAATGACCGCAGCAGAGGTAGACCGCGTATAAGATGGCTCGACAACGTGACTGAAGACATCAGGAAAATGGGTATACAAAGCTGGAGATCTAAAACATCATGCAAAGCAGAATGGAGAAAGCTGGTTGATGCAGCTAAAGCTCACCCCGAGCTGTAACGCTGATGATGATGATGATGACATTTACTATAAATATTCTTATATAATATTTTTGATTTTGATTAGTAATGAAATTCTACATAAAACTCATTAGAAGTATTTCTAAAAAATTAATTTATGTTTCGCATCACACCAAACATATACACACGATTTTTCAGTAAAAAAAGAGAGGAATAAGTCACTAAAATTTTACTTTTTTAGCTTTGATTTAGATTTACTAATATTTTTTACATAAAAAATAAAAATTTTCAGTGTGGCTTTGCTTTTAGAAGTAATTAAAAAAATGAATTTACCAGGTGTCCGAAACGTCACTCATACGCACCATAACACCATTACATAAATTTACCAAGAAAAACGACACAAAAATGTTTACTAGGTTAAATTTTTTTAAACTAATTAAATTAATTATGCGTATTAATATTATAGTATGGGAGAGAAAATTTCTAGCTTTTATCAATATAACCAATATTCTTTGATTGTGTCTATAATTGCCTTATAATGAAATTGTCTGTATGAATTTCATGCAGGTGCTCAGTACAAATTTAGTACAAACTTACCGTATATTTCAAACCCCCTACTTCCAATATTTTACGCTATGCTTCGATAAGCGAGATTTCGATGCCCCTATCATCTCACTCTACAACCGTGATGCTCGTAACCCTACTCTCAGTATCTACCTCTAGTCAACCCTCGACGTTACCGTTATAACCCCGCTCCTTCATCTATCCCCATCTGCTTGCGCCATGCCCATACTTTCTGATTTAGATGAACCTAGATAGAACCTAGAAGGTATTAAGCCAGGGACAGAGTCATGAGCTTCTTTATGAGCGCCCTTGATATCAATTCTAGATACTCCTTCATGAATTAAGAGTATTGCTCAAATGTCAACTTTCTTGAAAAATTTTAGTATTGAAATTATGTAATAAAACCTCATTTCTTTATCTGGTATGAGTTGGCGACATAGATCTCTCTTAAGTATATCCCTTAATACCAACTTGTTACAGAGAAATATTGCAATTATTGCATTATACAACGTTAAATTTGCAAGAAGAGAACAGATTTCAATAAAACACCATAACAGATTACCCTGGTTCTTTGGGACCATTTCACTAAAAATTCAACTCATATCGTCTGGACATCATTTCGTTAGGATTGAAGTAGATTACAGTGTTAATAGTCATCAATTAAATTTTGAGCAGTATATGTAAACAATTTATAGGACATTCAATTATATTCAAAATATTTGGCTTCAATTAATTAAATTGATTTCTATAATTTATTTCTATGCATTTTGTCAGAGTCGCAAGAATACCTTGAATTAACAGCTATCTTTTATGACTTTGACAAATTATGTATGATTTGATTCGATATATCTATTTATGAAATATATAAATAACTACTGACTCTACTGCAAAAATTTTACATTACTCTAAAAATATTCGATTGGACAACCAAATTTGAAAGATCTAAAGTAAATGTAGAATGAATCTAGATTTGCCAATCGAAATAGTCAAGCTTATATGCCATAAGTTCACCTTCAATATTGATACGCCAATTCTTCAATATTGATAGATCTTCTTTTAGGACAATTTTAAAATCATGACATATTTCTTTCTTCTTGCCTTCATATGTTTCTTAAGCTCAGCATCCATCACAAGCTGCTTGGTAACTTTTTTCAGATTTATTTTTGTTGATATGTTTTAGTTTAGGGTCTATCCATTATAAGCTAGTAATTAATAATTAATAAATTAAATTCTCCACTTAACGATATTTTTAGCGAATTTTCTATACTTAAATTGTATGCTTAAAATAATTGCTCCATATATCTATTCTTTGATCCATGAGACTTATGAGATCTGTTATGCTGTCTCTGGAGAGAGTCTCTTAAGTTTTTCAGATAAATTAAATCTATTGCTATGATTAACAATTTCGCTTTGTTCACAACTGCAGATCGCATTCAGTTAAAGAAGTCGTAAGGAAAGCACGACGAGACTAAGTGAATGACGTCACTCCGATTTAACAGAATTTCTAGGTATCAGCCTCCTTTGAGCGCATCTTGCGAAAGGTTTACAGTGAATCAAAGGCAAAGAAATCATCAAATAGAGTTGAAGTGATGGTTTCTTTTCATTTCTTTTTTTTTTTTGTGAGGATAGAAGACTTTTGATCTCAAATAAGATCAAGTTTTTGCTAAAAATCACATTTTACGTGGTTTACGTGTGTCTGACGTAAAATCTAGATGGTTGTTGGCATGTAGATAGATGCAGAACAGGGGAATAAGGAAACTTTCAATTCCGAACAAAATTTTAATTTTTAATCAAGTGCCTAACTTCATTCTTACTAAAAACAATGGAGAGGGTAATAGAGCTCCACCTAAGACAAAAGGTAGAACGCTTTCCAATCTCTAAATCCCAGCATGCTTACCTCAAGGGTAGATCTACGGAAACAGCTCTGCATGAGGTTATTCGTACTGTGGAAAAATCGATTCATTTTAAACAATACTCGTTGGCAACCTTCTTAGATATTGAAGGAGCTTTTAACAATGTAAGCAATAAAGCTATTCATGACTCACTTTCCAGAATAGGTTTAGAGGAAGAGCTTAAAAATTGGATAATTACTATGCTTAAAACAAGGATTATTCAATCAAAGCTAGGCAGCATAACACAAACGAAGCACGTCAGCAGGGGTACGCCACAAGAAGGGGTTATTTCACCATTACTGTGGCTGCTGGTCGTGGATAATATTCTTAATATTCTAGATAAGATAGGTGTGAAAGCAGTAGCGTACGCGGATGACGTGGTTATTCTAGTGTCAGGTATGTTCCCTAACATAATTAGCGACATTATGGAAAGGGCCTTGGTTAAGATAAGTACCTGGGCCACAGGTTGTGGACTAGGTATTAACCCAGGAAAAACTGAAATGATGCTGTTTACTACTAAAACCAAAATACCAGCTTTCAGGTTGCCTTCACTAAACGGGCAACAGTTAAAACTATCGGAAAAAGCCAAATATCTAGGAATTCTGTTGGATAGTAAGTTAAACTGGAAACACAATGTCGATCTTCGTATCAAGAAGGCATGTGTAGCTTTCTATTCTTGCAAGAGGATGTTTGGCAAAAAATGGGAGATTCGTCCCGAAATTACCCACTGGATGTACACGGCAATTGTACGACCAATTCTCACATATGGTGCTGTCGTATGGTGGCCGGCTCTAAACAAGAGCTATAATATCGACAAACTTAACAGAATTCAGAGGACGGCATGTGTAGGCATCACAGGAGCTTTTAGGACGACTCCTTCGGACGCCCTAAATGTGATGCTGCATTTGCTACCTATTGATCTTCACATTAAAAACATGGTTTGTAATAGCGCTGTAAGACTGAAAGTAACAGGCGTATGGTTAGAACGAACATATGGACATAGTCGGATTCTAGGTACAGTGCCAAATTGTCTGTATAGGATGACATCGGATTATCTGAATCCGTGTATAGACTTCGAAAGGAACTTCCAGACAATATTCCCTTCAAGAAATGAGTAGAAAAGGAAAAATTTCGAAGCAAATTACGATATCTCAATATATACAGATGGCTCGAAAATGAGCGGTGGGGCAGGAGCAGGAATCTTCGCACCATCTAAAAATATAAATATCTCTCTTAGGATACCTAATGAAGCTACGGTTTTTCAGGCTGAAATCCTAGCAATAAAAGAAGCCTGTCGGCAAATTGCAAGCCACATCGAGAACAGATGTAGTGTTGCTATTTTTATTGACGTCCAGGCAGCAATTAAAGCTCTTGAATCCTTTATAACAAAATCAAAAATAGTAAAAGAATGTAGAGAAGCAATCGACGAGCTAAACCGGTTGGCCGATATCACACTCATCTGGGTTCCTGGGCATAGGAACATCGTAGGGAATGAGAAAGCTGATAGTTTAGCCCGCTCTGGTGCCTCCCTAGATGCGTCACTGGCGGTATCAGTCTATATTACCCTGGAGACCATCAAAAGAAGTACCTTTCTTTACTTTCTGCAACTCGCCAATAACAGATGGAAAGCACTAAGGTCATGTGCAACTTCCAGGTTAACGTGGCCCACTTATAATAAAAATAAATCTCTGGAACTCATCAAAAAAGATCGCGTAAACACTGCAAGGCTTATCGCGGTTCTTACTGGTCATTGGTGGTTAGGAACTCACGCAGAGAAACTGCGTATTCCCCATAACTCTCACTGCAGAAGTTGTGGAAACCCGCGGGAGAAAGAAACAATAATACATTTTCTCTGTGAATGCCCAGCTCTAGCATCCAGAAGACATAGGTTCTTAGGAAAATACTTTTGTGATAGTTTATCAGACTGCTCAATGGTAAGGATGAAAGACCTGTTAAATTACCTAAATTCGGTGGGATGGATTTAGTCTCTACTCTTCTATACTAGGGTTCTTGCGAGGAATGTGGTAACAAAACGGCGAAAAATCGCTAATTGAGGTACATTTGAAGTTATCTTATGACCTGCCACTGCAACCAACCAACCAACCAACCAATCAAGTGCCTTCCTATGCCTAACTGCATGGTCAGATGTTTGGTATTCCGACAAATATCTATAATTAGTTATCTTTTGAAATATCAGTTGGTTTATTTGTCCATCTATAATTATGGAGTATTTCAGAATTTGAACTTTCTATAAAAGTGTCTACTTCTTAAATGACACAATCGGGCCCTTTTAACAATCTTACTGAATACGGCAATGTAAATAATGAGTAATGCAATGATGTTGACACTTTCGTTAGTTCATTAATTTGCTTCTTGTCTACTGTGCTTCCTTCATCCATTCATCTGTACTGAAAGCACTGTGAAACACTTTACCTATCTTTCATTTCTCTATATCTTTTTTTTGTGCATAAAAGGAATTTCTTATCAGTTTAAAAGTATCTACAACGGTTTTGTAAGTACAACGCCGCTTCATCATCCCTCCATACGTTTTCGATGTAAGTAAGAAAGAAGTTAATTAACTTTCTATTGTTTCAATATCTACGATTTTTCCTACAGTTCTTTGTAGGTCAATTTATATAAAATCAAAATTGCAACTCCATATATTTCAAAAACGTTTATATTTTGTATTATAGAGAATTCTAAATATTCTTTAACCAAAATAACTAATATTTATTAATTTACTTGACTTTAACAATCGCGCTTTCCAAGAATAATTTCTGTCTTTAAGCAGTTTAAGATAATACTTATGGAATGGAATGATGTAAAGCATCAATGCAGTACAATCTACTACTTACAACACATAGGAGCTTTTATTTTATGATAATAAAGAAAAGGTTTATATAGGGCTATACTTTGTCAGAATAATGTAAAAGCATATTTTATCAAAAATCGGACCGCTTCTTTTAAGCAAGAATTCGCCAGTATGTGATTTCTAGTCAATTATTGTTTCTCCTTCTCTTTTATTTTGTTAAAATGTCCTGATTACAGTCCTTCACTGAGTTCGTTAAGGTTTTATTAAACCCACAGACATAATAAAATGAAAGGTTTAATAATGTCTTCACCAGTATCCTTGATTACCATTCTAATCAATTCTCAGCATATAACAGGAAAAGATCAGCTGCAACTTGGCGGATATTCGCTCTTGTATCATCCACAGTTTTAAGATCGGTTGCATAAGCACGATTCTTTACATGACCTCAAAAAAAATTTAGTGGTTCTAAATCGTATAATCTTGATAATCAAATGATATCACTTAAATATGAATTTAACATATATACCCGGTAAGTTTCTCAAGCAACAAATCCAACACAAGACAATAAGTTCTTTTAAAAGTAGATTTAATCCCAATTGCCTACTAAGCCCATAGTAGCACCTATTAGTTGTAGTGATGTAAACCTACAGATATAGTATAAAGCACGATATGGGTATTAACGTCCTTTAAGTCGAAAAAGCATTAAATAAACCACTTAATCTTCTTCTAATGATCAAAAAAAAAAAATGTGTGCCTTCATAAGCACTACATTGTTCTGGTGTTTCGTTTGTTTTGGCAACTGATCGACATATTTAAAAATGAACTGCACGTACTCATCATTATATTCCTTCATCATATTATATTTAAATTTTATTTGACTTGGTAAATTTCTTTATTTTTAGTGTATCCACTTGATTGACCTATTTCAATTCCAACACAATACTATTAAGAAAATATACTTGAGTGATGAGGAATGGTGCGAGAGAAAGCTTATATTGTATCTTTCATTTTAATACTAATTTTAATATTGCTATCCTATATAGAAGGATATATATAGAAAACAATGTATCCGAAAAACTAGTTGTATTAATATGGAAAACAATGTACCCGTACCTAATTAAATCTAAGAATACCACCCGTCGCGATTAAAGCAAAATTAATTGAGCTAATACGAAAAATAATATGATCGTACCTAATCAATCTAAGAGCAATACCTGTCACGTTGATTTGAAAGTCGATCTATAAGTAATGCATGTGAATTTGTTGAAATAGTGCAATATGTATTAGTAAACCAAATCACAGTCTCACACCCACAGCGTAAGACTTTAACTACTAAAATCACCTCTGAGGAATAAATTAAAAAGAGACTTCCAGCAATGACCAGGAGGGCAGTGTAGGAAATTTTATTTCAGAAATTAGGGGAGCGAGTTGAGGTAAAATTGTGTCGTGCTTAGAAATCTAGGTTTGTCTAAGCCAAAAACATGGGCGTGGTGTAGGGGAAAGGGGACTAGGTGGAGGGTGTGAAGTAGTTGCGCAAATGTGTGAGATCGTGAATTTCCGTTACATTCTAAGTTCACTTTAATGGAATCAACGGCCGTAGAATTATAAAGAAATTTGAGATTTTGACCAAAAAAAAAAAAAATTGAAGGTATAGCAAAGAACTGTATAGATGTCGTAGAAGACAATCACCACAGCATAAATGTTAGAAAAGGCGAGACGCATTACTATGATATATGCAGCACTTAAAAAAGAAGCACTTCCTCACTTCCGGCGCTAATTGATATGATAATGATATGGAAGAATTTGTTTTAAAATTACCATTTCTAATCATTTTTGTGGTAGTGCTTTTGAGAACAGAAGTTTATAAAGCAAGTCACTTCTAAAGAAAAGTTGTGAAAACGTTTGAAAAGCTAGTAGTGTAATTTTAAACCAAACCATATTCAATACCAAGATAGGTAAGGATATTGACAGTATATATCACAAAAGTTTATTGAATTCGTGGTTTCAGAAAAGGAGTTATATTGCGAACCAGCTAACATATAACTGCAGTTTGAAGTAAAAAATTTTATATTTAAAAATAAATTATTTAAATTTATCTTCTCTTAGATAAAGTAAGAGTTGAATAAATACCATAATTTGTACTAAGCTGGTGTAGAAGGACATTGCAATCTATGCGCTATTGACTACTTAGTGCAAGGACAGCCAATTTCAAATAAAATATGTTGTGATTTGCAAGTTGATGAATGCATTCATTAATCTTATATACTACTCTCGCTTTTTGCATGATGTAAATATCACGGAATTCTGGAAACTATCTTTAAAATAATTTTCTAATGCATTTTCACGCATAATTACAACAATTTTGTTATAGGCAAGGCCTTGGCATAATTCTAAAGTTGTTTCGCTGTCACTTGCTTTCATACAAAGCACAATGCGTCGCTAACCAACTGAACAATAGTGCCATTAATGAAACACCCACACTATATAAAGCCAGAGCCATGCACACACATACACTTGTCGGTAAATATCCACCTGGAAATCATCAGTGTGGGCAACATTGACCACATAGTGGGTGAGTTGCCTACAGCAACTATTGTCTCTTCTATAGGTGATTTCAGAAAAATGAACTCACTAAGATTTCCTTTTTGTGAATAATCCTCACAGAAAGGGGCTAAAAGGTAGGTAAACCATTACAACAAAAATATTTATGAATAAAAAAATTAAAATTATAGACTCGTTTTATCTGTATTTAGCACAGGTAACCTCCGCACACTAAGTGCGAAAGTGTGTTTATGTGAATGTATTGATTGTAAGTGTTGCGTTTGTAGTTGTGGGCAAGAGTTGATGTAGCTGCAGTTGGAGCATTATTATGGCGTTTGTGGTGGTGAAAATATACACGAAATGGTGAATTTGCGTGTAATTATGATCGACAGTTCCGGTCTAAATGCTTACATTTTTGTGAAGGGAGCTGACGCTTTGCCAAATAAAATAAAGAAAAATTATATATAAATGTGTGCTAAATACAAATAAATAGTACAAAAATGCCAATAAAACCGTTTTAAGCAAAAAATACAAAAAATACAAAAAATAAAAAAATATTTGTGCTACTACAGCAATTACCAGAAAAAGTGCTGCTCTAACACTTATAAAAGAAAATTACAGTGTAGTAAATGCAATAGCTTTCAATGCTGCACTGCGACAAAATACAGTGCAATTTATTTTATTCTATTATTTTACTTTTTATTTTTATTTTTTGTTTTTTTTTTGTAAATCATTATGTATTAATCTTGTGGTTTTTTTGTGTAACTATATACGCAATTGTCTCCATTCATAATTTATTAGGCTCGAAATGAGTACAGAAGTAAGGTGAAATATTTATTTCGTAATGAAATAAATACAGTGAGAACTTTCCTAACGAACATCACATTTGTTTGAACATCCCTCTTAGGTGAATAATTTTTCCATTTTTCCATTTTTCCATAAATAAATTTATATTTATTATGGATTACTTCAAGTAATCAATTATAAATTACTTTTCCGAATACTAGCTGAACTTACGATTTACAAAGGCATGTATTGGGCTAAAGATTCGGAAAATATGTGTTTAGAATTGGGTCTTTCAATAACCACTATTTGGAGTTGGGATCTTAAATTGTTACACAATAATGTTATAACTTTATACAAACGGAGTGAACACGAACCCTTTGTCGCGAAAACTAGATCGGGATCTTGATGACATGTACCCACAGCTGTAATATGACATTATGCATAATTTTTATAACGAATACACTCAGCCTATAACGAGCCTACTTTTTAAATGAAGAACGGAAGAGAATTTAATATATCTGAACGTGATTGTTCTTTGTGAAATGAAATAGAAAATATTTGTCATATTATTGGTGTATGCCCCATTTTCAGAGTACATAGACGGGCACTTTCGGGCAGAAGTGTTTTTTTTTTGAAAAAATACTTCTGCCCGAGAAAGGAGTTAAAGTCGTGTTAAATAGTAATAATACTAAAAACCTGTAGAACTTTATAAATGAATAATAATGTTAGTAATACGTAGGTCACTATTTATATTTTGAGCCTTGGCGACACTGATTGTACTCAGGTGTCATCTGACCTTTCCGGACAAAAGTTTGAACATTATTAAGCATAACTTACTTTGGAGTTGTTGTCAAAAGAGCGTTACGAGTATTTGTGTTATTGCAGTGATTTATAAATTGAGTGTTCGCGATGGAATTAACGCGAGAAAATGTTCGTGCGATGATTTATCACAACTTTCGGCGTGGATTATCAGAACAAGAGTGTATTGATCAACTTACTCCCACATTCGGTGATACAAATCCATCTTTTACCACTGTGAAACACTGCTACTGGTACAATGATTTCAATCGTGGCTGCAGCTCGCTCACGCAGTTTGAACGAAGTTTACGAAATTCAGGAAGATCGTCCAAATTCAGTTGTTCAGTTGTTCTGACAGAAAACATTGATGTTCTGCAAAAACTGATACTTGTAATGCAAGATCGTCATGTGACATACTGTGAGATTGAGGCATTGATAAACTCTAGGCATTAGTTCCAACAGCATATACAAAATATTGTAGGATAAATAAACCATGAGAAAGATTTGTTCTCGTTGGATCTCATCACTCATCGTTAGACAAAATCTCAAAAAGATGCTCAATTGTAACAGGTGATAAATCATAAATCATGGATCATGGACTTAGTACGTATAAATCATGGATTTATGAATGTTTCAAGATGAACCAAAGCCTACAAAAATTGTTCACGCTCGAAGCAAACATTTGTTCTAAATAAATGGTCACTTGTTTTTTAAGGAAAACTGGTCATGTGACAGTTTCGGTCAATTCCGAATGGTATACAACAATCAAGTACCATCGGATCATTCTCAAACTCCATCAAAACAATGCGAGTGCTCACACATCTCGTCTAACAACCGACTATTTGAACATTCAAAAAATCGAATTGATGAGTTATCCGCCGTACAGCCCTGATTTGGCACCCAATGACTTCTTTTTGCTTCCAAATGTCTTGTTCCTGTCGGCGGAAAAAGCCATTGTTGTATTTGAAGACCATGTTTTGGAGGTGTCTAAAAAAGATTAGAAAAAATGCTTTGACAATTGGATCGAACGCATGCAAAAATGTATTAATCATAAAGGAGAATTCTTCAAGAAACAATGAAAATTGCTTTTCAACAAAGCACCACTTTTTTATGTCAATCTGATACACAAGAAATATGTTATTGTCAATTTAGATTTTAAGCAAAATTCTTTAATATTTTGTGAGTACTGTACGAATTTTTTTGAACTTATAATAAATTATTAAAGAAAACTCAACGCCTGACTGAACTCCACTGTTAGACGAAAACGCATGTTCATTTAAGCGATCTTTCACTGTACTTTGATCATTTTAGTATAATTTTTTATTTAACATATTTTAGCATTGTTTACTTTTTACATCGCCAGAACTTATTTAAAACTATCCGGAAGTACATAACAATTATCATTCCCCGCTAAACAACTATTCCCATAGTTTTCAGCAAATGCGATTCATTTTTATTAACGCACACTCACTCGTATTATTTATAGATGTCAAAAATATTTTCGATGTTTTGAGGTGTATTATCATATATTTATATGCCATATTTATATTATAAAATAATTTATACTGCAAAAAACAAAGAAAATAAATTGAAAAACTTTAAAAGCATTTTAGTGTTTTTGAATTAAATAAGGAAATAAATCTACATCCCTATATAAAAGTAGGATGTTGGCAAAGTTTCCACCCGAATATAAAGCAGGTGCCTTACAACGTAAACTCATTATTTGATTTTAGTGGCATATAGATACGTTGTTACGTTGTTAGGATTCAGCGTTACCGACTGGGCTACTCTGTTAGGTTAGGAATCAACGTTACCGATAGTACTACGTTGCTAGGAATCAAAATCTACTTTAGAAATTTAGTAATTACCTTCCTATATGTTTCCTGTTGAAACATATAGGAAGGTATCCTGGCCTGTGCTCAAGTACCCATGCACTTGCTGCGATGCGCACTGTTCTGCTGTGACCAAGTCAATAAAAGCTTTCATCAAATAATTTCATCAATATAAAAAAAAATATTTTAGAACTATTGAATAATGCAGCTGCACTAGAAATTTTCAAGAGAATAGTTCTTCCTAAGACCTCTAGATATTTACGAGTTGACGACTGTCACTTGTGAATGCACCACGTCATAAAGCTTATACAGCTTCGCTGGCTTGGCCATGTCGTAAGAATAGATGATAATGCTTTAGCGAAAATGGTGTCTGAAGCGGCAATTGGCGAGAGAAGGCATATAAGTAAACCGTGTTTACACTATCTACGTTTGATGTTCGAAACTGGAGAGCACGTAGCCCGTGTACGTAGGGATCTGGATAGAAAGGTTACGTCAGGCCAAAACTTGATAACGGGTTGTAATCTAGTGATTAAGTAAGTAATTATTCAACCCCTAAAGGATACATAACGAAGTTTATACATATAACCAATAGACTACAAAACCGACTATGAACGCAAAACTTAACTGAAGATATTAAAAATTTTCAAAATTTTAGCCATCTTAGCTGAGATTGAGCAAAACCTGATTGAGCCTAACACTTATAACACGTAAAACAGGAGGAAAAGTGGAAGAGTGGAGTGGAAGAGTGGAGTGGAAGAGTGGAGTGGAAGAGTGGAGTGGAAGAGTGGAGTGGAAGAGTGGAGTGGAGTAAATGGGTTAGATATGATATATATGAGTATATATCTAGTAAGAATAACTTTCAAGATTAGAAAAATCTTTCTCTATTTCATATAAGTTGTTGAAAGTAAAGTGCTTTTAATGCACTGAACACAAAAACAATCTATACCGCACGTACGACTACATAGAGTTTTTATGAGACCCATACTTGTGACATTTTATATTTTGAATCATAATAGTAAATCATTCATTTTTTTAAAATAAGTAACTATAGTTTCAGGAGGTATCCATCTAAATATAGACAATAAATATTGCTTAAGAAGTCTCATATTAATTAAAATATGTTACTAAATGACATTTAAAAATTTTTTTAAAGAGCTGTTATTATCTAATATTTTATAAAAAAAAATTAAAATATTCTTTGCTAGCAATTTTTTATATTTAAGTCAAAAATACAATAAGATTTGTCACAAAGCGATTCATTAAAATATTATGACAATAATTAATAACACCAAGACTGCCAGAATTTTCTTCCAGTGAATGGTTATAAAGTCCTCATAAGGGCCGACCGCGGGTTCCAATTCAATAACGCCATCCTCAAAGGGTTCGCGGTCCTTATGAAGAAAGAGAATTATTACCATTTATCCTTATATAATAATCTTATACATTAAATAAAGTTTTACTTACATCAGACTTGCGTCCATCTTGAGGATAATTCCGACCTAGAAAAAAAATTAAGTCTTATTCATTAGTTTTCTCGAATAACTTAAGTCTATGAAGCTTACCATTGCGCGGCATTCCGATAAGTAATTTGGTTAAGGAATTATTTTATAAAATAAATATTCTGATTTTGAAACGGATCTTTAAAAAAGATCCTAAATAATGTCTATAATAAAATATAGGTAAATCCTAATGAGATTTTAAAAACTAAAAAAAAATTTTAATATATAATTTGATAGAAAAATTTTTATTTTCCTGTAAAATTTTTCTACCTAACTCTGGTTACTAGACAATAAATATTTTGTAAGTTGTTAATATCATTTTTAAAGAAAGTGAAATATTATATTCCATATAAGAGGCAGTAGGTAATAACAGGAATTAACAAGCATTTCTAAAAAGTAAGAATATGCAAATGTAATTCATCGTCTATTATAATTCTTATTAAAGTATTAATATTAAATTTTGTTATTGTGTCATTATTCTTTCTTAGTTCTTAGCCCTGTTTTTTTTTGCAATATGTGGAAAGCATCAAAAGCCACAGTATTAGACTTGAACCGACTAAAATTACTTCTTTAAAATAAATGGAAAACATTTTCACAGCAATGTGGAAACTTCATTTCAGTAATCAGTGAGAGAGTTCTGAACAAGACGCTTAATATCTATTGGACTAGGTTTATCTAAGCCTAAAAGCATGATCGTTGTGCCGGTAACCCTACTAGCCCCAGTTTATTTTAACGCATTCGACATTTTCATTTTAAATGAACTGATTTATTGATAATGAGCTTATTTATATGAAAGCTCTTTGTATGGTTAATCATCCTCATTAGTGGCTACAATGAGGCAAACAACCTAAATGAGACAGTGTGAATGTGCTATAAATAGAAGTTTCTTTATTTCATTTATTCAAAGACTTTGACTTCTGGAAAACGTTCTTTTACATATAATTGGAAATAAATAAGAACTAAATTATTTTGAATTATATCTGTTTTAAAATAACGAAATTTGCACTTTCGGTTTACAATTTATGGCTATTGATGATCCAAAAAGAGATCACTTGGTTCAAAATTCTAAACCCCACTCTGCATATTATATGAAAGGCGTCTATAGATGCTGCATATTTACTGGCAATCAAAGCTTCTATAACATATTGAGAAGGGAAAAATCACTTTTGATTTCATAGAATTTTTAGCTGCCAGTTTCTTTAAGTGTCCTTTATGAGAGATATTGGTATATATTTATGTGTACTTATTCTTGGCTGTTCTAATTATCATAGTTGTCTTGAATTTAACTTTGCTTAAATAAATAAAAATAAATTGAGATGATAAATTAGAGAATACTTAAAGTTTCGTCTGTCGACTGCTTGATGAGTACATGACATTAAATTTTTTGTATTTAAATGTAAATTAACAATATTATTTAAATCTAACTTCTTTTTTCAATATTATTGCATGCAAAAAAAAAAAAATTAATAATCTGTACAACTTTCTATAAAGTTTGTTATCCTGGACCATTCTTTTACTAATTTATTTGTAGTGCAAATTATCTCTTAATTAAATATTTATGATTTATTCAAATCCAGTCTTAGAATTTTTTTTTGAATCCGAGCAGCGGTCCATAAATTCCTTAATATTCTCAATCTGACCAATGTTGCACAATACTACCGCACTGCAGTCGGCAATGCTAACCTCCTTAAACCATTTTACATTTAGCTTGAGTCAATCACTTCTTGCTTTGGAAATCCACACTATGTCATTTAGCTCATTTGTATTTACTATGTCAACTTTTCCCAATGCAGATGTAAAACTTTTGCATATGCGATTTGTCTGTTAAATATGTGTTTTATATATCTCCTTCTACCATTTTTTTAATGCTATTATCAGGTGTTCACTATTCTCATTTTAGACCTAACCCTGATGCTTCATTTACTGCCACTCGATATCGATTAGTAAATAAATGGCAGCATTATCTGCTCCTAAACTCCAAGCTACTTCACAATGGAGCCTCAGTGACTGTGAACATGCCACCGTCCTTAAATTTTACAGTTCTACTGCGGACAAAAATCACCACCTCTCCCCCAATCTCAATTTTGTCAGTTAATTTGGTGTCATAATTCTGCCCAGATATATATGGCTGTCAGGAGGTCGCTCTTCAGAGGAGATTTAAACATTTTTTCTGACGGATCGAAAACAAGTAGTAATGTAAGCAGTGAAATTTTTTTAGAGATATTGAACAAATATTCCTACTATAGACTTCCGGATCATTATAGTGTTTTTCAGATCAACGCAGATCAGAAGTCGATTCAGATCAACATTTCTCGAATATGTGTTCCCGGTTCAAGGAATATTTTTGTCAATTGTAAATCAGACGAGCTAAGCAGAAAAAGTGCTAAACAAACAATCAGGGCATATCATCAACATCATGTAAACTGTTACTGAGTTCTATATGTCCTGAACCTTTTAATAAGAGATAGTAAGACTTAACGATATGTAGGCATCTGTATGCAATTTGACTACGTTCGACTAAAAGAAAATCAAATTCTCTTACTGAGATGCCCAGTACAGGTATCAGTCTTTTGCTCCGTATAGGGCAGGTTTACTTACAGGTCATTGCAGATTAGGTAACAATGCTATAAGATTGAATGACAAAAGTGTCATTGATATGTCTTTGCCTAGCTCATGCACAGCGGCGTTTGAATACTTTATGAATTCACTTCTTTGAGAATCATGATCTACTACAAGACCTCCCACTAAATAGCATTTTAAGCTTCGCCACTCATTCTAGTGGTTTTAAACCTCAACGTTTTCTATTATACTGTAACACAATGGTATGTTAGGCCTAAGAAAATCTCTTCTGGATCGCCGGTATAACCTAACTAAACCTATCACTCCAACTTTATAATACTTTTTGCTGATTTCAACTTACGTAAGATTAAAAGTTAAGACTTTCCATCCAGGCAAAGAAATCTATTATTTCCACATACGAACAATATTTGGTGGACGTGCATATCTGAAGTGAAATTAAAGGGTTTATAATATGTTATGTAATCTAATATATAATATATTAAGAAAGACGTGTGCTTATTTACTTAACCAGTATTAAGCTCACAATACGAAAAAAAAAGTGTAGACTTATTATTAGACTATGTTAACTCAAGTAGTTATGTTCGATTTAATTAATCTAAAAATAGATTCGACACGACATTGGCGTGGTTGTTTTCCGTACTGGACGGCTAATTCCTGTACAGCCTCTTTGATCTATTTATATTACGTCTACGTCAGTAAAAAATTCAATTAATTAAAATAATATAACAAGAATTTTAGTTGTTGTAGTTCACTACTATTCAAAACCTCATTACGTCTATGTGTATTTCTTTATTTGTTATGTATCGACATGTATATTAATCATGCGTAGAAAATTGTTTTAACTTCGCTGTATAATGTTCTGATTTCACTGTTTCATACAGCCCTTAAGATATATACCGTACATCCAGATTGTTTTAATGGCAAATACATAAATTTAACTTGGGTAATATTGATTAAATTGGGACTCCCTGCATTTATCTGCAGACTGCTGTGTATGTTCAGATTTCTGTTTAACAGAATGTTTCCAGTCAACCCTGTTATCGAGATCCAAAGCAAGTTATTTTGCCGAAATTGACTATGAAACTTGTACTCCATTTAGATATATATGAACGTCCTCGCTCTTATGTTGGAAAACATTTGTAAGGTGTGTGGATTTTGACTCATTTTGTTACATCTTCCAATCAGTGGTTCAATAGTTAATACTGTTGAGTATTGCTTGCAGCTTATTTGTAGCTACTTTTTATGGCTTCCAGGTGTCATTTCATTACCATATCATCGACGAATTCTCCGAAGAATGTATTTCTTGTGATAGGTACATCAATTGTATAGAGCAGATAGAGAATGAGCTCTAGTATATTTTTTTTTTATGAGCACGGCTAAAGTGATGGTATTAATATTCAAATATCTTTTTTATATGTTATATGAATTTGCTCTCTTACACATATAACTCAAGCAGTTGACAAAGGTTAACCAAAATCATATTGCTCATCGCATATATACGGTTTTGGTGATATTTTCGATTATATGCCTGAGATACGTTCGAATATACTGCAAAACTGTCAATGATTACCAAGTTTTTGTCAATGGTTAGCAATAGTTCAATGGATATAATGCGTTATGCACTATATCTTACACTTGGAGTAGATTGTCTGAACGCACATTAAAAAGTCAAATAAACTCGATTTAGTACGAAAGCAAGAATTTGATGGGAATGTCTAAATTCCGTTAGCACAACTACTGAAGAAATAGGAATTAATTTCAGTAAGCATAACAAGAACTTTGCTTAAGGACTGCTTTCGAGAGGTAACGAAAAATTCGCCAAAATTTGTGGTTCTACAACTAATGATTTATTGGAATGGATTGACTTCTATCCAAAAATAGAGCAGGATTGTGAATCCATTGTAAGTTTAACTAAGCATAAAGCTGCATAAAGGTGAAATTGATAATACCAAACAATATAGATCAACCTAAAATTTTATTTTATATAAAAATTTGCAAAACTACATAAATGAAACTAGACTTTAATGAAACAATAATTACCTTAAGAATAATTATCTATTACCCTCAAAATTGATTCTTATTATTCGATCTTAATTTATAAAGCAACAATTTTCAATTGAATAAATAATTCGAAATAACGGAAAGCCCTGAAGTTATATCTTTCGTTATTCCGAGAGTCCACTGTACAATATCGTTATAAAAAAAACTTTCATTTACTCTCAAAATTTTAAAAAGCTTTTATGAAGCTTTTATTTGAGATTATCCGCAAAGACCGTATTTTTGGGATACATTCTCTTTTGCAACCATTTTCTAAGACCGTAATAATTTAACGCGGTATTTACAAAGACAATGTATAATCACAGACAAATTCGTTATTTTTTAGCGTAGTTTTTCTAAAAAACTTGTGGAAAATATTTAATTGCATTATCAGAAAGTACAGGCAACAAACCATCTTCGGAATTCATTTCTATAATTGAATTTATTTCTTCCGAGCCATTTTCGTTATCTGCTTCATCCTCAATCTCTTCTTCCTTAAAAGTTCCAGCATTCGCTTCCATCGAATTTTTATGGCTCACAGATATTGTTGTCCACTCAATGCCAAGCATTTTATCATCATCTTCCTCACAATTTGAGTATTTGGAACCATATATTAAATTAACAGCAATTATTCTTCTAATAATAAAGCAGAATTTATTAACTGATGGATTTTTCTGTTTGTACCTCATCCGACTAAACAAATATTCAATGCAGTCCTGATTCAATTTATTAGTGCATAAATAAGACTAATCTTTAAATTCATTAAATATTTCGTCAGAGAGACTTAAAGTTGCATTTATGCTTTGAATTAAACAGTTTTAGAAACTGTTTTGGCGCTGAGCACTTGAACAGCTAAGTTCACCTTCATCTTTTGGAATCTGTCCGGGGTAATATACTAGACCTTAGTCTTGGACACACTCGAATAGGTGACTGCGAGTCAATTCGATACAGCGCTCTCAAAACTTTCCAATTGGCACAATTGTTACCACCATCTTTTAAACGATATTTCAATAAATTATTACGAATCGATTTAAATATGTGAGGAATATCAAAGAAACAAAATATGTCATTCCCAGTTTCAAAAATAAAGAAGGGATTATTTTTAGAAATATCGAGTTTTCTATAAAGGGCTTGGTTTGTTGGGCTTTGATCACAAACTAATCCTCTCACATTTAGTCCAGCAAATAGGCAACCTTTAATATTTTTATATATCATTATTTTCAATATGACATTTCTAACAATAAGTTTATATTTTGGCATGATGGTCTAATAGTCAAATTAGTCCGTTTTGGGATCCCTAGTGGTTTGACTAAAATCATTGGTAGTTTCCTGCAAGAAAGATCCTTCCGTACTAAAATTAACAGCACTCTTTCGTCCGCCCGATCAATAGTAGCAGGTGTACCTCAAGGGTCGCCTTTGTCTCTCACATTGTTTAATGTATATACGGCAGACATTCCCACCTTAAGTCTCATGTCAATGGCGCTTTACGCAGACGACACGTGCTTGATCTACTCGGATCGGGATGCCATAAATGTAAGCAACACTTTACAGGGAAATATAGACCTTATGGTGGAATACTTCCAAAAATGGAAGATTAAAATTAATAATGACAAAACGAAGGCTATATTTATAACTCGAAAAAGAAGACAGCATCCTCCAAGAGTGAGTGCTTGCGACACGGAGATTCAGTGGGAGGATAACATAAAATCTCTGGAGGTCACTTTTGACAAATGGTTCAATTGACTTAAACATTTGAAATACAAACGGAATAGCTGCTCTAAGATTCTACATTTATTAAAACCGCTATTTAATAATTATCACTTCAACTTTAAAAACAGTAAGTTACTTAATACGCAAGTAATTAGACCTGCACTAATGTACGGATGTGTTACATATAGCAAAGCCTCAAACACTACCTTAAAGCAATTATAGGTAGCTCAAAACCTGGCTTTAAGAAAACTGTTTAACATAGAGATCTTAGGATTGACTCAGTGAAAAAATATATCAGAGACAGAGCTCTAAAATTATTCACTAAAGTTGATACGCTAATTAACCCCGCCCTAACAATCCTCAAGTCCACTTCTGGACTCTCAAGAAGATATGCTGATTTAAGGTCCGTCATCAACTAAAAGACAAAGACAAATAAATGATATGATTTTTTTTTTAGACTAGTTAAAGCCTAGTGTGGGGTAGAGATAAGCTCCCCAGCCATTATAGAGTAAAAGTGCGTAATAGCACTAACTCAAGAAGAAGAAGAATCAAGAATCAAGAAATAACAAAAATCCGAAAATGTTAAAAATTAAAACTTAAAAAAAAACTACTCTTATGAATAAGTGAGTAAGTATTAATTAAAATCTAAAATTGGACCGCACACGGTATTACTCCGCAAAACAAAATCAAAATAAGTTCTATTAAAGTCTCAGCAAGTACCACAATTTCACAATTTCTTGTCCTCCTACCAAAAACAATACGCAAATATATATGTACCTATGTACATATGTATATATATCATTATCATTGCTATTAGAATCGAGTTAAATATTAGGAGAATGACAAAATTATGCATAAGAATTTTTTTGGACTACAGCTGTAATTTTAATTCAATGCATTAATAACAAAAAAAAAAAACAGCATTGCTTATTTTGATGCATATTTATTATTTCATTTCATATCAATATTCGGCAGCAAGATTATTTCCTTTTTTTTTTATTAAAACGAAGCAAAAACTCTTGTCTCTATACGCATATTGAAAACAAAAAGAAGAAGATAAACGATGTTAAAAACAACAATATTCATGCAAGGTAATTTGTTTTTGCGTAAAGTACCACATCATTATCAACATACGTTTGTAACAGAATGTTGCTAAAAATCTCAATTTAAGCAATTCAACAAAACAGCTTTGGTCTTTTCAACATGTATCAGAAGCTTTACCAATATTTTTGTTGCTGAACAAAAGTTCAATTATAGAGCTTGGAAAAATGAGTACATTTTTGCTATAAGCGATTTCATATCTACTCATACATAGTCTTTGGTATTTACATATAAGATATTGTGTACCGAAATGCGAACATTTTCTTCTCATTTGATATTTCTACAATATGTTTCTTTAAATGCTATGTACATTTATTGCGTTTTATGCGTTTTCACGTCATATGCGTTGTTGAGTTCCTCAGTTTAAAATTAAATGAATAGATATTAATTTAATTTAAGTTTGTAGGGTCTTGGCTGGTGTCAGAACATAAGCCTTGGGTTGTCCCCAGCCATAAAGATGGGTCTCACCTTCTGGAATGTCATCAACATTTGGTAAAGTGGCATGTTGAACAAATTCATTGAATTCAAAAGGTTCAGAAATGAATAGATATTAATATAAGCGATTATGATTATGTTGCGTTACGGAGAGACCACAAGCAAAAGTTGACTAACTTTCAACTTTTATACATGTTTTATGTGTTTTCTTGTGTAAAGAAAAATATTCTGTATAAACGAATAATAAATATATTTTATTTATTAAATATATTATAATAGAGGACGTCCAATATAACTCCCTCTTCACCAAGACAATGTTTTGTGTTATTGTCACTAACTGATATAGCTCACTCCACAAAACACAATCAATATTCAATGCACTGTACACTCTTTATTATACGTACGAGTACACGCACCTTTTGTAAGATCCATTCTTGTGACTTATTTCTTTGGAATAAAGTGCTGCATCAAAACATTCGTTTTTGCGGTCATTCGTTTTATTTTCAAATGTGTACCATATTTACAAATTATTTCTAAAGCGAATACGAACGAATAACAGAAACGGTCCGATAGAATTCGTTTCCGCCGCATTCGTTTCAATGGAATGGGGGTTGATTTGTTCTCTATAATCGTTTGTTTTGAATTTTAAAATCAAATAAACAAATATTTTAGAGTATTTCAATCACTTTTAGAGTATTTCAATCACTTTTAGAGTATTTCAAATAATTCTATTTTTGCAAAGAAATATTTTATATATTTTGTGTGCGTTTGGTTGCCTGCGCAAAAGTAAAGAAAGTTGGATGTGCGTAGAGATTTGCAATAATTGCAAGAACAAAGTACGTAAATTAGGTTTAATTTTCTATTATTTTCAATGCAAAAGTTGTTTAAACAGGTAGATCTAATGCAAAAGGTTAACTTAAAAAAACGGTTTGCGCAGAATTTCCTTCTTTGTCGATAGTTTTTTATGATGTAAGAAAATAAATTGCTTCACATATTTACCTTTTCCTGGAAAATAATTTTATGCATGATATGGTAAAAATATCTATCTATGACAAGAGAGATTTTTAGAAATTTCTTAAGAATTCCTTCAGAATTTCTACTTTACAAAGTTTCTTGTAAATTATTTGCAACACCAGCAAGTAGTGCATCTTCGGAAAGGGTTTTTTCAGTTGCTCGGAACTTAATATCAGAAAAAAGAACATTGATTTCATCTAATCAAAGATCTATCAATCAAATCATGTTTTACACAACAATCTTGAAAAAGAGGAATTAAGTCAGACGATGCTCAACATTTAATTTGCATATTAAATTAAATTTGTGAACTGTAAAAACTGTAAAAAAACTTATTATAATTTTTTTAAATAAATTTTTGTTCAAAATTTTTTTTATATTTAATTAATATATTAAGTCATATTATATATGTAATCAACAAATTACTATTATCAACATTTTAAATAATATTTAATATTTAACAAATCTTAAATAAATAAATTTGGGTCTTACTATTTAAAAACACATAATTTTTGTATGAACTGAAAATCAAATGCTTAGAGTACTCCCAACTACTTCAACTACTTTTAGAATGTTTAGAGTTAGAGTACTCTAAACAAACGAAACAAATATTTATTCCATTCCATTTTGTTTTTATGCCTATACATTCGTATTTGTTCGTTGAGAGTGAGAGTATGCTACCATTCTAAACACAATAGAATGCTTTGAAACTGAAATCAAATGCGCGCGTGCAGTACTCTACTTTGGAACTCTCAGAGCGAATCTTTCTTTATTTTTAAAAGAGTAACTTTAGATTCAGGAGAATCCTATTTAAACATGGATTAGCCAAAATATACTAAGTACTCCTTAAACTTCATGTCAATTTTATAAACTTATATACGATTAGTTTCAACTTTCGACATTATTAAATAAACCACGAGCCATGTGAGAAAATAGAATATTTTTGTTGGCAAATAGTTCAATGACTGACAGAATATCATAGACATGACAAGTCCTCTAGTGCGTTCTTAAAAATGCAGCTCATGAAGCTCACGAAAATATGTGATAGATGTACAATATACCTTTTAAATGTAATCTTTATCATAATGACAAGTTAACTGCTTAACTGATATAAATATTTTTATTAGATTTTTTTTATAATTTTTTAGAAATGTACATTTGAAAATATTTTATATCAAACTTCGTTATAGTTTTGTAGTAGGAATCCTGCTTAGTGGAGGGTGTAGAAAGCATCCATTATTCTGTAGGCCCATTTAACATGCGCTGAGACGCGTGTATAGATCGAAGGCTTGTTACCAACACCGCATGGAATGTAACCCCATGAAACGATACCAATGATTTCAGAAGGAGCGCCTTTGGTTTCCTGTACCAATGGACCACCAGAGTCACCATTGCAAGCGGAAATACCCATTTCCTTGGAGCTAGTACAGACATTGGTTTCGTGCAATGGTGCATTTTCGGGCAAAACTTCTTTGCATTCATTCCATTCAATTATTGATGTTTCTACAGTTTGTAGGGTCTTGGCTGGTGTCAGAACATAAGCCTTGGGTTGTCCCCAGCCATAAAGATGGGTCTCACCTTCTGGAATGTCATCAACATTTGGTAAAGTAGCATGTTGAACAAATTCATTGAATTCAAAAGGTTCAGAAACGTGCAAAATGGCAATATCATATGGGCCAACTCCGCCAGTGTAGTCTGGATGTTTCATACCAAAATCGATTTCACGTGCTTGCGTTGTATCACCCAAATCATTTTGCTTATGTAAACCAGCAACAGCACCCATACCTTCTGCCTTACTGATGCAATGAGCAGCGGTAATGATCCATTCTTTATTGATAATAGTACCGCCGCAGATGTGAGAATGCTTAGTTGATTTGGAGCTCAAGGAAACAATGTATGGTGCAATATGAGGTTCAGCATCCTCACCTTTAATGATATAACCAGTAGCAAGGCTTGGAACAAACTTGTCAACTACTTCCGAAATCACGGATGCATTGGCACAAGCCACCAATAAAGCGACGAAAACTAAGACCTTCATTGAGAACTGTTCGCACTAAACAACAAAACCAAACTATGGTGAACTTGTGCTGCAAAGGTCTTTATATAGTTAAGAGCTGAAAAGTTCAATTTTTGGCCGATTAACTTTATTATCGATTTAAATTAAGCAAATTTCAATGCTATTTGCTTTTAATTCCGATAATGAATCAAAAAAAGATTTCGTCAGATTATAAGTTATATTGCATTACGGACTGCAGATACGCACGCTAGGTTCAATAAAAATTTCTGATTAGCTTTTTATACAAATTTAAGTTTTATGATTTAAAGTCTTCTGGATTACTAAAGGTGTTTGTTTTGGATTTGCGTTGAGTTCTAGAATTGATAACAAATTATTTCTAATTTATGGGCCCTCACGCCCTTATCTGTTTTCGTATTGATAGTGAAGTTAGCGGAAATTAGATTATCTGTGACAAAATTTATTTCAGAATCGAATTACAATAATTTTTACCAAAATTAATCTTTATGAATGATAAACTACCGAGATAAGTGAATAGCGATGCGGTTTTATTTATGATGCTGCACTGAGACACAAGTGTTAGATACGTTAGTCATGACTGCACAGATTTTGAGGGCCTAGGTAGCAGAGTCCATTATCGGATTTTAGTGCAAGAAAAGCGCGTAAGAAATGCCTATCTAGTTTCGATAGACGGAAATGAATTCAAAAGCAAAAATAAATACATTTTTTTTTAAATATTTATATGATTTATATTAATGACTTTAATCTAAATATAAACAAGTGTAATACTAGTTACAGTAATTCATATGTTTTAATAAATAAATTTCGTCTATTAATCAAATAACTTTTTAACTATTCAAATTTTCAAAGTGATTAGTTTTATATATTCCTGACTGTTTTTATGGACATAACGCAGATCCTTTTTAAAGCCTAATTACTATAATAGAAGAAAAGACATTTTAAGAACAAACTCCAGGGTAACGCAACGCAACGTACCCATATACGATTAACATGGATTTTGTCAACTTCAAACCTCGCATAACTATTATACAACTTAAAGTGTATTATTTCTGGACAGACCGATTTGATAACGATGAATTTAAGTGAAGTCGCCTAATTTGGGCACATTTCTCACTAATCTATATGCCGATATAACGAAGTTATGAAGTTATGGATTTAACTTGGAAAGAAACTGTTAACTTTTTACATTTATTACACTTTGAAGAACTACACACACCATTTAAACACACAATATATAATATAAAATATATAATATACAATATAATATATAATGTATACCATGTTTAGAGTAATAGCATGAACAACTAATAGATGGCGTGTATAATTGCCTTTGGTGAATAGTAAGTAGAAACTTCAAACTGTAAACCTCGATATCCAGAGAACTTAATCATATCAGAATAATAGGTAGTAAAAAAAGTTGCTTAGAATAGGAGTTGTCAAATACTTAAAAACATAACTTTGCACTAACTAGTTAGTTAGTTAGACTAAAAGCGTGAATGTTATTGATTTTAAGACTTTTTATAATAACAAAGATTTTGTAATAAAACAATGATTTAACGTAACTTCAAAAAAACCATATGAATACAGTTATATTACATGGTCTTAGGCACTAACATTACTAACTCACATTGGTATATAGTCATTGAAAATTTCTCTCTATAATAATGGTTTATGTCACGAGATTTATGATATATTTCAACATTTTGTTAAAATAATATATCGCCAAAGTCAAAATGATTAAACAGAAGAAACTATCATCATAATTCTTTAGTATTCTCCATTCACCAACCATTTTAATGGTAAATAGCATTTTAATTTTCAAAACGAAATGATCCCATTATTCCAGACCAAGAAATTGTTAATTTTGAATTCATAATTTATGAACTGCTTAGTGGTAGGTTCTCTTCACTGGAAATGTACCTATATAGTCTGATTTAAATGAACTGATTTTTCGATGAAATAATGGAATTGTACAAGTTTCTCAAATAGACGGTATACAAAACTTCTATGCAATAAATGGTTATTCGGTTCAAGTTTATTTATTTATTTAAATTATTGTATATAACAATTTTCATATTTTAGGACCGCAAGGCTTTTACATAAGTTCTTCAATTTCTTCGTATTGAATCTTTCTTTTTTCATATTATGCTATCAACCACGTTATCTGTAGCTTTGTAGATTCTATATTAACGCTGCTTGTGGTATGACCCCATATGGGTTTTGAAGTTTGGTACTAATACTGCTGCATTTGCACCTTCTT
Source organism: Teleopsis dalmanni (assembly GCF_002237135.1). Lineage (NCBI taxonomy): Eukaryota > Metazoa > Arthropoda > Insecta > Diptera > Diopsidae > Teleopsis > Teleopsis dalmanni. Next base: position 54,624,274 of record NC_051848.1, read on the forward strand.
ATGTCTGTGTTTATTCTGGTCTGACTCGTTTTTTGCCACAGCTTTTCATTGCATATATATATTAATTTACAAAAATTTTCATGAAACATTTCATAACTAACCTACAATGGCTTTTTAGGACTAATTAAGTAAGTAAATTTTCATATTGGTTGAAAGAGTTTAAAAATATGAAGTTTAATAGGATTCGCACGCAAGTTAATATCAGTGTACAGGAGGGTCACTGTCAGTTAGAAAACTGTAAGAGGAGATCTATTAGTACTTCTAATGATAATTTATGCAGTGCACTATTATGCTTCGCATCTGCTTTTTCAGTAATCAACATTGTACTTGCGCTACTGGTTTTCCTTCTAAAGGACCTTAGTCAACTACAACTCATTTTCTTAAACTTCATTCTCTTAAACTTCATTAATAATTGCAAACATATAATATAATACTTTTATAAAGCTACATAATGAGGCTAGAGATCTAAATATTATTTTTTAATATAATCTAATCTAATTTGCTATTACTTATTAATTTTAAATATACCTCCAATATAATTTGTTTTTTTTTTTGTGAACAGACAATTTTAATTTAACCCTTTAAACCCTTTACTTAATTTATTTATATAAAATCTCTACTGATTTTAAAGCATGTGCATATATACATTACATTGAAATACGTAAGTTAAACGGAATTTGTAAGAGTAGAGTAGAAACGCTCTCCAATCGTTTTCATCGAGCCTCGTGCCTGGTGCCAAAGTTAATGCGACTTACCTATTATCGGGTAAATGGAAAATGTTTTCGAAGTTGATTTAGAACCGTGGGCACGCAAACATTTTAGTGGTAGACCATGGACGTTCTAACTAGACTCGGCACCGGTCTCGGTCTTATAAAGCTCGTGTGAACCAAGCATCGTTAAAAAATCATGTTCCGAAGTTCATTTCGTTCACACAATGGTTTTCGAATTCGCCAGAATTCCATCTAGGTCATTTTAGAGAGCAACGTGAGGACTAAAAAATATGCCAGTATAGATGCGTTAAAAAAATCAATTATTCAGAAATGAGCTAAAATATCGGAAGATCACATTCGTGAAGCGTGCATTTCATTTTTGAAAAAAATATAGTTAAGGCAAAAAATAGCCACATCAAGCTAAAGTCAATGAATTCTGAAATCTTATTATATCCAGAAATTTTTGTAATTTGAATTAATAAAAAATAAATTTCAGGCAAAAAACACATAGTCGTTTGAATAGGTAACACTTCAATCGCCTAACCCTGAAGAATACCATAAACGAATGACATTATTGTACCATCGGTGAAATAAGTCTCCTATAGAAATACTAAACACCCTGACTTTGCCCTGATCGCAGAATATGGATGCACTGAACATTTCAGATTCTGCAGATGTTAGCGTGTTTTAATCCCACTTTTGAAATGTGGAAGTTCATTAAAAAAATCTCTTTAAAACCCAAAGTGACTTATTTAAAAGTAATGACAATTATTGTGAATGACAATATATGCGTTGGTCCTATACTGACCTTCTAATGTATGTACAAACCAACACTATTCCTTTAGTGCTACAACGGACCATTACTTGAGCTCAAGTGGGATTTCTAGGTATACAAGGTCGCCACTTAAACCTAACCTAACCTATTATGAATGACACTTTGCTTTTTCTTTACAAAAACAAAAACGAAATGAAGTTGTAAAACTTATATCAGTGTTAATAGATCACTAATCTTTATCAAAAAAAGAGAGGACATATCGTTATGACTAGATTTTTGAAACCTATTTGTGTAATAGTGACATCTCAAAAATAAAACTGTAAAGAATCTAATCCCTTTATGAGTGGCTTAGGTTTATTTTAAAAGTTTTTCTTGTCTAGTGATATATGCCACTTGAAGAGAAGAAAACAACTGTCGTCAAAAACTCTAGTAATCAATCTATAATAAAATTAGAAGGATGTCACGACAGTTTTTACTTTTAATATAGATTCAGTTGATAGTAAAGTTAATTTATGATCACACTTATTTATTAGAAGATGTAAGATAGTTATTGAAGAAGTTCTGTGTACAGAAAGAAGGTTTTCAGTAAGCCTAGCACTTTACTACTTACTTACTAAACGGACCATAACAAAGCATTACCGATTAATACTGCCGGGAAGAATTCTATTCAATGCTTCCAGTTAGTACTTCCTCCAGATGACAACTCCACAGAACATTTCGTCACTGGAGGTATCTTCATCTTATTTTATTAACCAATATGTTTATTAGACTTATTCCGCTAATGGATCATCTCCAATCCTCACAACATGATCAAGCAAGTTAACCTACCAGATATTAATTTTTAAAATAATAACAATGTGGTGGCTAAACCAGTACTGAATAGAATGAATAAATGAAGAACACCTTTTCTTATTATCGTTTTGAATCAGAGAATGTGTATTAATATTGGTTATTACAAAAATTGGATTGTTCTGTTCCTATTTGCTTAATTTCGCTTCAAGCTGCACTAGTACCCGAGCTTTTCCCACTTTTTTGTATTAACATTTTTGCAATTAAGAATATTATCACTGAATCTATTTTTCCTTTATTCAAATTATTGCTAGAATGAGAATATATGATTCTTCCAGAAAAAGCATTATATATTTCAGTAATAATTGTCGAGTACTTTTCCCGTTTCTAATCAGCAGAAATGGCACATTCTCAATATTCACTAAATAGAATTGTTCCTCCACACTTGGTCCAGTTTGCTTATTGGGTTGTTAAATTTTTAGTTAACCGACAACATGACAGACAGACGGACAACTGTACGTATTTTAAATTATAATTTTCTACAATAATTTTTAGTACTAATTGAAGTACGAAAATATTTCTAAAATACATTTTAATGTAACTCCTCTTTGGTATGTTATAATGACTCTTTGGATTAACGACTTATTCATTTAAGATAAAATATAAATTTTTAACATAAAATCATCACTATATAATAAGTACAAAAGCTTAATCGAAGACACCCACAAACGCCGAACTTCAATTAAGCCAAGTGCTTTCATTTAGGTGTTTTACAAATGGTTTAAAAAAAAGCATTAAGTCTATTCCATGGGTTTAGAAGTCTAGAATACATTTAATGTGGAGATTACTTACTAAGAGTGTCTGACAATGTTTGTCATTTATCACCTATCGGAACAAATCGGAACAAAAATACTCGGCCAAAGAACAAATACTCTATTTAGTATAAGAAGGCGTAGTACCAATCTGTATAAGTCTATCACTACAGGTTATTCTTTCATAAGTATGCGCATAACTGGAACACACACCCACGGTATAGACTTCTGCAAAACCTGTTAGAAATTTGGCGTAAAAGGAACAATTGAACTTTTATTGTACTACCGTCTGGCTCCTGCAGAATAAAAGCCTAAGATCTTCAGAGATACTTATATCCAAAAATTGGCAGAGCAGAGAATAGTTGACTTAAAAAGACTTATAATATATGTTACTTAAACAGTGGATTGATTTGAAGCAATTGAGGTGTTAAAGTACATTTGGCAACAAACCACAGACCTATGTGAGTGACAATAATTATATTCTGAATTGGCATTATAATTAAATAAAATAACATGGAGTCATAATAGGTTTAATCTTCTTACATTGAATCATCAATGACAGTTGCATTTCAATAACAGTAATGAATAATTTTGAACTGTTAATGACATATATCCAAAAATCTGGTTTCGGCATTACATACATACGAGTACTAATATATAGCTTCATATAAATAAAGTATATATATGCAGTGAAGATATTTAACAAAGTTTCCGAAGTCTATTAAACATAGTCAGCAATTTATTTTGATATTCTATCATTACTTAATAGAAATGCATGGCTTCTTTTTGTTTAATCTTTTCGTCATAATGCAGTTGGATTGATCAGTGAAAATTATTATAGGTTCGACTTTTTTTAAAAAATAAAAAGTTGGTAGCAGTTGATCTTTCAATAACAATATTTATTTTTTTAATAACGACTTTTATATAATTATTATATATCGGTATCTTACAAAAAGCTATTGTTGTTTAGTATTAAAGAACTTTCTTCAATGCGGTCTGCATAGAGATTTAGCTTCGTCCGATTTCGAGGTATCTGTAACGCAAAATAATAATAAATTAATTCTATAAAATTCCAATGTCTTATCGTTATATATGAATTTTATCTGTGGTGCTGGTTGATAACATGGAGAGCATAATAAGTAGTAAGTAAAGCCACTAACCATTTATAAAAAAGCTTAAAAAAGCACTACTCTTCTAAAGAAACCACAGACCGTAATACTGCGGTATTTAGTCATTATAATATTATGGACTTGGAGTACAATATTTCATAGCGGTTTTTACTGTTTCCACAAAAGCTGTTACGTGCTTCAAAGCTTTGACGAGATGTTTACACAACATGTGTCTTTCATTATGTTGACAAGAACCGTTTTTTATATACATTAGAAGCTGATTTGATATTGACTCGATATTCATTTGATATTGATTTCATATTCATTCGCTGTTGATTTAATATTCATTTGATTTTAATTTGATATTCATTTGCTGTTAATTTGATATTTATTTGATGTTGATTTGATATACATTTGTGAACGCTTGCTTATTATATGTATTGTTTAGTAACCAATTAAGTCATATCGTTCCGTTTCCGGGTTTCGGTTGGATGTACCGCCATTCTCCAGGTGTGTTGTTAGAGTGAATCTTTTATTATTTTTAAAAAAATAACTATAGTATTAGGAGAGTCCTACTTAAATATAGAATACCCACAATATACTATATATTCTTTAAAGTATTTCAAATTAAGTGAAACTAATTATGACATGACATCTAAAAATATTATTAAAGAAATAATTCTTATCTTGTATTTTATAAAAAGAGAATGAAAAAATGCTATGCTAGTATATTTTTATTTTCCTTCCAAATATATAATACAATTTGCCACTAATCGATCCATCTAAAAAATAATTATAATAATGAGAAGAAGTAAGACTGCTAGAATCATTCTCCAGTGAATGGTGATGAAATCCTCATACGGGCCGACCGCGGGCTCCAACTCGATGACCTCACTTTCAACGTATTCCTGACCCTGTTTAAGAGAAGAATAAGTTTTATGAACCAATCGATAATAGTAATGTATGCTGAATAAAACTCTACTTACACGACGTTGGCGTCCATCTCGAGAGTCATCACCACCTATAAAAAGAATTTCATATTATTAATTAACCTTTTTAAATAACTTCAGTTTATAATACTTACCCCTGCGCGGCATTTCACTAAGTAATTTCTTCAAATAATTTTTATAAATATTGAACATGAACTTTTATCAACATCCCACATCCAGAGATGTAGGAAATTTTCAGAGAACTGAAGAAAGGTGGATAATGCAAATGATGGAAAACGAATAGAAGGAGCAACAATCTCTTTTTTGTGATTGATACTATAACTTGCCCATACATATTTCAGACTAATTTGACTAATTTATTACGAATATACTTCAGTAGGAATTATAACAGATAAAAAATTTTAAAAATCTTGATTTCGCTTTGATTTTCTTATTACTGACTGTTATGGGATCTACTGTAATTTTAGAATCAACGAATTGTGAACAATTCTTGAAAAATTCCATTCTATCATAATCTGAGTTCAGTTTACAAATACTTTTAAAAAAATCTAGTAACCAGAGAAGTGTAGAAAAATTTATCTGAATATTATTTTACCAAATTGAATAACAAAAGTTTTCATTTTTAAAAATCTTATCACGAGTTTTTTATATTTTAAAAAAGATATTACTTCTAAAGGTCCGGTCGGGAATTGACACATATATTTTATAAAAATCATTTGAAGAAATTACTTAGTGAAATGCCGCGCAGGGGTGAGTTTTATAAACTGAAGTCATTTAAAAAGATAAATTAATAATATGAAATTCTTTTTATAGGTGGTGATGACTCTCAAGATGGACGCCAACGTCGTGTAAGTAGAATTTTATTCAGCATACATTACTATTATCGATTGGTTCATAAAACTTATTCTTCTCTAACATAGGGTCAGGAATACGTTGAAAGTGAGGTCATCGAGTTGGAGCCCGCGGTCGGCCCGTATGAGGATTTCATCACCATTCACTGGAGAATGATTCTAGCAGTCTTACTTCTTCTCATTATTATAATTATTTTTTAGATGGATCGATTTGTGGCAAATTGTATTATATATTTGGAAGGAAAATAAAAATATACTAGCATAGCATTTTTTCATTCTCTTTTTATAAAATACAAGATAAGAACTAATTCTTAAATAATATTTTTAGATGTCATGTCATAATTAGTTTCACTTAATTTGAAAGACTTTAAAGACTTTAAAGAGTACTTAGTATATTGTGTCTATTCTATATTTAAATAGGACTCTTCTGAAATTATAGTTATTCTTTTAAAAATAATGAAAGATTCGCTCTAACAGTTCGAAGCAAAAAGGTCACAAGGATGGGTCTTACAGAAGGTGCATGTATTCGTACGTTCAATAAAGAGTGTATAGTGCATCCAGTACATATTGTGTTTTGTAGTTAGTATTTTAAATGAACTGTACTTTCACTAACTTATATGAATAAAAAACGTATATTTTAAATACTGTGAATTATTCTCACTAGATGTATTTTCTCTATTTTTAATTTATTGACTCCAAGTACCACACGTTTAACTCGTAGCCTGGCAAATTTAATTCAAAAAATTTTGTGGAATTTTTTGGAATGACAAGATGGGGTCCTTAAAGATTGCCATAATTATCATTAGTCGCAGATAATAAATTTGATGGAACATTTTTCTAGCAAACACTTAGCAATATACTTCGCAAATATAAAAACAAATGGAAATCAATTGAAATTTAATCTCTCGAATCATCGGGTAAGACAGCACCCCACAACGTAAAGTTTTAACAGTTTCCAATCTAACTTTTAATAAACATCCGAGAAAAGTAAAGAAAATACGTTAACTAATATTATTTCCTCGGTTGGTATCACCGCTTATAATAAGAACAGACGGCTGGATACGTTAATATTATGGGAATAAAATGAAACCAATATTGTATTTTCGCACTGACCAAAAAATTTAAATGCAATAATTCATAATTTATATTTGTGAACAGGAGTGAATCTTAAGTTCAATCAAAATTAAATACACTTTTAATACAAATTAATTGAAATAAATAAGATTCATATATACAAGCATTGTTACTAAGCTAAACTAACAATGTACAATCAGCGCATGGACTAAGACCTAAACCCGCGGTTAGGGAGAGTTTTATTATAACTGAGTAAGCTATAGATGAGTTACCAAAAACGCATCTTTTACTATAAGAATATTCGCAAAAATAATTCGAACGAATAATGAAATCTAAGCCTTTTCACACATCAGGTGTGAACTGCTAATCCGGATTAAGGTATCGTTGTCGTGAATTGTTTTCTTTTTCGTCTACAAGTTGCTTATCATCCCTTTTTTGCTGTATGGTACAATAACTTCAACAATAGCAAACAGTGATGAGTAACTATAAAAACCACACAAGAGGAAAATCCTTCTTTACTTGTTCTAAACTTTACTCTTTACTTGTTAATAATTGTTACGGAATCAGTTGGGACGTTGAGCTATATGAGCTATACCGCAACATGGCCATGTTGTACAAATGGAAGAAAATGCTCCGACTAGGAAAGTGTTTGCGCTGTACTCGCTGGTGAAAAACGCTATCGAAGACGGCCACATCTTAGGTAAAAGGACCTATTCATCAATGATTTCAAGGTACTTGGTACTACACATTGGCAGCAGTAAGCTACTGATCGGGCTGGTGGCCCCTAGACGCAATCAAGATGAATCACGTTTGTAATGACCATCTAAGTCAAGTCACTAATAAACTTTATTTACATTACGTATTGGAACTAAAGTAAATAATTTTATACTTATATTTGAAAACTAAGCGCAACCTCAGAGATATCTCACAGACGTACTTCTCTTTCAGATAATAGCTTTGATGAGCCTAAGTATGTGTGTTTTACAATAATAAAGTACATAAAATTTCAAATCAAAATCGGATGACTTTATTCAAACATATTATAAGAGCATAATAAATAAAAGTTTAAAAAAACTTTTACATTTTCATCACGAGTACAAATGGTTTAATTTAATTTCACATTGAAAGGAGATAATCACATCCCGTATCGCAAGAACAGTTCTTATCGGTCCGACATTTACTGAGAGAAACAAAATCTCAGCACACGGAAGCAGCTACTTTGTAAATTTTTAATGAGAACTAAGGTGTAGCGTAGATATTTCATCAGCAGTGCTAATCTGAAACATGTACTTTTCATAACACAAAAGAAATAGAATGCTTTATTTTAGTAAATTGATACAAATATACTATATATCATTCTTTGAAAGTGTCCTAAAAAGAACGGAACTTTCATATATAAAAAAGACAAGAATTTCTTTCGGGAAAACTAGTTAAATTTATCCAAGATACTTCACTTCTGACTCAATACTTAATTATCGTAATCTCAAAGCATATCGCATAAGTACTTCATATTGTTGACCTGCCGGAATGTCGATGCAAGCCTCTTTCTATGCAAAAAAAAAGCTTTTTTTTCTTCAGTAAATAAATTTTATCAAATGGTTAGAAATTCTGTCGGTACCAATAAGGACACGATTTATAGATGAGATGTTATTTTTATTTAAAAAGTTTATTAGAAACGACCGATTAGATTTATATTTAGTCGACCTATAGTGACGACCCAAATTTTTGTTCCAACTGCGATACATTGGTATTTTAAAAGTTGTTCAATTCCAATTCTACATTATTATTATAAGGATCTGTTATCCCCCTTCTACAAAATGAGATGCGAAAATGATAAAAAATTTGCTTGTGAAAACAAGGTTTCAGTGCGATGCCACACAATATATAAGTAATCGTCAGCTTATGGATGTTAACCAGCAAGAAATACCCTGGACTACCCTGTAGGAAATGTTGCTTTGCCGGTGAACATTAATTAGCAATTGCCATTGTTCGGGTGCTTTCTTATAACGTAAATTATGCAAAATGGGAAGAAGATTTTTCTAAACTGGAACAATTTTTTAACAATTTTTTAACAATTTTAATAAACCCGTTTACTATATTGTTGTAGACTTAAATACCCATGTAGCAGATAAATAAGTTGTTGATAGTAATTTATTATCTGATTCCCCATTTATTGCAGTAAAAAGAGTATCAAAGGATGTGAAGCTTGACACTAAGGGAAGAAAACTTCGAGAATTTCTGAAGAACATCGGTGGTGTTATATTTAACGGCAGGTTTCGAGGTGATGAAGATGGGGAATTTACATATGCGGGACCAAATGGATCAACTGCTGTTGATCTCTGTATATGTTCATTCAACAGATACTTGTTCTGATAATATAAGTGCTAATATGCACAAATTGATGCTAAATCGGAAAATTATGGAATTGTGGAAAAAGTTCGCCATGCGTGGGATAACCTTAAATGTGTGGGAGGCCTTAAATAAGCGTTTTGAACCCAAAAATGAATGGTTTGACAACCAGTGTCAAGAATTAAGGAAAAACATGTTTCATTTCCTTAATTTAGTTTAAAAATAGAATCTAGAAACCGAGCGCAGTTTTTACTTTAAACTCAGATCTCGAATGCCTTTGCCGTAATAAAACACTTCAATGGCTATTAAAAAATATTGAAGCATTAAAAACTGTTAAAAACGCTTTTGACTGGTGGAAGGTTTCAAACAATTTTAAAAACAGTCTCCTTAAAGTAGCTACTTCTTTACAATGTGAATAGTTTCGTATTCACTATGAATCCCTACTTACATGCAGTTCTGACCTTCCAGGTATCTCTTGGTTTCTTTCGCCTTTTGTCAATTCTTTCCTGACTCTCCTTTTAAACTTCGGGAAATTCAGCTTATGCTTTCAAACAGCAATTCTAATAAAGCATTAGGTAGCGACCGCATTACTTATGAATTCTACAAAAACGCACCTCCTGGTTTCCTCAACGACTTACTTACGCTGTATAGTTTTATATTTCTTCATAGTGTCGTACCATCTTCGTTTTCAAAATCGATAATTAAACCAATGCTTAAAAAAAGGAGATCCCAATATAGTTACAAATTATCCTGGACTATCGACTCTATCTATAAAATGTTTACTGGTATACAACTCTCGCGTATGAATAGATTCCACTGCGGCGGAATTAACACCTTTATTATCACAGCGTTAAGTAGTTGAGTGAGATATATAGATCCTTTTGGTGATAGCTGCTGCAGGGCCATACCTTTGATCAAATCATATCCTGGAGCCTTTTTTACTTTTAACTTCGCTATTACATCCCTAACTTCATTAATAGAAAATCTTTTATTTGAAAGTTCTAATTGGTAAGGCTCTTATAAAAAATTTATCATTTGTTTCATGATATCTGGCATATTTTGATTATCATGTGCTTTGAAGACCTGGTCCAAATGTAACGCGAATGTTAACAAATAATAATTTTAACAAATATTAAACAAAAAAAACTGACGAATAATGTCTCATATACTCTACAATAATGTAATATTTTACTATACAGAAATTATTATCACTTATTATTATTATTATTACTTTATTAATTAAAATTGAAATTATTACATCCTTTTATATCTAGAGTCAAAAAAAATATTTCTTATAATATACAAAAATTATTTTCTGATTTGTCGATATAAACTACACTTATAGCCTTCTTCAGGAAACGTTCTTTTAAGAAATATCCATCCGCATTTAAGGAAAACTTTGCAGAGTTTGCTGTGAAGTGTCATTTCAGGTATAGGACGTTGAATGTTACTAAGTACAGGCAAACCACAAGCTAAATTTTCATTGACCTTTCGGAGGAAATTAACTGGAATACTATAATGCGCTAACGAGTAACTCATATCATCAACCTTTTTCATATCGAGAATGATGTTTCGGCTAAGAATAAAAATGAGGAATCTTATTATTATATTTCGATAAAGAAAATGAAGTCGTCCAGATATTACTTACATTTTCCATTTAAGTTCACGAGTTCTGAATTGTTTCTTTTTAGACTTTTTTAGAAATTTTTTAATTTCGGCATCGATAGCCCTTAGTTTCCTTTTTAAATACAGACTATAAAATATTGAAAATTAACGCCTCTTTATTATGATATCTAAATAATAATTTACAATAATTCGGGTAGTCTCATATCTGCACAATCGTATTTCGGCTTAAGCCATGCTGGTGGTGGAATAAATTTTGTTTTGACCCTAGAATTTATTAAAGGACGTCATCTTCTTTGTTTTATTGTTTAGTGCGTATTCTTACATATTATTAGCTTTGCATTCCTCTTCAGTCGTTGTATAACTAAAGCATGAACTTGATTCAGAATCGGAGGAGTCTTCAATTATTATTCTTTTCATCTTTTTAGCGGCTTTTGATTTTGTTTGTGTTACTTTCCGCTTATTACCCCTTTTATCACCAGTACTTTCGGATGCAGCCTCTTCTATAAGAAGAAGTTAAATATAAAATTTAAGTCTATTTCAATGTGATCTCATAACCAAAATTGAAAGTCAATAAAAGTCAGTTAATTTTTTGTTATTTTAAGAAATATACTTACCATCAGAAACGTCTGAAGTTAGTGAGATAATACTACTGCTTGAATCAACATTATCATCCGAACTTGACTGCTTATTTTCATATGACTTTTCGCTTTCAACTTCAGCATTGAGTTCCTTTGGACTACTGGCACGGTTTTCTATTTAAAATATGTTATGGTTAATTATTTAGAAACGTATGGCCCAATGTTCCCATGGGAACGTACTGGATTGATTGATTGATTGATTGATTTAGAAACGTAGAAAACTTTTCTTTCGCTTTGCTAGGGGTAAAATAACACTGTGCGACAAAAATTAAATATTCCCTTCTCTTTTTTTATATATCAACGATATATTATAAATATTCTACGACATGATTAATATCATTGAAAAAGTATTGCAAGCTTTAAAGACTATTCATATTCATATTCAAAATTATAGTAATGACAGGAATTTAAAAATCGTCACAAACTATAATTGTAGAAAGCTTTAGGGAAAAAATGTCAGTTCAACCACAAAGTGCAAGATGTTTCAAGCTCTTGCTGTAGAAGGTAGTGTCAAGCTATTATGTGGTACGCAGACCAGATTTATTCAAGTAATGTTGTTGAAAAACTACTACGTCTTTTACATAAAAAATCTTTTGCCCTGATTTTTTCGAATACACTCTACGGATGCGTTTTATATATGTTAAGAAAATTTTAAAATTGTAAGCAATGGATATTCAAGAATGATTGTACATGCACTTTTAAGTTCCAAGTCGCAATGTTTCGAACAAAGCGAAGCTCTAGTGCAAGAACACAATATTGAAATAGACTCTAATGGTTAGAAATGGTTAGAAATTCTGTCGGTACCAATAAGGACACGATTTATAGATGAGATGTTATTTTTATTTAAAAAGTTTATTAGAAACGACCGATTAGATTTATATTTAGTCGACCTATAGTGACGACCCAAATTTTTGTTCCAACTGCGATACATTGGTATTTTAAAAGTTGTTCAATTCCAATTCTACATTATTATTATAAGGATCTGTTATCCCCCTTCTACAAAATGAGATGCGAAAATGATAAAAAATTTGCTTGTGAAAACAAGGTTTCAGTGCGATGCCACACAATATATAAGTAATCGTCAGCTTATGGATGTTAACCAGCAAGAAATACCCTGGACTACCCTGTAGGAAATGTTGCTTTGCCGGTGAACATTAATTAGCAATTGCCATTGTTCGGGTGCTTTCTTATAACGTAAATTATGCAAAATGGGAAGAAGATTTTTCTAAACTGGAACAATTTTTTAACAATTTTTTAACAATTTTAATAAACCCGTTTACTATATTGTTGTAGACTTAAATACCCATGTAGCAGATAAATAAGTTGTTGATAGTAATTTATTATCTGATTCCCCATTTATTGCAGTAAAAAGAGTATCAAAGGATGTGAAGCTTGACACTAAGGGAAGAAAACTTCGAGAATTTCTGAAGAACATCGGTGGTGTTATATTTAACGGCAGGTTTCGAGGTGATGAAGATGGGGAATTTACATATGCGGGACCAAATGGATCAACTGCTGTTGATCTCTGTATATGTTCATTCAACAGATACTTGTTCTGATAATATAAGTGCTAATATGCACAAATTGATGCTAAATCGGAAAATTATGGAATTGTGGAAAAAGTTCGCCATGCGTGGGATAACCTTAAATGTGTGGGAGGCCTTAAATAAGCGTTTTGAACCCAAAAATGAATGGTTTGACAACCAGTGTCAAGAATTAAGGAAAAACATGTTTCATTTCCTTAATTTAGTTTAAAAATAGAATCTAGAAACCGAGCGCAGTTTTTACTTTAAACTCAGATCTCGAATGCCTTTGCCGTAATAAAACACTTCAATGGCTATTAAAAAATATTGAAGCATTAAAAACTGTTAAAAACGCTTTTGACTGGTGGAAGGTTTCAAACAATTTTAAAAACAGTCTCCTTAAAGTAGCTACTTCTTTACAATGTGAATAGTTTCGTATTCACTATGAATCCCTACTTACATGCAGTTCTGACCTTCCAGGTATCTCTTGGTTTCTTTCGCCTTTTGTCAATTCTTTCCTGACTCTCCTTTTAAACTTCGGGAAATTCAGCTTATGCTTTCAAACAGCAATTCTAATAAAGCATTAGGTAGCGACCGCATTACTTATGAATTCTACAAAAACGCACCTCCTGGTTTCCTCAACGACTTACTTACGCTGTATAGTTTTATATTTCTTCATAGTGTCGTACCATCTTCGTTTTCAAAATCGATAATTAAACCAATGCTTAAAAAAAGGAGATCCCAATATAGTTACAAATTATCCTGGACTATCGACTCTATCTATAAAATGTTTACTGGTATACAACTCTCGCGTATGAATAGATTCCACTGCGGCGGAATTAACACCTTTATTATCACAGCGTTAAGTAGTTGAGTGAGATATATAGATCCTTTTGGTGATAGCTGCTGCAGGGCCATACCTTTGATCAAATCATATCCTGGAGCCTTTTTTACTTTTAACTTCGCTATTACATCCCTAACTTCATTAATAGAAAATCTTTTATTTGAAAGTTCTAATTGGTAAGGCTCTTATAAAAAATTTATCATTTGTTTCATGATATCTGGCATATTTTGATTATCATGTGCTTTGAAGACCTGGTCCAAATGTAACGCGAATGTTAACAAATAATAATTTTAACAAATATTAAACAAAAAAAACTGACGAATAATGTCTCATATACTCTACAATAATGTAATATTTTACTATACAGAAATTATTATCACTTATTATTATTATTATTACTTTATTAATTAAAATTGAAATTATTACATCCTTTTATATCTAGAGTCAAAAAAAATATTTCTTATAATATACAAAAATTATTTTCTGATTTGTCGATATAAACTACACTTATAGCCTTCTTCAGGAAACGTTCTTTTAAGAAATATCCATCCGCATTTAAGGAAAACTTTGCAGAGTTTGCTGTGAAGTGTCATTTCAGGTATAGGACGTTGAATGTTACTAAGTACAGGCAAACCACAAGCTAAATTTTCATTGACCTTTCGGAGGAAATTAACTGGAATACTATAATGCGCTAACGAGTAACTCATATCATCAACCTTTTTCATATCGAGAATGATGTTTCGGCTAAGAATAAAAATGAGGAATCTTATTATTATATTTCGATAAAGAAAATGAAGTCGTCCAGATATTACTTACATTTTCCATTTAAGTTCACGAGTTCTGAATTGTTTCTTTTTAGACTTTTTTAGAAATTTTTTAATTTCGGCATCGATAGCCCTTAGTTTCCTTTTTAAATACAGACTATAAAATATTGAAAATTAACGCCTCTTTATTATGATATCTAAATAATAATTTACAATAATTCGGGTAGTCTCATATCTGCACAATCGTATTTCGGCTTAAGCCATGCTGGTGGTGGAATAAATTTTGTTTTGACCCTAGAATTTATTAAAGGACGTCATCTTCTTTGTTTTATTGTTTAGTGCGTATTCTTACATATTATTAGCTTTGCATTCCTCTTCAGTCGTTGTATAACTAAAGCATGAACTTGATTCAGAATCGGAGGAGTCTTCAATTATTATTCTTTTCATCTTTTTAGCGGCTTTTGATTTTGTTTGTGTTACTTTCCGCTTATTACCCCTTTTATCACCAGTACTTTCGGATGCAGCCTCTTCTATAAGAAGAAGTTAAATATAAAATTTAAGTCTATTTCAATGTGATCTCATAACCAAAATTGAAAGTCAATAAAAGTCAGTTAATTTTTTGTTATTTTAAGAAATATACTTACCATCAGAAACGTCTGAAGTTAGTGAGATAATACTACTGCTTGAATCAACATTATCATCCGAACTTGACTGCTTATTTTCATATGACTTTTCGCTTTCAACTTCAGCATTGAGTTCCTTTGGACTACTGGCACGGTTTTCTATTTAAAATATGTTATGGTTAATTATTTAGAAACGTATGGCCCAATGTTCCCATGGGAACGTACTGGATTGATTGATTGATTGATTGATTTAGAAACGTAGAAAACTTTTCTTTCGCTTTGCTAGGGGTAAAATAACACTGTGCGACAAAAATTAAATATTCCCTTCTCTTTTTTTATATATCAACGATATATTATAAATATTCTACGACATGATTAATATCATTGGAAAAGTATTGCAAGCTTTAAAGACTATTCATATTCATATTCAAAATTATAGTAATGACAGGAATTTAAAAATCGTCACAAACTATAATTGTAGAAAGCTTTAGGGAAAAAATGTCAGTTCAACCACAAAGTGCAAGATGTTTCAAGCTCTTGCTGTAGAAGGTAGTGTCAAGCTATTATGTGGTACGCAGACCAGATTTATTCAAGTAATGTTGTTGAAAAACTACTACGTCTTTTACATAAAAAATCTTTTGCCCTGATTTTTTCGAATACACTCTACGGATGCGTTTTATATATGTTAAGAAAATTTTAAAATTGTAAGCAATGGATATTCAAGAATGATTGTACATGCACTTTTAAGTTCCAAGTCGCAATGTTTCGAACAAAGCGAAGCTCTAGTGCAAGAACACAATATTGAAATAGACTCTAACAACCCTACCAGCTGAAGTAGATTTCAAGAAGAGCTGTTGTAAGCAATCTATAAACAAATCATGATAGTTTCACACCATATATACAACAAAAAAATGAAGTCAGAGTGACGACAACTACTACCATAACTGGTTTAATACAAAAGCACCCATATTCGTAAGGAGAGTAGAAGTCTTACGACTTCTTTCTTTACCTAATGTTCAATATGTAAATAAGCTTTCGGAAAAAATAATAAAGCAGTTTTAGGGAAAGGCATTTCTTTCTACAGAAGATTATGATGACGCTCTATATGAAAAAAAGAGTAATATTTAAATAATTTTAAATTATGTTCTTACTAGTAAGTTCCTCTAGACACTCATCGTCAGAAGAGTCAGAGTCACTTTCAAATACTTTAATCCTTCCTGATTTAACATCATTCCTTAGATATGATGGTAGCGTAATTCTCCAGTGTTTTTTTTTCTTCTTTTGAGTTAGTACTTTTTGTTTCTTCTGTGGAGAGGTATCATTATCACTGCAAACATTGATCTCTAATAAAGAAATAGTTATTTGTTAAGACACATTATACAATGCATACTTATGCTAAGTATAGAAAAAGCTTTTTAACTTCTAGTTGTTGAGGGCTTTCACAGTACAATGATTTAAGGAGAGATTATAATTATGTGAAAGATGGCAACGCTAGAAAAATCATATTGGCAATTTAAAATGGAAAGCTTTATATGCTTAATGAGTCAAAATCATAAAAGTTATACAATTAGAATTAATCAGATCGCTCCTTAATTTCCTTTGATCAACGCACTAGAGTATCATTTTAAATTTTTTCAATTTCACAATTACTTTCAATCTTATAATCCTCAGAATGCATCATTGTACTATTTTTTAAGCCCATCAAATTCCCAGAACACACAATTATAATTTAATTTGTAGACAAATTAATTTTTCTTATGTCGGCCGACTTTTAAGGAACGTTTAAGTTTTCGGTACTAAGCAATTAATAAATTCAATCAAAAAGTGACCCTTAATATATTAAACATATTTGTGTTATGATACATAATATTCTAAATATTGTCAAAATGATCATTTTTACTTCACTGAACGCGCTGCCGTTCACTGCTATTTAAGACTACGAAAGTGCATCCGAAGAAATTTTCCATCTTAAGTAATGGTATAGGCAGCTGTGACCGCCGATGGACGCTCGTCTCTTCATCGACCCTGGTGGTTGGTATCAAAGTCAATGCGACTTATAATCGGAAAAATGGAAAATGTTTTTGAAGTTGCTTTAGGGCCGTTAGCACGCAAACATTTCTATTGTAGACCATGGACTATTCCATTTGAGCCATATTGTGAGGTAGAGAGCAACATGAGAACTAAAAAATATGCGAATATAGATGCTCTGAACACAGTCATTCTTCAGTAATGGAATAAAACACCGGAAGATCACATTCCTGAAGCATGTAACTAATTTTTGAACCATTTGAAAGTGATAGTCCTTCAAAACCAGACCCATCCCGCTACCATTGTTACCTGTCACACTCAAGGACAAAAACAACGATAACCCTACTTATCAAAATTAAATAATAATACCCAAAAAAAATAATCACAAAAAAAATTTGAAACAAAATTACAGTGACCTAAAGTTCAATTATTGGTATTTTTGCTGGAAGTAAGTAAAAACTAAACAAGCAAATTTAGTACTTACCAAGAAGTTGATCTGGCAATGTTGAACACATATTATCACTAGTCTCATTTTTCTCATACTCTCCGGCATTTATTTTGTCACAGTCACCGGCATTTCCCACTTGTAATTCCTCAGCTAACTCCGGCGCATTATTTTGAATCATTTCGTTATTTCCTGAGCCAATGTCTGTTTCCAGAGATGATGGTGACTTACTTTCATCATTTGGTTTTGTCATCTTCATTAGGGTAATCATATCTTGTATTGATTGCTCATATGCAGTTAAATCAGCATAAACACGATGTTCTTTAAAAAGCATAGTTTTTAATAAATTTAGTCTAAGAATGTATTGAACAAAATCTTATAAAAAATTATAATATAGAATGTAGTACATAAAATATGATACTTTCCTATAATGTCTTAAATTAAACAGATTACCTGTAACTTATATCTGTAATTAAGGTTGCTCCCTTTTACTTAATTTTTCCTAACCACTATTCCAAATCCAAGTTATCTTTATCAGATTGAAAACTCTATAATCCAGTCGAGTAATATAGATCTAAAATCTCCTTTAGTTTTTCGTTTAGTTTAGTTTTTCCTAAAATCTGCCAAAGCGCTTTAAAGATTTTTTCCAAATAGGAAGGACTTACGCGTCAATAGTGCTCGAATATCAACTTTCCTCAATCAAGCGCTTTATACTTCTTTCAAAAACTGTTTTCACTTATTAAGTCCTTATTAGTATAATAATGGTAAAATTTAAAGTGACGACAAAACTCAGTTTGAGGAACATATTTTTTATTACTATTAAAAGGACTTTTCGGATCGTCTTCTTTTTATATGCAAATACCAAAATGGCTTCCGGACATTTTAGATAGTTTTACTGTAAGTGATCTATATAACACTGTATGTAATATACGTGATGCATATTAAGTGGAACTGTGTTGAATTCTATACTAACACTAAATTTCTTTAGATGCTTGTGATAATTCACATTCAATAATGCCACTTAACTCCAAAGTTAAAGTGTTATATGGGTCATTCTTTTACAACTCGGACACCTTCTTGACCTCATGATCTCCGATTTGGCTGAAATTTTTTTTATGAGCTCCTTTCATAAAATAAGAAAAGATATGGACCCATGTTTAAACGCTGTAAATTTCAAGTTTCTTTTTCTTTTTTCTACCCTTTAAGTTTCTACCTTTTATAGAACTTGAGATATAGCCATTTGAAAATGTGTCTACTATGCCAATTCTCAAAACCCCATGGGTCCATATCTCCTAGAAAAAAAAGCACAAAATTTTTTCCCGAGATATGGGTCTTCTTCTTTTATGAAAGGAGCTCAAATCGGAGATCATGAGGTCATTTTTTGCCAAAATCCGTCCGGTTTGTAAAAGAATGACCCATATGCAATACTAAACACAATATTTAAGTTATTTAATATACTCGTACTTACCAGTGTGTTTCTGTGGAGACTTTTGAAATTTGTTATCACATGAATCAAGTATATAGTTCTCATTAGCTACATCAACTAAATCCTTCACAGATTCAATTTTATATTCTCTAATGTTTTCTGATTTAATGTCCGCATCCAGATATGGTGGTGACTTATTTCCGAATGGTTCTGTTGTTATCTGTTCAGTATCTATTTTTTCTTCCTTCTGTTGATCAGTATTATTATCATGGCAAATATTGCTTTCTACATAAGAATACATTCGTTCGTTAAAATTCATTATATATGCTAAAATATATATAATACATAACACAAAACTAGATGCAATTATAACTTTAGCATTTGATACTATATATTCTGCGAGAACCAAACGTGATAAATTTCGCTGGTTTCATAATTTCTTTATAGCAGCTTTTATCCCATGTTAGTTAAAAGATGCCACATATTTCAAGTTAAATCATGTCACAATATTTTTCGGACTATATGTATATAAATCCAATTCTAAACTGACTGATCGACTTGTTAAGTATTTGACATATTCTAATTTAGTTGAAAATGATTAATAATGTAATGTAAGTAATTGATATATTTTGGAAGATCATGTTCTCAGAAACAAAGTTAAAATTGAAAGGAATGAAATAAATCATAGGTAACTAGACAATCCGAATACGTGAATGTACATTTTAAGCAGCCCGTAAGGGAAAAATTTTATGGTCATATTATTAACACGCTCATCGATCACAGTGATCTAGATGACATATAGAACAAAGGATATTGAAAATGATAATAAAATGATACCACTCAATTTAAAAGTTAAGATGAAATATATAACAAAACAAACAGGTTATTATTAATGCAACGTTCTCTTTCTTACCAGAAAAATTCTTTGAAAATTCTGACTCCGAATGGTCACTTTTAAAATATTTAATGATTCCCGTTTCAATATCTTTATGCAGATATGTAGGAAATTTTTTAACCAGGATTCTGTTGTTTTTAGTTTAGTAATCACTTTTCGTTCCTTCTGTTGATGGGTGGTGTTATCACGAAAAACATTATACACATTATAAACATTACAAACATCTATAAACAAATACAGTCATTCGTTAAGGTAGCTCAAAGATATTGCTCGAACATTATACTGATATTTAAGTGATATGTTGTATATATAACATACATATATACAATATATATCATGAAAACACAGAGTTACACAGAAGAGCAAAAGATCTAACTTTACATAGGGGGGAATGAAAAAAATTAATAAAGTTCTTTAATTTACTAGGGGTTGCTATACAAAAATTCCAGAATTAATGTCGGTTGAGCAGTCATGAATTGATTATTGTGTTATAAAAGGTTTGTTCTTAAATATTATACAGAAACTTATTTACAAGAGAAAATCTAGCCGAATCATCTACCCGTAGAACTAACACTTAAATCAAATCAAATACACAACTTCCAAAATATAAATCCACTCTCAAAGCTTACCTAAATTAAAGGAGAAAACAATATTTGAATCTATATCAGAATACCCCTCATCATATCATCACCTCATCTGATGAAGTGATGACTGTAACCATCATAAAAGCGGTAGAAAACAGCAAGTCCTTTTCAACATGGTGCCACGAAATGAAAATGGAATATATGTTCGGTTTGATAAGAAGTCTAAATTGCAAGGTAAAACTGCTTTAGTTACCTGAATAAAACAAGAAAGAGGACTGAATTCAGACTGAAATGAATATAATATAGCCAACATCATCTAACAAAATATTCCGAAAGCTTTTGGAACAATTTAAGTAGGGTAAATTTCATAAACTTAAGTAAATGGATGCAATTTTAAGCTGTTTAGAAAACCTTCTTTAAAAGCGGTGATCCGCATGATATAAAAAACTATATTTTTATTAAATTTGATAAAAAAAGTATTTACAGGCGTGTAACATCCACAACAACAAAATTAAGTCGTCGATAAAAAAGTATTAAGGGAATACCAAGCACGGTTCAGGCGAGTATATTCGACTAGAGATAATGTTCTTATTATGACAAATATATCAAAAGAATATTTGAAAATAAAAAAATTATTGTATATACTTTTTGTACATTTTGATATTATCTTTAAATTTAATCTGGACGACAGCAGAGCTTTCGCAGACGACACGTGCTTCATCTACTCGGATCGGGATGCCATAAATGTAAGCAACACTTTACAGGGAAATATAGACCTTATGGTGGAATACTTCCAAAAATGGAAGATTAAAATTAATAATGACAAAACGAAGGCTATATTTATAACTCGAAAAAGAAGACAGCTTCCTCCAAGGGTGAGCGTTTGCGACACGGAGATACAGTGGGAGGATAACATAAAATATCTAGGGGTCACTTTTGACAAATGGTTCAATTGGCTTAAACATTTAAAATACAAACGGAATAGCTGCTCTAAGATTCTAAATTTATTAAAGCCGCTATTTAATAATTATCACTTCAACTTTAAAAACAGAAAGTTACTTTATACGCAAGTAATTAGACCTGCACTAATGTACGGATGTGTTACATATAGCAAAGCCTCAAATACTACCTCAAAGCAATTACAGATAGCACAAAACCTGGCTTGAAGAAAACTGTTTAACATAGAGATCTTAGGATTGACTCAGTGAAAAAATATGTCAGAGACAGAGCTCTAAAATTATTCACTAAAGTTGATACGCTAATTAACCCCACCCTAACAATCCTCAAGTCCACTTCTGGACTCTCAGGAAGATATGCTGATTTAAGGTCCGTCATCAACTAAAAGACAAAGACAAATAAATGATATGATTTTTTTTTTAGCCTGTTTAAAGCCTAGTGTGAGGTAGAGATAAGCCCCCAGCCATTATAGAGTAAAAGTGCATAATAGCACTAACTCAAGAAGAAGAAGAGGATTCAAGAATTTTGCACATTTTTAGACTGCAGTCGACTTTGTTCACAGAGAAAACATATTTTATAACTTAAGTAATTCTGGAGTAACTTAAAAATTCTAAAAATACATCGGCAGCTGTATGAGATGAAAACAGCCTTTTCAACTAGTTTTTAAAGAGCTCTGAAGTAAAACAGATTTGTCCGATGGGTTCGTTATTCAACCATCTTTCCAAAGACATCTCAATAAATGGAATAATAATAAATAAATGTATTAAAATACTTAACATAGGTATTCCGATGATATAGTGCTTATGACTGACATACCTATAACAATACAATGATTAATGAATTTTATGTCTTCATGTCTATAAAATTGAAACTTAAAATAATTACTTCTAAATCGGAAATTATGATATTCAAGAAGAATTGCAGGAGGTTGAAAAAAGAGGAAACATGTGACATAAATTGAGAAACATTAGAAGTAGTATAGGAATACAAATATTTAGAAGCTTGATTCAAATATAATGGTAAATCCAATGAAGATTTCAGTAAAAAGCTCATTGAAGTACAAAAAGCACGACAAGTTATTCTAGTATTAAATGAAGTTGCACCCTCGGTAAAGTTTCTGATGTTTCAGGTGACTTTGAGATTAGCTCTCTTTTATGCAGATCAAGTATGAAGAATTGCCAAATTGAACATAGCGGAAATGCTACAAAGATACTCCATTAAAAAATCTTCAAGTTACCTCAAAACACGCGTACATAGTAACTTAGAAACAACACTTAGACACAAGACTTTCTAGTTTCTATATGGAAACTCTTAACTACATTACAAATGTACAATTCACGTCATAGTTTTGAGTGATAACACACTCTTTAAACTACTGGCTTGTTAGCTCCTAAATGTATAGACAGATTTTTGGTAAATACACATGCAAGTGAGTTGTTTCTCGAAAATAGAAAAATTTGGAGTTCTTGGTACTCGGCGCTTAGTACTTGGCGCTTGGTACTTTGCACTTTATTGAGCTATAAATTCTATACAAAATACACTCTCACAAAAGAAAAAGTATTAAAAGTATTATATGCTCAACAACAAACCATATCGTATAGTTCAAGCACATGTGGATACACTAACTGTTTAGTATAATTTTTTTGGAGACCCAAAAACATCTCTTCTGTGGATTTCGTCATGTTATAAATCATTTTCGTTAGGAGTTTATTAGAAGCAACTCCAGTTTGTTTATTTACTTCCAATCGTTGGTTAAGCTTTTAAAATAACAGCATACTATAAATCGAAGAATTGTCAAAATTTCAAGAATTTCAATCAGTTCGATATTGAAACTATAGGGCTTAGGTATAACTAAAAAGAATTGTAAAGAATGTAATACACTTGTGTGGCAACATCGATTTCGTATGTAAAATTTGAAAATTTATGCAATTGAACCTCTAATCTCAAAATAGTTGCTAAGCAACACCCAATCTCTATCAGCCTCTGAAATAAGATAAACCTTAAATAGATGCATTGTATTTGGTGAAATGACAGAAACAACACTGAATTAGTTCCAGAAGTGTCAAAATACTGCGATTATGTAAATGAAGTACTTAAGTAAAGTAAAGTTAATGACCTCTGGTATGTCAGATATAATGATATTCGCTAAGAATTGAAAACAAAATCCATAAAAAGATATATAAAGGATATGAAGCGAAGCTAGCTTAAAATAGATTGTAGCATAGTAACCCATCATAGGACTTACTGAAGACCCAAAGATGCTTAGGGCCTTCTTAAAGATAGAAAATATGAGCACTTACAAAACCTTATTGTATGAAACTTAAAAGAACAATAACATAAAGTAATACTAAAGAAACTACTGCGGCCTTAGTGATACTCGAGATAACGAAGTAAAAGTGCTAAACGACACAGAACATCTGAACTCAGCCTCTGAAGCTGTAATGCATTGTATTAAGCTGCTCCTATTATCTATTTTTGTAACTGCGGCTTCGCGATTCCAGTTATAAAGTCCATAAGTAACTTGCAAATTACACTTCCGTAATAAACCTACCCCTTGTCTCCTTCGTTAATTATTATCCTTACTTTCAGACTTAAATTAACTAAGTTTCCTAAGCATTAGGCTTATTTGCACATTTATTTTAGACTGAGATTACCAGAAGTATTACCTTTGAGGTCAATTGCTGGAATCTTAATTATTCATTCTTAATATGTAGTTCTAGTGGGTTATAGTCTCACACTGTGGTTTTTAATGCCTTCAACAGAAGAACACAAAACAGACATTAGTCTCTTTCCATTAATTAGCACGTCTTAATTGTATTTCCTCTGCAAACTTGTGTGTCTTAAACCAGAACTACGTTAAATAATATTTGTAATGGGTGGAGACACATCTATATTATGTATTGGGATTAAGCTGCTAGGTTTATTGACGTTTTCGCATGTGTATTATAATATAAATACATTATTCAAAAACAATGAACTGACGTTCAATTATTGGTATTTTTGGTGGAAGTAAGTAAAAACTAAACCAAAATTAGTACTTACCAAGAAGTTGATCTGGCAATGTTAAATACTTATTATCACTTGTCTCATTTTTCTCATACTCTCCGGCATTTCTTTTGTCACAGTCACCGGCATTTCCCACTTGTAATTCCTCAGCTAACTCCGGCGCATTATTTTGAATCATTTCGTTATTTCCTGAATCAATGCCTGTTCCCAGAGATGATGGTGACTTACTTTCATCATTTGGTTTTGTCATCTTCATTAGGGTAATCATATCTTGTATTGATTGCTCATATGCTGGTAAACCAGCATAATCATGTTGTTCTATGAAAAACATTGTTTTTAGTTGATTTACTCTAAGAATTCATTCAACAAAATTTTGTTTTAATATAGAATATAGTACATAAAATATGATAGTTTCATTTAATGCCTTAAATTGAACAGATTGTCTGTAACTTATGACTGCACTTAAGATCGCTCCCTTTCACATACTCTTTCCTAACCACTATTCCAAACCCAAGTTTCTTATCAGATAGAAAACTCTATAATCCGGTCGAGTAATATAATACCTAAAATCTGCCAAAGCGCTTTAAAGATTTTTTCCAAATAGGAAGGACTTACGCGTCAATAGTGCTCGAATATCAACTTTCCTCAATCAAGCGCTTTATACTTCTTTCAAAAACTGTTTTCACTTATTAAGTCCTTATTAGTAGAATAATGGTAAAATTTAAAGTGAAGACAAAACTTATTTTCAGGAACATATTTTTTATTACTATTAAAAGGAACTCTCGGATCGTCTTCTTTTTATATGCAAATACCAAAATGGCTTCCGGACATTTTAGATAGTTTTACTGTAAGTGATCTATATAACACTGTATGTAATATACGTGATGCATATTAAGTGGAACTGTGTTGAATTCTATACTAACACTAAATTTCTTTAGATGCTTGTGATAATTCACATTCAATAATGCCACTTAACTCCAAAGTTAAAGTGTTATATGGGTCATTCTTTTACAACTCGGACACCTTCTTGACCTCATGATCTCCGATTTGGCTGAAATTTTTTTTATGAGTACCTTTCATAAAATAAGAAAAGATATGGACCCATGTTTAAACGCTGTAAATTTCAAGTTTCTTTTTCTTTTTTCTACCTTTTAAGTTTCTACCTTTTATAGAACTTGAGATATAGCCATTTGAAAATGTGTCTACTATGCTAACCATGTGTCTACTAACCCCATGGGTCCATATCTCCTAGAAAAAAAAGCACAAAATTTTTTCCCGAGATATGGGTCTTCTTCTTTTATGAAAGGAGCTCAAATCGGAGATCATGAGGTCATTTTTTGCCAAAATCCGTCCGGTTTGTAAAAGAATGACCCATATGCAATACTAAACACAATATTTAAGTTATTTAATATACTCGTACTTACCAGTGTGTTTCTGTGGAGACTTTTGAAATTTGTTATCACATGAATCATGTATATAGTTCTCATTAGCTACATCAACTAAATCCTTCACAGATTCAATTTTATATTCTCTAATGTTTTCTGATTTAATGTCCGTATCCAGATATGGTGACTTGTTTCCGAATGGTTCTGTTGTTATCTGTTCAGTATCTACTTTTTCTTTCTTCTGTTGATCAGTATTATTATCACAGCAAACATTGCTTTCTACATAAGAATACATTCGTTCGTTAAAATTCATTATATATGCTAAAATATATATAATACATAATACAAAACTAGATGCAATTATAACTTTAGCATTTGATACTATTCTGCGAGAATCAAGCGTGATAAATTTCGCTGGTTTCATAATTTCTTTATAGCAGCTTTTATCCCATGTTAGTTAAAAGATGCCACATATTTCAAGTTAAATCATGTCACAATATTTTTCGGATTATATGTATATAAATCCAATTCTAAACTGACTGATCGACTTGTTAAGTAATTGACATATTCTAATTTCTTAAATTAATCGGAGCATAGGATATATTTTGGAACATCATGTTCTCAGAATCAAGAATAAATTTAGAACAAACGAAACAAATCGTAGGTAAATGGACAATCCGAATGCAAAAATGTATATTTCAATCATTTTAAATAAATTTATATATTTGTATATTTATGTATAAATATTTGCAGTTCTATTACCGAAAAACGCAAACTTAAACGGAAGTGACAAATGACCAGATCTCCTGGGGATAAGTCCCTGCTCAGGAGTCTGTAAAAGGTTAACTTAAAGGATAAAACATCTTAAAACGACTCCTTCAAAACATTTCTAGACAATTTTTAATTTCTCCTGCAAAAAGATTTCACACACTCGCTTGGACAAAAAGCAATTAACAGAAAACAAAAATTTTTTCGGAATGTCTTAGAAATGCTTTCACAATAGAAAATGCCAGCGAAGTAACCATACCTCTGGCTTCTGCTCAGGAAATATAAGATTTCATTAAGTTTTTAAAATCCA
The DNA here is from genome assembly GCF_002237135.1 of Teleopsis dalmanni. Lineage (NCBI taxonomy): Eukaryota > Metazoa > Arthropoda > Insecta > Diptera > Diopsidae > Teleopsis > Teleopsis dalmanni. Next base: position 54,651,515 of record NC_051848.1, read on the forward strand.
AAAAAACTGGATTTGAACAGTGTTATTTACGCAAAATAAACTTCTGGTTTACATTGAAATCTTAAAGCTTGAATGGACATACGGTATACAGTTATAGAAATACATCAATAAGAGTAATATTATGATAATACAACATTTCCAAAACATAGTCCTGAGAAATTTTAAAAATGCACCCTGGTACATTCATGGTACAGACCTACATCGTGACCTAATAATAAAACCTCTCAAGGACGTCATAAAAACGTATGCTGTTCTTCACGGTTCGAAAATTACGTGACATGAAAATGCAGATATTTTGCAATTAGTCAACGCACTAACTCAGTACCAAGATTAAAACGTATAATACCCTTTGACCTCAATAAGTAATAAAACGTTAGTATAAATATTTATAATTTATCAAACTAAAAATGCTTGTTAGTCTTAAGTATATTTACTAGTTGCATTCAATGATTACAGTAAGCTAAATGCAATATGGAACAAAGAATAATGACAGTTGTAGTATTTAATAAGCAAGTGTACATTGATGAGTAACACATCGAATCACACATTTACGTCACAAAAACAATACCACTCAATTTAAAAGTTAAAATGAAATATATTATATAACACACAAATTATTACGTTCTCAACGTTCTCTTTCTTACCATCAAGAGCCTCTGAAGATTCTGACTCTGAAGAGTCACTTTCAAATTCCTTAATGTGTCCCGATTTAATAAGCCTGTCCAAAAATGGTGATAACTTACTTCCGAATGGTTCTGTTGTTATCTGTTCAGTATCTGCTTTTTGTTTTTTCCGTTGATTAGTAGTTTTCTTACGACGAAGATTGTTTTCTATAAACAGATATAGTTATTCGTTAAAATACACTACATTCACTAAAATATATAAAATATATTAAACAAAATTGTGATACCTATGATATACTATTTTGGGTTATTAATGGGATGCCTACTTTTGTTTCCTTTACGGTACTATCAGTTCATATCTGTGGTTTCGTTTTTCAAACAGAACAGTATTTATGTCTGTTGAGTAGTATGGACGTCTACGAACTAACAGTGGACATACACCATTTAGTTACGAATGTTTTAAGATGAGGGGTGGATTTGATTAAAATATTTAAATCATTCATGCTAGGGTCTTTTTTAACGCCTTACCAACTCAGTCAATGACTAAGTTGAGACGCTCCTCTCAAACAATGTGTAAATTACACAATATATACACATATTAAAATAAATATTTAAAGCTCTAATATGAAATTATTAAATTGTATATCTGCTAGCTTTTCCAGGAATGTTATTCCAGAACACGCTTACTACTGCAGCAATTGATACTATTTTGCGAAAACCAAGGGCTATAAATTTCTCTGATTTCACAATTCTCCCTCAGCTACATAGATTATCTTAGTTAAAAGATACCACATATTTCAGATTAAATCAAGTCACGATTACTTGTGGATTATATGTATACAAAAGCAATTGAAAACTGATTTTTCGATTTATGAAGTAGCATATCCTAATTTATTTATCCTAAAATGATACATTAAATATTTGTATATACAATATATATTATAACTAAAGACCAATTATTGGTATTTTTGGTGGAAGTAAATAAAAATCAAACCAAAATTAGTACTTACCAAGAAATTGATCTGACAAAGTTAAATACCTATTATCACTTGTCTCAGTTTTCTCATACTCACCGGCATTTCCCACATGTAATTTCTCAGCTAACTCCGGAGCACTATTTTGAATCATTTCGTTATTTCCTGAATCAATGCCTGTTCCCAGAGATGATGGTGACTTACTTTCATCATTTGGTTTTGTCATCTTCATTAGGGTAATCATATCTTGTATTGATTGCTCATATGCTGGTAAACCAGCATAATCATGTTGTTCTATGAAAAACATTGTTTTTAGTTGATTTGTTTTAATATAGAACGTAGTACATAAAATATGATAGATTCCTAAAATGTCTTAAATTAAACAGATTACCTGTAACTTAGGTCTGTCCTAAGACGACAAAACTCATTTTGAGGAACAGGAATATTTTTTACTACTATTAAAAGGAACTTTCGGATCGTCTTCTTTTTATATGCAAATACCAAAATGGCTTTCGGACATTTCAGATACTGTATATACTGTATATAATATACGTGATGCATATTAAGTAGAAGTAAAATTCTTTAAAAACATACTCAATCGAAGGAAAATACTCACTTAAAAGAAAACCCATTAAGCAATTCTCTTGAAAACTCTTCAGTACAAAAAATCAAAGTTCAAAAAGAAAGTCAGAAAAGAACTCGTTCAAGTCCCGAAATTCGCCGTTCAAAAAATGCTGAACAAACTAAAAAACAAGCTAAATTAGATAGTTACTAGCTAGACAATCCAAACCGTTCTGTAAATAGATTTTTAGTACTAGAAATAGATGAAGAAGAAGGTGAAGAAGTGATGCAAGGCACTAAACAGCAGCCCAAACCTCCACCAATATTCGTAGACAGGGTGAACAACATAAATCCTCTCATAAATCTTTTGTCCTCACAAGTAGGAAACAATTATGAGCTAAAAGTTTTAAACAATGAAAAAGTAAAAATCCAAGCGAAAACCACTGAGTCTTATGTTACGATAGTAAAACAACTCGAATCGGAAAAAACTGAGTTTTATACCTACAAGCCTAAAGATGAACTAAATTTTAAAGCTATTTTGAGAAACATGCATTCGTCTGTCAACACCAAGGACATTAAAACAGCTCTGGCGGATGTGGGCCATAAAGCTGTAAACGTGTTCAATATGAAACACAGAGAATCGAAAAAACCACTTCCTCTCTTCATTATAGAACTTGAGCCTCAACAAAATAAAAAGGAGATCTACAGCATAAAGAATTTGATGCATAGTCGTGTCACGCTTGAGGCTCCTCGTCCTAAACGGAACATTCCGCAGAGTAGTAACTGTCAAGACTATGGCCACACGAAAAGTTGTTGTCGAAGATATCCGAGGTGCATCAAATGTGCAAAAAATCATTCTTCGTTTCAATGTCCAATCCAGGGAAGAAGTACTGAAGTCAAATGTGTCTTATGTAAAGGAAACCATCCTGCAAATTATAAAGGTTGTTCAATTTATAAGCAGATACAAACGGCGAAATTTCCAACACTAAGACCCAAACCAACATCAACTACAAACAAGGAAATTGACGAAGGAAAAGGCAAAGCTTCTATCTCAAGGGTTCCCAAAAGGAGTTGTGCTAGTGGAACAATCACCTGAATCTATTCCTATTCCAAAATCTCCAGATACAATGAGCGAAGTTCTAATAGTAATAAATTAATTGTTAGAACAAATCAGTACGTTGATGAATGTTCTTGTCACGCTGACAACTAAATTATGTCCGACAGGATTTAAATATAGTCCTCTAGAATGCGAATGAGCTGTCAAAACACGGTTTAGAGCTACAAGAATTCTTAAAAGATCAAAAAGTAGACATCATGCTAATATCTGAAACACGCTTCACTTCAAAACATTATTTCAAAGTACCAGGCTATGACTTTTACCACACTATCCATCCCGATGGAACTGCTCATGGTGGAAGTGACATTTTAGCTAAAACAAGCATATTTCACTTTGAATTGCAACAACACCCCACTGAAGAGATACAAGCAACCAGCATTTCAACAAAAGCTTGGTGTGGCCCAATCACAATAGCATCAGTATATTGTCCACCAAAATCGAAACTAAGACGGCAATATATATAAAATTCTTTAGAACTCTAGGTAACAGATTTATTGCGGCTTTCAAAACCCAAAGGCACTTGGCTTTCAAGACCCAAAGGACGACAGATGCTAGCGGCTATAAGAAGCGAAAATCTTTTAACTGTCACGTCTGGAGAACCAACTTATTGGCCCACGGATCCCAAAAAAATATCAGACTTGTTAGACTTCTGTGTTACTAAAGGAGTGCAACAAAATGACTCATCCTGTAAATCTAGCTTTGATCTTTCATCAGATCACTCGTCAGTTTTATTACAAATAAAATCGAATATACAACTTAAAGCTCAAAAATTTTATCTGCACAACAAATTAACTCACTGCGATGTCTTTAGGCATACATAGATCCACGCCTCCAAACATGCAAAAACTCGCTACACCATTATGGAGTACGACTCAAGAACTTATTAGAGTCAAACAAGCAGCGGGAAGGCGCTAGCAACAAACCAAATCCCCAAAAGATAAAAAACTTTTCAATGTGCTGATCAAAAAACTAAAAGAACATCTGCAAACAACCAGAAATTTGGAAATACAATGAAATCTCCAACGACTGGACGCAACTACTTTCACCAACTACTCACTCTGGCGAGCAATCAAAAAAAAGGCATCAACGCACAACCCACCAGTAAAAAATGAACTTGCGCAATGGGCCCGAACAGATATACAAAAATGCAAAGTATTTACGGACCATCTGTCTACAGTTTTTATTCCAAACATTAATGAAGCACCGAATAGTATAACTGAAGAGATGAGAGAGATTACGAAAATTCTCGATTTTCGACATAAAATTTGAAATTAGAAAACTAAAAATTAATAAAGCACCCGGCTATGATCTAATTACTTCAAAAATATTAAAGGAATTACCGGATCAAGCAATAGTTTTACTGCGAAATATTTTTAATTCTATCGTGACAAAAGGCTTTATCCCTCCTGAATTCAAGGTGGCTCTAATTAGCATGGTACTTAAACCTGGAAAAACGGTTAAAAATGTTAAGTCATATAGACCAATTAGTCTTCTACCGGTTATGTCCAAGTTGTTGGAAAATTCATTCTTTACCAGATTAATGTCCATTGCCAATAGAAGGAGACTAATTCCAGAACATCAATTTGGTTTTAGAAAAAAGCACAGTACAATAGAGCAAGTACACAGAGTGGTTAATGTTATACACACAGCATTTGACAAGAGGGAGTTCTGCACAGCAGCATTTCTGGACATATCCCAGGCATTTGATAAAGTTTGGAATAACGGTCACGATATTTCTTTGTAAAACAGGGGGAAAAAATTTCAACTTTGCAGCCAATTCAGGCTGGAGTGCCACAAGGCAGTGTTTTGGGACTTGTGTTATACTTACTCTTCACTAACGACTTGCCTACCACCATTGGTACTGACATTGGGACTTTTGCTGATGATACTCTGATAATTGCTACAGACGAAAATCACCAGTTAACATCCAACAAACTTCAGCGAGTGCTAGATAACATTTCCCAGTGGCTTAAAACCTGGAGAATAAAAGCAAATGAGTCTAAGTCTTCACAAATAAGCTTTACACTGAGAAGTAAAAATTGTCCACCGGTACGCCTTAATGATGTGTTAATCCTTCAATCTACCCAAGCGAAATATTTAGAAATACACTTTGACACGAAACTAACTTGGAAGCACCATATTTTTACAAAAAGAAAAGCACTTGGCTTCAGACTGCGGGACTCTACTGGATACTGAACAAAAGTTCAAAGCTCTCAGTCGAAAATAAAGTTCTTATCTACAAAACTATACTGAAACCAATCTGGACATATGGCATTGAACTCTGAGGAACTGCTGCATCTTCAAATATTGAGATTATCCAACGTTGTCAATCAAAAGCCCTTAGATTAATCTTAAATGCTCCTAGATATATATCAAATGAATGTATACATCGTGATCTCAACATTCCCGTAGTTAAGGATGTTATAAAAAGTCAAGCTAGTAAACACAAAAAACGTATGTTACATCATCCCAACCACTTTATGAACAGAATGATAGCAGAAGGAAGAACGTTCACACGCCTCCGCAAACAAACGCCACTGGAACTTTAATGTGTCCGACTCCAACAGACGGCTGCACTACTGAGCACAGTCCTTTCAAGCTAAGAAACATTTTAAGTATTTAGTCACTTTCAAATATTGTTTATCCTTCTCGGGGATTGCCACCTTGACGTGGTGAGGAGGCTCAGTAGTTACGATGAATCTTCGAGTTTATCCTTCTCGGGGATTGCCACCTTGACGTGGTGAGGAGGCTCAGTAGTTACGATGAATCTTCGAGTTTATCCTTCTCGGGGATTGCCACCTTGACGTGTTGAGGAGGCTCAGTAGTTACGATGAAACTTCGAGCGATGCCGGCGGCAGCTTGCTACTGGTAGGGCTTCCCTTGCCGGTAAGGTCGAATGAGGAATAATGAAGCTAAACAAGTAACATATTTAAAAGTGACCTGTCACTACGTGCAAAGCTTACAGGACTGACATTGCGCTTGTAACCCATCGTCAGGGCTTTGCTTCCTTTTACTTTTCTGGATAAAACATTAGTCAAAATCCGATGATAATACAGTCTCCAAGTGGTACCCATACTGATGCGGCGAATCCACCTGCTTCGGCAACACGCACAACGGATTTGGAGGTGCGAAACTCACGTTTAAACATAATCAATGCGATAGGTACAACTGTAACCACTACGGCCCAATGTTCCCATGGGAACGTACTGGATTGATTGATTGATTAAAATATTGTTTATTGTCTATTCCGAACTGACAGGTCGCAATATAAGAAAATAAATTTAAAAAAAAAAAAAAATAAAGTAGAAGTATGTTGAATTCCATACTAATAACCATTCAATAATGCCACTTAACTTCAAAGTTAAAGTGTTATATGGGTCATTCTTTTACAACTCGGACACCTTCTTGACCTCATGATCTCCGATTTGGCTGAAATTTTTTTTATGAGCTCCTTTCATAAAATAAGAAGAGATATGGACCCATGTTTAAACGCTGTAAATTTCAAGTTTCTTTTTCTTTTTTCTACCTTTTAAGTTTCTACCTTTTATAGAACTTGAGATATAGCCATTTGAAAATGTGTCTACTATGCTAACCATGTGTCTACTAACCCCATGGGTCCATATCTCCTAGAAAAAAAAGCACAAAATTTTTTCCCGAGATATGGGTCTTCTTCTTTTATGAAAGGAGCTCAAATCGGAGATCATGAGGTCATTTTTTGCCAAAATCCGTCCGGTTTGTAAAAGAATGACCCATATGCAATACTAAACACAATATTTAAGTTATTTAATATACTCGTACTTACCAGTGTGTTTCTGTGGAGACTTTTGAAATTTGTTATCACATGAATCATGTATATAGTTCTCATTAGCTACATCAACTAAATCCTTCACAGAGTCAATTTTATATTCTCTAATGTTTTCTGATTTAATGTCCGTATCCAGATATGGTGACTTGTTTCCGAATGGTTCTGTTGTTATCTGTTCAGTATCTACTTTTTCTTTCTTCTGTTGATCAGTATTATTATCACAGCAAACATTGCTTTCTACATAAGAATACATTCGTTCGTTAAAATTCATTATATATGCTAAAATATATATAATACATAATACAAAACTAGATGCAATTATAACTTTAGCATTTGATACTATTCTGCGAGAATCAAGCGTGATAAATTTCGCTGGTTTCATAATTTCTTTATAGCAGCTTTTATCCCATGTTAGTTAAAAGATGCCACATATTTCAAGTTAAATCATGTCACAATATTTTTCGGATTATATGTATATAAATCCAATTCTAAACTGACTGATCGACTTGTTAAGTAATTGACATATTCTAATTTCTTAAATTAATCGGAGCATAGGATATATTTTGGAACATCATGTTCTCAGAATCAAGAATAAATTTAGAACAAACGAAACAAATCGTAGGTAAATGGACAATCCGAATGCAAAAATGTATATTTCAATCATTTTAAATAAATTTATATATTTGTATATTTATGTATAAATATTTGCAGTTCTATTACCGAAAAACGCAAACTTAAACGGAAGTGACAAATGACCAGATCTCCTGGGGATAAGTCCCTGCTCAGGAGTCTGTAAAAGGTTAACTTAAAGGATAAAACATCTTAAAACGACTCCTTCAAAACATTTCTAGACAATTTTTAATTTCTCCTGCAAAAAGATTTCACACACTCGCTTGGACAAAAAGCAATTAACAGAAAACAAAAATTTTTTCGGAATGTCTTAGAAATGCTTTCACAATAGAAAATGCCAGCGAAGTAACCATACCTCTGGCTTCTGCTCAGGAAATATAAGATTTCATTAAGTTTTTAAAATCCAAAAAAACTGGATTTGAACAGTGTTATTTACGCAAAATAAACTTCTGGTTTACATTGAAATCTTAAAGCTTGAATGGACATACGGTATACAGTTATAGAAATACATCAATAAGAGTAATATTATGATAATACAACATTTCCAAAACATAGTCCTGAGAAATTTTAAAAATGCACCCTGGTACATTCATGGTACAGACCTACATCGTGACCTAATAATAAAACCTCTCAAGGACGTCATAAAAACGTATGCTGTTCTTCACGGTTCGAAAATTACGTGACATGAAAATGCAGATATTTTGCAATTAGTCAACGCACTAACTCAGTACCAAGATTAAAACGTATAATACCCTTTGACCTCAATAAGTAATAAAACGTTAGTATAAATATTTATAATTTATCAAACTAAAAATGCTTGTTAGTCTTAAGTATATTTACTAGTTGCATTCAATGATTACAGTAAGCTAAATGCAATATGGAACAAAGAATAATGACAGTTGTAGTATTTAATAAGCAAGTGTACATTGATGAGTAACACATCGAATCACACATTTACGTCACAAAAACAATACCACTCAATTTAAAAGTTAAAATGAAATATATTATATAACACACAAATTATTACGTTCTCAACGTTCTCTTTCTTACCATCAAGAGCCTCTGAAGATTCTGACTCTGAAGAGTCACTTTCAAATTCCTTAATGTGTCCCGATTTAATAAGCCTGTCCAAAAATGGTGATAACTTACTTCCGAATGGTTCTGTTGTTATCTGTTCAGTATCTGCTTTTTGTTTTTTCCGTTGATTAGTAGTTTTCTTACGACGAAGATTGTTTTCTATAAACAGATATAGTTATTCGTTAAAATACACTACATTCACTAAAATATATAAAATATATTAAACAAAATTGTGATACCTATGATATACTATTTTAGGCTATTAATGGGATGGCAACTTTTGTTTCCTTTACGGTACTATCAGTTCATATCTGTGGTTTCGTTTTTCAAACAGAACAGTATTTATGTCTGTTGAGTAGTATGGACGTCTACGAACTAACAGTGGACATACACCATTTAGTTACGAATGTTTTAAGATGAGGGGTGGATTTGATTAAAATATTTAAATCATTCATGCTAGGGTCTTTTTTAACGCCTTACCAACTCAGTCAATGACTAAGTTGAGACGCTCCTCTCAAACAATGTGTATATTACACAATATATACACATATAAAAATAAATATTCAAAGCTCTAATATGAAATTATTAAATTGTATATCTGCTAGCTTATCCAGGAATGTTATTCCAGAACACGCTTACTACTGCAGCAATTGATACTATTTCACAATTCTGATTTCACAATTCTCCCTCAACAACTTAGATTCTATCTTAGTAAAAAGATGCCACATATTTCATATTAAATCAAGTCACGATTACTTGTGGATTATATGTATACAAAAGCAATTCAAAACTGATTTTTGGATTTATGAAGTAACATATCCTAATTTATTTATCCTAAAATGATAGATTGAATATTTGTATATACAATAGATATTATAATATAAAATAAATTATTCAAAAACAAAGAACTAAAGACCAATTATTGGTATTTTTGGTGGAAGTAAATAAAAACCAAACCAAAATTAGTACTTACCAAGACATTGATCTGGCAAAGTTAAATACCTATTATCACTTGTCTCAGTTTTCTCATACTCACCGGCATTTCCCACATGTAATTTCTCAGCTAACTCCGGAGCACTATTTTGAATCATTTCGTTATTTCCTGAATCAATGCCTGTTCCCAGAGATGATGGTGACTTACTTTCATCATTTGGTTTTGTCATCTTCATTAGGGTAATCATATCTTGTATTGATTGCTCATATGCTGGTAAACCAGCATAATCATGTTGTTCTATGAAAAACATTGTTTTTAGTTGATTTGTTTTAATATAGAACGTAGTACATAAAATATGATAGATTCCTAAAATGTCTTAAATTAAACAGATTACCTGTAACTTAGGTCTGTCATTAAGTTCGTTCCCTTTCACTTACTTTTTCTTAACCACCAATCCAAATACAAGTTTTCTCTTTTAAATTGGAAGCCCTATTATATTGTTAAGTAATATAGATGTCGAAGAATTTAATTGTATCGTTACGTTCTAGATTTTCTTGTCGTATACCTTAAATCTATGAAAGCTCTTTGAAGAACCTTTTTAACGGAAAGATCGTATTCGTCAGACCTGTTCAGTTAAAAATGTTTGTACTAATTACGTCCTCGTAAGTAGAAGAACAGTAAAATAAGAAGAGACGTCAACATTTATTTTAAAACGGACCAAGTTAGCTACAAGGAACAGGCAAGAATGGAAAAACAGATGTTTTCAAGATTACATTTAGTTTTATTACAATTAAATTCAAAGCAGTTTATTTTGAGAGCGATTGATTTCAGGGTAAGTTATTAAATACCTCAATTTAAAGTCTTTTCAACTGCAGTTGATCTGGAGTATTTCACTTTTTTCGATCGTATTCTTCGTATGTGTAAATACCACAATTCCTTTCGGATATTTCAGAGAGTTTTATTATAAGTAATATATATAACCAAGTTAGTTGGCTCAGTAATAGGATTGCAACTTTAAATTCTTTTACCGTACTACCAAGTCATATCTATTGTTTCTATTTTCAAGCTGAAAGTCTTCAGGTCTGTCAAATAATAGTTTCACTATACGTGATGGAAACTGCTGTATACAGTATATAGGTGTATACTGAGGTGTTTGAGATTACATAGGTACATATTGCAAATTTTGTAATATTCTCTTTCTTACCATTTGGATTGTCTGAAGACTCTGTCTCCGATGAATAACTTTCAGAGTTGGTGTCGGTATAGCTATCGGTATCGCTATCGCTATCAGTATCGGTATCGGATTCAATGTCCGTATTCGAATTTAGTGATAACTTATTTCCGCATGTTTCTGTTGTTTTCATTTGAGTAATTACTTTTTGTTCGTTCTGTTGATAAGTAGTACTATCACGACAAACATTGTTTTCTATAAAAAAAAAACACAGTTCTTCGTAAAGAATATGAAATACATTAAATAGTATTGTGTTATTATGCATAATATACTGAATTGCACAGAATTGTAATAATATTTAAGAGAGTTTTACTAGACGTGATATATTGTATAATATTACATTATTTATGTGTCCGAACCTCTAGTTATATACTGACTAGAGCTTCGTCACTGTCATGGCTCGATATATTTTCATGGTTATAAACCATGAAAGCTAGCTACTGGAGATACACCAGTAAAAAGTTACATACTATAGCCTACAGACTATAATTTATGTGATATCCTACTTTACTCCCAACCATAAACCGAAAAGTTTTGATATATGATATATGAATACATTGTAGTATATGTAGTATATATATATTGAAGTATATAAGCATATGAATATGTATCAATAAGGATATAACTAAGACAATTTGGTGATAATAAAAATATTACCATTGTAATATTAAAATGGTAATAAAGGCACAACCAAATGATAAATAAATGATAATAAAGAGATGACTAAATACTTATTAAATGGTAACATTAATGTACAAATAAATACATATCTATAGTTAAGTATATTAAAATATATAAATAAATAAATGCCGAAATATAAAAATAAACCGAGATTTATAAAAACTAACTATATAAATAAATAACATAGTAACTTAAGGATTATAATAATATAACAAAGTATTATAGAATGATAATAAAATAGTACAATCATAAACAGATATAATAAAATATAAATTATTACAAAAATGAAAATATAAAGATAAATACTAATAAAACCAAAGGGGCATTAATATAACTATAGATGAATACTAATATGACTAAAAAATAGAAAATAATATACATGAAATTTAAAATTATATGAGTGAAAAATATAAAACATTACATATACTGACAACTCTCGGTTGGTCCGTGTTTTTCTGCGAGAGGCTAAAATATTAAGAGATATTCGAACGCCATTCGTTCACTTCTCTATTAGTTTCCACTAACGCGTTTCGCCTAGGAACTACCCAGGTTCATCAGAGTGAATGAAAAACTCCTCAAATGTAATATCGTCTCGTATGTTAAGTAACGTAAGTTTGTCATTATTGTACTAATAATAAAATAAAATCAAAAACATATTACATATTATAATAAAAAATATAATAATAATGATAACAATAATAAAAATAAAATAATAATAACAATAACAATAAATAAAATATTATTAAAATAAAAAATAAAAGTAAAAATAAAAAATAAGTAGACTTCAAGAATTGGCACTTATTACCAGTGGTGTAGTTTTACTGAAGCCACTCCTACATACTAATATACTTCACCACTCCCAATGGGCTATCCTATTAATAACTAAACAATAATATTTCAGGCTACAACATACATGAATCATGCATGATGTTGCCTATGGGTGGAGAACGGTTCCGCTTACAATACGTATGTAAAAATTTTTATATATAAAAGTACTATTTTGATAAAAATAGTATATAGCAAATACTTTATACTGCATAGAACAACCCATACCCCACTCTGCATCACATACACAAGCCATAGTGCACGCTGAAAAGTGGGGAATATGAAACACACCACGTCGTAGATATCTCGAATCAACACGAAATAGTATTACTAGAGAAATGACTAGAGAGAGAGTAAACTCATTTACAACCCATTAGCTGATAAATATAATAATCATAACTATAACATTAAAGTTAGGGAAGTGTAAATATTATGTTAGTAGCTATACCTATAAGTCGAGCTCCCTACGTATTATGTGCATCTAATAGATGAATAAAGTCACAAGTGTTGACTCTGCAACTCAGATCACAAAGTAATAAAATCTAGCTTATACTGAGAAATGAAGATTTTAAAAGATGCGTCTACATACAGATACAATATATTAGATGAAAATTCTCAATGTCATGATTTGAAAGACATATGTTGATGAATTACAGACTTGAACAATTATTTGGGTTGATTGATTCATTAACAGATAAAAAAAATAATCAATTTATGATGCAGAAGAAAAATTTTTCTTTTAAAATTATCTATACTAACTTCAACTGATATTTCTGGTGCTACTATGTGTTTTTAGCGGCGGTGTAAATCTTACTCACTCTACTCGTGAAAGAATGTAGGTGCCTTGTTTTGGGCACTAGCTGTGGAAGGTGATTTCTTTAATGTTTTACTTTAATTTGTAGACAAAATTTTTAACTAATTTTAGTAAATGCGTCTACCTATTGTTAGTAGTTATTTGTTGAATCAATATCAAAATTGCATTTTTCAGGCCAGAGTCAGCTATTTCACGAGCTCATCAGAGTCAGCTCCAGTTTAATGATTTATCTCCAACTGAGTTGCTGCATTAAACTCCTCCAATACTCAAAGTCATCCCTGACTATTCGAATAAGATTTTTAGCACAATGACCTTCACGGACAATAGCTGAAATCTTTACAATTCATTCCCAAAAAGTAGTTTTAGTGCGTTAAGGTCTCAGACTTTTGGTGTTTTCCACCCATCTCTTTTTACCATCCATCTCTTAAACTCCTCCAATACTCAAAGTCATCCCTGACTACTCGAATAAGATTTTTAGCACAATGACCTTCACGGACAATAGCTGAAATCTTTACAATTCATTCCTAAAAAGTAGTTTCAGTGCGTTAAGGTCTCAGGCTTTTGGTGTTTTCCACCCATCTCTTTGTACTTTCCGAAAAAAAACACGAGTCTGTCTGTTTTCATTCTCAATCGTAATTATCGTCTCATGGCGAGCTTTTTTTTCTTCTGCAAACTAGCGTGTGTTAAACGTGAACTACGTTATATATGGTATACATAATTTGTCGTGGATAGAGAGAAGTTTATTGGAATTACTTCATTGGAATCAAAGTGTAAAGTTAGTTAACATTTTAAAATGTCTATTATATTACTAATTAAACTTTTTTCAAGAAAAAGTAAGAAAACAAAAACTTAAGAAAAAAAGCAGTACTTACCAAGAAGTTTATCTGACAACGTTGAATAATTATTGTCACTTGTCTTATTATTATCGCAGTCACCGGCATTTCCCGCATGTAATTGCTCAGCTAATTCCGAAGGATTATTTTGCTTCACTTCGTTATTTAATGAATCAACGCCTGTTTCCAGAGATGATAACTTTCTTTCATCATTTGGTTTTGTTTCCGGCGTTTGGTTGAGTAAATCTTGTATTGATTGCGCATATGCGTACAAGAGTTCGTCACTGATGTAGTCTGAGAATACATTGAACAAAGCTTTGTTATAATATAAAATGTAGTACATAAAATATGATAGTGTCATTTAATGCCTTAAGTTAAACAGATTGTCCGTAACTTATGACTGTACTTAAGATCGCTCCCTTTGACTTACTTTCTTCTAACCACCAATCCAAATACAAGTTTTCTCTTTTAAATTGGAAGCCCTATTATATTGTTAAGTAATATAGATGTCGAAGAATTTAGTTGTATCGTTACGTTCTAGATTTTCTTGTCGTATACCTTAAATCTACGAAAGCTCTTTGACGAATCTTTTTAACGGGAAGATCTTATTCGTCAGACCTGTTCAGTTAAAAATGTTTGTACTAATTACGTCCTCGTAAGTAGAAGAACAGTGAAATAAGAAGAGACGTCAACATTTATTTTAAAACGGACCAAGTTAGGACATCAAGGAACAGGCAAGAATGGAAAAACAGATGTCTTCAAGATTACATTTAGTTTTATTACAATTAAATTCAAAGCAGTTTATTTTGAGAGCGATTGATTTCAGGGTAAGTTATTAAATACCTCAATTTAAAGTCTTTTCAACTGCAGTTGATCTGGAGTATTTCACTTTTTTCGATCATATTCTTCGTATGTGTAAATACCACAATTCCTTTCGGATATTTCAGAGAGTTTTATTATAAGAAATATATATAACCAAGTCAGTTGGCTCAGTAATAGGATTGCAACTTTAAATTCTTTTACCGTACTACCAAGTCATATCTATTATTTCTTTTTTCAAGCTGAAAAGTCTTCAGGTCTGTTAAGTAATATGCTCACCTAAGAAATAACAAAGTACGTACACCATTCAGTGATGAAACTTTTGAGAGCAGAGGTACATTCATTTAAAATATTAAAAACATATCCGCTAGGGATTTTTCCTTTACACCGAACCAGCTGCTTTAATGGCTAAGTTAAAATGTTCCAATAAAATGATTTGTGTATTTTAAAACCCTTCTAAAACAGTGCGAGTTTAAAATTCTTTAAATTAGACCAAATGTAACAGATTGTTGGTAACTGGACGATGTAAATGCAAAAATGTGTATTTCATTCAGACCATCAAATATAAAATTTATGATCATTTCATTACGACAGTCTTTGCTTACAGTAAGCCAGATAAAATTTGGAACAAAGGATAATGAAAATTGAAATCTCAAAATACATTATACTTTTATTATATTAAAAGAAAACAAAAAAATTTTAAATTGTGTATTTATAAATTACCCTACCACCAAGATAAGTTATTAAGTGGATCTATTCAAAGTGCTCTGATCTTCAGTTTCACCTTCCGCTCTTCTGTGCCAGTTCTACCTAGCTCTCGAATACTTAGGTGAGTTTCACTATACGTGTTGGAAACTGCTGTATACAGTATATATATAGTATATATAGTGTATACAGTATACTGAGGTGTTTGAGATTACATAGGTACATATTGTAAATTTTGTAATATTCTCTTTCTTACCATTTGGATTGTCTGTAGACTCTGTCTCCGAAGAGTCCCTCTCAGACTCTGTGTCGGTATCGGTATCAATGTCCGTATTCGAATTTAGTGATAACTTATTTCCGCATGTTTCTGTTGTTTTCATTTGAGTAATTACTTTTTGTTCGTTCTGTTGATAAGTAGTACTATCACGACAAACATTGTTTTCTATAAAAAAAAAACACAGTTCTTCGTAAAGAATATGAAATACATTAAATAGTATTGTGTTATTATGCATAATATACTGAATTGCACAGAATTGTAATAATATTTAAGAGAGTTTTACTAGACGTGATATATTGTATAATATTACATTATTTATGTGTCCAAACCTCTAGTTATATACTGACTAGAGCTTCGTCACTGTCATGGCTCGATATATTTTCATGGTTATAAACCATGAAAGCTAGCCACTGGAGATACACCAGTAAAAAGTTACATACCATGGCCTACAGACTATAATTTATGTGAAATCCTACTTTACTCCCAACCATAAACCGAAAAGTTTTGATATATGATATATGAATACATTGTAGTATATGTAGTATATATATATTGAAGTATATAAGCATATGAATATGTATCAATAAGGATATAACTAAGACAATTTGGTGATAATAAAAATATTACCATTGTAATATTAAAATGGTAATAAAGGCACAACCAAATGATAAATAAATGATAATAAAGAGATGACTAAATACTTATTAAATGGTAACATTAATGTACAAATAAATACATAAATATAGTTAAATATATGATGATGCGGGTGCTGCTTTACAATTACTATACGGTACCAAGGTAAAAAATATATGTACCAACTATAATGAACGGAAAGTATATATACAGCTGCTGGATATGCAAATACTTCTCGAAGTGCAAATGACAAAACATTAGATTCAAACGGCAAAAAACTCATTGAGCTATGTGAGTCTTTTGATTTAACGGTACTGAATGGTAGAACACGAAGCGACACAGAAGGCAGCTACACTTATTATAAAGCTCAGGCTGCATCAACCATCGATTACTGCTTAATAACTGGCAAATGGCACCACTATGTAAGTGATTTCCTTGTTCAAAATGAATCCTTCTCCGATCACATGCCTCTATGCATCAACATCAACATGCAAAATGTTCAATATGTGGAGGAAATGCAACTTTTACCCAAGCTACGATGGAGCGACCAATACGCGACAAGATACAGGGAGTAGCTGTACAGGATCACTGATCAATATGCAAGCGCTGTTGAGCAAATACAAAGTGATGATCTGCTGCTGTGCGTTACCAAAGCAGCTGATTTTATGCAGAAACCTACCAGCACAATACGTCGCCAACCATGGTTTGATAGTGAATGTGGGGAAGCACGTAAAAAATCGATGAAATTTCTAACGCTGATGAGGAAAACATCATCAAATGTCTCCAAAATAAATTATCATGCAGCAAATAAAGCTTTCAAAGAGATATGTAAACGGAAACACCAGGAATACTTTATGCAACTAGAGGTAGTTATAAATTAAGTAACGGACAGTAAAGACTTTTGGGCTCTAGTCAGAACGCTAAATGGATCCAAATCACACAAACCTATTAAGGTGGATATTAGTATACTGGCTAGCTATTACAAAGGATTACTATATGAAGAAATGTCGGCAGTACAACATAATTTCGCGTTGCCCTACTCGACAGTACAAGAACTGGATCATGAAATAAGCACAATAGAAGTAACGGCCGCGATAAAGCGAAGTAAAGACAGGAAAGCACCAGGTGTGGACAGAGTACCGGCAGAATTTCTAAAAAATTCGTCAACGAAATTCGTAAATTATTTGACAACTGCCTATAATAGTATCTTTGAATCAGAGAACGTTCCTAATAGTTTCAAAAAAAACATTATATTTCCCATTTTTAAAAAAGGCGATGTCGGCGACCGATTTAATTACAGAGGTATCTCTTTTTTTAATGTGATCACAAAAATATTCACCTCTATTCTTCTTACCCGAATAACCAACTGGGTGGAAACATATCACCTACTGAGCGATTATCAGGCAAGTTTTAGGAAATCATACTCGACCGTAGACAATATTTTTGTGCTGACCTCAATTGTTTTTAGTAGATTTCAAGGCGGCTTTTGACACCATCGATAGGCGTAGCCTCTTTCTGAAACTAAGTAATATTGGCATCTCAACGAAAATGTTAAATGAAATTCAAAGTTTATATATCAAAAACGCAACTGCGGTTTAGGATAGTAATATCTATTGGACTGGTTTGAGTCAAATCGTGGTGTCAAACAAGGTTGTCTTCTAAGTCCACTACTTTTTGCGCTGTATGTAGATGACACATCGTGTATTTTGCCTGGTGGAGTTTGTTTAGGTTCACAATGTTTTAAAGTATTATTGTATGCGGACGACATGGTATTACTTGCAGAAGATGCCCAAACACTCCAGAAGATGATAAACGCACTGCAACAGTATTGTCAAACATGGAGCCTACAAATTAACTGCGATAAATCAAAAGTAATGATTGTGAAAGACAACAGAGGTAGAAAAGCAAGGACCGATAGTTGGAACTTAAATGGGGTAGATCTAGAAGTAGTAAACGTATTCAAATGTTTAGGAGTATTAAGACGTCGAACATGAATTTTGCAAATAACACTCGACAAAAACTTTCCGACTTAAAAGTGGCACTAAATAATACCTGGAATCAACTTTTTAGTAGAAGAAATGTGTGTCATAGCACGAAATATAAAATGTTCGTAGCAACCGTCAGATCGATTATGTGTTACGCAGCACAAGTGTGGGGTTATCAACATACCGATGGGGCTATCAACATTCCGATGGGGCTATCAACATTCCGATGAAGCTGAATTATTATATATTGGGCTGCCAATATTATATACATTCACATTACAACTGCATTTTGATTATATCAATAAAGTAATGAAAATGCAAGATCACCGGCTGCCAAAAATCGTCGTAAAATACTTACTTCAATCCAGATCGCAGTTCTGTGCTCAATGGGATGCACTTGCTGAAGAATACAGCAGCTCCCCTTATCCAATGAAACAGTTTTGTGGCGCCAATGGCAAACACAAATACTCCAAAATATTGACCTCAGCTCGAGAACCCAATTTGAAAGACAAGCACGTGTAAGCAGTACAAGAAATACATATAAGCTGTTGGAGTATAATCTAAACAATCGAAATTATTTCAATGACAAGTTTGACGCCGCGACAATATCATTAATATTCAAGGCAAGGACAGAACTGATAAGGCTGAACTATGTTCCATACGTACAAACAACTAATACTGACTGCACCCTTTGTAATATGTATGAAAAAGAAGACATCATTCATCTCATGGGGCGCTGCCCTATCCTGTGTGAAATTAGATGGTTCCACTGGGGCAAAACCATATTAACTCCATCTGAATGCTATGATTCACTAAACGGTGCAGACTGGCGTAAACTAGTAGCCTTTTTAAGGGAAAGTTTGCAATACAGACGTGATGTACTGATGGATTGTGCCGAGTAATTCTGACGTTTTCAGATTGATTATGATTAGATGTACAGTGAACTACACTTAGAGTTTGGGTTTCTAAAAACTAATATGTATATGTTTCTGCTACAAAGTATTTTTAGTTTCTTAGGAGTTTTTCGGTCACATGAGTTATCATAATTCAAACATTTTAATTTCATTATTATTATATAATTATATCATTAAATGAATATATACTGTAATCACTTAATTATATTATTTATTTTATACTCATATCCTTTTATTGTTTTTCTGAATTGGCTGAATTTTTTTTTTGTCTTTATAGCATTATATTGTTTATTATGATATATTTTTGCATTATGTTCGAATCGCGTTTAAACTTAATAGTTATTGTCTTAAATAATCTGTAGTTCTTATGTTATACATTATTAAAATATAAAATAAGTCAAATGTTAAAACTGCTGTAAATATGTTACAATTTAATAATCGTAAATAAAAGAACTGAATATATAAATAAATAAATGCCAAAATACAGAAATAAACCGAGAATTATAAAAACTAACTATATAAATAAATAACATAGTAACTTAAGGATTATAATAATATAACAAAGTATTATTAAATAATAATAAAATAGTACAATCATAAACAGATATAATAAAATTCAAACTATTACAAAAATGAAAATATAAAGATAAATACTAATAAAACCAAAGGGGCATTAATATAACTATAGATGAATACTAATATGACTAAAAAATAGAAAATAATATACATGAAATTTAAAATTATATGAGTGAAAAATATGAAACATTACATATACTGACAACTCTCGGTTGGTCCGTGTTTTTCTGCGAGAGGCTAAAATATTAAGAGATATTCGAACGCCATTCGTTCACTTCTCTATTAGTTTCCACTAACGCGTTTCGCCTAGGAACTACCCAGGTTCATCAGAGTGAATGAAAAACTCCTCAAATGTAATATCGTCTCGTATGTTAAGTAACGTAAGTTTGTCATTATTGTACTAATAATAAAATAAAATCAAAAACATATTACATATTATAATAAAAAATATAATAATAATGATAACAATAATAAAAATAAAATAATAATAACAATAACAATAAATAAAATATTATTAAAATAAAAAATAAAAGTAAAAATAAAAAATAAGTAGACTTCAAGAATTGGCACTTATTACCAGTGGTGTAGTTTTACTGAAGCCACTCCTACATACTAATATACTTCACCACTCCCAATGGGCTATCCTATTAATAACTAAACAATAATATTTCAGGCTACAACATACATGAATCATGCATGATGTTGCCTATGGGTGGAGAACGGTTCCGCTTACAATACGTATGTAAAAATTTTTATATATAAAAGTACTATTTTGATAAAAATAGTATATAGCAAATACTTTATACTGCATAGAACAACCCATACCCCACTCTGCATCACATACACAAGCCATAGTGCACGCTGAAAAGTGGGGAATATGAAACACACCACGTCGTAGATATCTCGAATCAACACGAAATAGTATTACTAGAGAAATGACTAGAGAGAGAGTAAACTCATTTACAACCCATTAGCTGATAAATATAATACTCATAACTATAACATTAAAGTTAGGGAAGTGTAAATATTATGTTAGTAGCTATACCTATAAGTCGAGCTCCCTACGTATTATGTGCATCTAATAGATGAATAAAGTCACAAGTGTTGACTCTGCAACTCAGATCACAAAGTAATAAAATCTAGCTTATACTGAGAAATGAAGATTTTAAAAGATGCGTCTACATACAGATACAATATATTAGATGAAAATTCTCAATGTCATGATTTGAAAGACATATGTTGATGAATTACAGACTTGAACAATTATTTGGGTTGATTGATTCATTAACAGATAAAAAAAATAATCAATTTATGATGCAGAAGAAAAATTTTTCTTTTAAAATTATCTATACTAACTTCAACTGATATTTCTGGTGCTACTATGTGTTTTTAGCGGCGGTGTAAATCTTACTCACTCTACTCGTGAAAGAATGTAGTTGCCTTGTTTTGGGCACTAGCTGTGGAAGGTGATTTCTTTAATGTTTTACTTTAATTTGTAGACAAAATTTTTAACTAATTTTAGTAAATGCGTCTACCTATTGTTAGTAGTTATTTGTTGAATCAATATCAAAATTGCATTTTTCAGGCCAGAGTCAGCTATTTCACGAGCTCATCAGAGTCAGCTCCAGTTTAATGATTTATCTCCAACTGAGTTGCTGCATTAAACTCCTCCAATACTCAAAGTCATCCCTGACTATTCGAATAAGATTTTTAGCACAATGACCTTCACGGACAATAGCTGAAATCTTTACAATTCATTCCCAAAAAGTAGTTTTAGTGCGTTAAGGTCTCAGACTTTTGGTGTTTTCCACCCATCTCTTTTTACCATCCATCTCTTAAACTCCTCCAATACTCAAAGTCATCCCTGACTACTCGAATAAGATTTTTAGCACAATGACCTTCACGGACAATAGCTGAAATCTTTACAATTCATTCCTAAAAAGTAGTTTCAGTGCGTTAAGGTCTCAGGCTTTTGGTGTTTTCCACCCATCTCTTTGTACTTTCCGAAAAAAAACACGAGTCTGTCTGTTTTCATTCTCAATCGTAATTATCGTCTCATGGCGAGCTTTTTTTTCTTCTGCAAACTAGCGTGTGTTAAACGTGAACTACGTTATATATGGTATACATAATTTGTCGTGGATAGAGAGAAGTTTATTGGAATTACTTCATTGGAATCAAAGTGTAAAGTTAGTTAACATTTTAAAATGTCTATTATATTACTAATTAAACTTTTTTCAAGAAAAAGTAAGAAAACAAAAACTTAAGAAAAAAAGCAGTACTTACCAAGAAGTTTATCTGACAAGGTTGAATAATTATTGTCACTTGTCTTATTATTATCGCAGTCACCGGCATTTCCCGCATGTAATTGCTCAGCTAACTCCGAAGGATTATTTTGCTTCACTTCGTTATTTACTGAATCAACGCCTGTTTCCAGAGATGATAACTTTCTTTCATCATTTGGTTTTGTTTCCGGCGTTTGGTTGAGTAAATCTTGTATTGATTGCGCATATGCGTACAAGAGTTCGTCACTGATGTAGTCTGAGAATACATTGAACAAAGCTTTGTTATAATATAAAATGTAGTACATAAAATATGATAGTGTCATTTAATGCCTTAAGTTAAACAGATTGTCCGTAACTTATGACTGTACTTAAGATCGCTCCCTTTGACTTACTTTCTTCTAACCACCAATCCAAATACAAGTTTTCTCTTTTAAATTGGAAGCCCTATTATATTGTTAAGTAATATAGATGTCGAAGAATTTAGTTGTATCGTTACGTTCTAGATTTTCTTGTCGTATACCTTAAATCTACGAAAGCTCTTTGAAGAATCTTTTTAACGTTAAGATCTTATTCGTTAGACCTGTTCAGTTAAGAATGTTTGTCTAATTACGTCCTCGTAAGTAGAAGAACAGTGAAATAAGAAGAGACGTCAACATTTATTTTAAAACGGACCAAGTTAGGACATCAAGGAACAGGCAAGAATGGAAAAACAGATGTCTTCAAGATTACATTTAGTTTTATTACAATTAAATTCAAAGCAGTTTATTTTGAGAGCGATTGATTTCAGGGTAAGTTATTAAATACCTCAATTTAAAGTCTTTTCAACTGCAGTTGATCTGGAGTATTTCACTTTTTTCGATCGTATTCTTCGTATGTGTAAATACCACAATTCCTTTCGGATATTTCAGAGAGTTTTATTATAAGAAATATATATAACCAAGTCAGTTGGCTCAGTAATAGGATTGCAACTTTAAATTCTTTTACCGTACTACCAAGTCATATCTATTATTTCTTTTTTCAAGCTGAAAAGTCTTCAGGTCTGTCAAGTAATAGTTTCACTATACGTGATGGAAACTGCTGTATACAGTATATAGTGTAGCATACATAACAATATAAACAATAACATCCGTTACTCATTTCATGCGTGGTCTACTTGAGAAAAGTATTATTCACTTATTCTTAAGTCACACCATATTCGCAACAGCATTAATTGCTGATCTTGCAATTATGAGACAAAGCACTTTGAGCTGCTTGTGTATGCTGCGCCGCTCTTAGAGTACAGAAGTATTTGAGATGTTGCCTGAGCAACAACGTTTGATTATGACTTAAATAAAATATTAAATATATATCAAAATAACAAATAATTATTTTAATTAATAATAATAATAATAAGAAGATATTACAATAGGTGTGTACTGAGGTGTTTGAGATTACATAGGTACATATTGCAAATTTTGTAATATTCTCTTTCTTACCATTTGGATTGTCTGTAGACTCTGTCTCCGAAGAGTCCCTCTCAGACTCTGTGTCGATATCGGTATCGGTATCGGTTTCGGTATCTATATCGGTATCGGATTCAATGCCCTTATACATATTTGGTGTTAATTTATATCCGCATGATTCTGTTGTTTTCCTTTGAGTAATTACTTTTTGTTCGTTCGTAGTATTATCACGACAAACTGTGTATTCTATAAATATAATATAGTTGTTCGTTAGCAACATTAAAATCATGAAATAGAATTGTACTAACATATGGTGCATAATATACTGAATTGCTCAGAATTACATTAATATTTAAAAGAGTATTTTTTGAAATAAAAATCCTTTAAATGTGTGTGTTAAACCTGAACTGCGATATAAAGTACTCATAGTGCATATAGAGATATTTATTTTACTCTATTAGAATGAAAAATTTAATTTAATTTAATTTAATTTTATTTAATTTAATTAAATTTAATAAGTATATAAGAGCTTAGGCAACAAAGAAAGTGCTTACCAAGAACTTCATCTGGCAACGTTGAATAATTATTGTCCCAAATCTCATTATTATCGTCGTCATCGACAATTCCCAAATATAATTCCTCAGCTAACTCTGAAGCATTATTTTGATTCCCTTCGCTATTTCCTGATTCAACTGCCGCTTCCAAAAATGGTAACGGGTTATTTTCGTAAGGTTCTGTCATCACCATATAGTTGAACAAATCTTGTAATGCAAGCCCATGCGTAGTTGTGTCAGTATAGACCCCAAGTTCTACGAAAAACATAGTTACTAGTTGAGATAACCAGAGAATACATTGAAAATAACTGTGTTATGATATATAGTTACAGTGATAGAATACATATAATAGAATATGATGGTTTCCAATTGTCTTAAAATAAGCAACGTGAGTTCGTACACCAATCATCGTTCTTTAACTCACATAGAAAGTGTTTTCAAATGAGTGAAGTATATCGTGGTCCTCTCAAATGAAATGTTCAATCAATAGTGTTTGCACTAAATTCATCCTCGTGCGTAGAATAACATTAGGGTTATTCACGAGTTCGAGTAACAAGCTCGGCAACCGAGTAAAAGTGCAACCAGTTACGCTAACTCGTGAACACACCTCATTGTGTTGATTTATTAACGACAGCTGTTAAAGACAGATGTGTTCTAATGAATTTGTAAATTACTGTGAAAACAAAATAGATACTGATATAAATATCAGTATAATTTTGATAAAAAATAGTCTAAACAGAATAAAATTGCTTAATGAAATATAATATTTAATAAAATTTATTAATGTTTAAAATTGGACATAATTTATAAGGTTTCATTATGCCATATGTGTCATTCTTTCACAAACCGGACGGATTTGGTCCTCATCATTTCAGATTTGGCTGAAATTTTTTTATGAGCTCCGTTCATAAAATAAGAAGACCTAGGAGATATGGTCCGATGGGATTTTGAGTATTGGCACTGCAGACACATTTTCAAATGGCCATATCTCAAGCTCTGTAAATGGTAGGAACTTGAATATTGCTGCGTTTTAAAGATAATTGATTGAACTTTTAAGAAATTGTTTACACAATTAAAAATGTTTATATTTATTTACTATTATTAACCATTAAATTTCAAAAAAAAATTTATTTCTAAACACCTCCCCAGAATTTTTATATTTTATTTAAATTCAGTTTTAAATTTTACTGCGAAATAAAAGTTTTCAGGATGGCATTATTTTTTAAAATCTTAAAAATTTTTTTTTCCCCCGCAAAACATATCAAGCCCATGCGTACTATACATATTTCTATTGATTAAATTTTCGAAGAATATACTACAAATATTCTTATATAATATTTTTAATTTCGATTAGTAATAAAATTCTACATAAAACTCAAAAATTTCAGGACGATACTGTCCTTATAAGTATTTTAATAAATTGATTTATCCTTTAATAAATTAATTTATATTTTCAGTGTGATTTTGCTTTTAGAAGTAATTTAATAAAATTAATCTATCAGGCGTCCCTCACGTTACTCATACGCCCCATAATACCATTAAATCAATTTTCCAACAAAATGAACACAAAAACGTTTATTTTTTATTTCTAAATTGAGTTTATCATTAAATTTTTATATAAAATATTAACACTTTAAATTAGTTCCGCATCATCTCTATTTTTAAGTTACGAATTTTAAAATAATTAAAACGTTTTATGAACTTTTTTCTTAGATTGATGAATCAAAAAACTAATAAGTTCCACACTAGCTGAACTACCCACATAACTGCAGCACATAATTACACCTACCTCTTTGGTGAAGTGTTATTCTTTAGTTGGAAAAATACTCTGAACAGGTAAGAAATGTTATAGGAAATAGACTATAAAGAATACGATATGAAGTGTTTAGGTACCCCTAAACATCATCGAATTTGGTAAAAAATGTTGACTATGTTAACATAACTATGTCACAAAAGTAAACTTCGAACAATTCACATTACAAAATGATCCTCCATCCTTTACAAATATTATCCTGTTCCGCCGCAAGAGATGGTGAACCAATAAAACCGTTTTTCTCTCTTTTATAAAACAGAGAAAAGAAGAGACATAGATGATATTACAGTAATACTTCATCGACATCTGCAAATTAATTTTATAAAAACTGATTTAGTTCTTAAAAAACCTTTTTTTTTGGTTAATGTGACTTACATTATATCTATTCGATTGTTCCCAAAAATTTAAACTATGTGGGTTGTGTTCCTAATTTTAATATTAAATTGATTTGAGCTCACAAAAGCATTATTGGATCATAACTAATTCATAGCTTGCTCGGATAATAATTTAACATATAATAGTCTAAGTGAACGCGTACGAAAATAATATAATAATAATGATCAATAAAGACTTGAGCTTCTCGTATAAAAATGCAAAAAGCCATTTCGTTAAATACTTGCAGTATCGTCTTAAACGTTTTGAACAAATACTATAAATAAATAAACAATAAATAAGCAATAATAATAATGAACAATATTAATACGCAAGAATGCGAACTGTTACTGAGTTCTTCCTGTGCTGGATTTTTAATAAAAGATGGGAAAACTCACCGATATATAGGCATCTGTATGCAATCTGTTTTGAATCACGTTTCGATAAAAGGAAATCCAAAATTCTCATTGAGATACCCCGTAGAAATATCGATCTTGGTAGGTATACTTACGGGTCAATGTAAACTAGAAACCATGCCAGAAAATTAGGTCTCCCTTTCAATCAAGCCTGTCGCAGCTGTGGGGAAGACGATGAGAGTGCCTCTCATCTATTATGTTTTTGCCCAGCTCATGCACACCAGCGACTCAACACTTTCTTGAAGAACTTGATCAATTACAAGACTTAACACAAAATAACATTCCAGGCTTCATATAAGGTAACACAATGGGCCAATAGGCCTAAGTGAATCCACCAGAGATCGTCGGTATAACATAACCTAATGTGCAAGAACATTAAAAGCGGAATATGTAGTACCATAACATAATCCACTAGTGCTGGATATTCAAGGTACGTAATCTATAGCTAGTATGCAATATTAAAACTTAATAATTTTTTATACTCTACTACTGACAACTTATATAAATGATAAGTCTTTAACGCGATACAAATAAATTGCCACTGAAATGAGAATAAAACTTTCCCATATGTCAAATACCCATATGAAATATCCTAATGCATACACGCTCAGAGAGGAATTTATAAAACTATTCATAGAAACTATGATTCAATATTTGTTTCCGACTTTACGGTGGGTATTGGGTTAAGATATATAAACTTATAATTCTGTCAAATATGCAAACCATTTAATTCCTCAGTAGACTCTGCATCAATATTTTCGAATACTTCATTGTGTCCTGGTTCAACGCTAGTATTTTGAGATGTTAGCTGCTCATTTTCGCTGCTTTCCATGGATGTCATGCAAGTAATTACTTCTTCTGTTGGTTGTTGACGGATAGTATTACGATCGGCATTATTTTCTATTAAGAGAAACAGTTGTTAAGTGAATATAATACGAAAATATATTAAACATAGTACATTGTCACGTTAGAATATTAACACGCATTGTAATAATGTTCGGTACATGTACTTATATTTTAATGGCTTATATTAGAAATGACTATATATTCCCATATATCATGTAGGTGTTTGAAATTATATATACTAATGAAAAATAAAAGTACTCACTTTTTGGGTTTTCCATTGCTGTTAAGCGCTATATTTCAGTGTATTTTAAAAGATTCAAATTA
Source organism: Teleopsis dalmanni (assembly GCF_002237135.1). Taxonomy (NCBI): domain Eukaryota; kingdom Metazoa; phylum Arthropoda; class Insecta; order Diptera; family Diopsidae; genus Teleopsis; species Teleopsis dalmanni. The sequence continues at coordinate 54,679,578 of NC_051848.1, forward strand.
GTTTCACAATGGCATGTCTTCTCAACTTATCTGAAATTATCTTTAATTTATTGGAAAAAAGAAATAAATTAAGCCTTACACTTAAGCAGATTCATTCAATTAATACAAATTTTTTACCTTTCACTTCTATAGAAATTAAAATAACTGACGTTGTACTCAACTATTTATTGCAGTCGGAAGTTTTCTTCTCGTCAAATAATTATGAAATAGTTATTACAAAAAAAAACAGTGTTGACAAACGAAAGAAAAATTATTTGACTTTAAACGTAACTATAATTTGATTAATTTAAATGTTGTCAAAGTGATGAGATTGTGTGTCTTGTTTGGGCCTATTGGGAGAAAATATATACGATTTTGTATGGATATGCCTAACCCATCCCGATTAAGGAGCGTAGAATTTGTATGTACGAATACTTTTCATGAATTTTTAAAGAAGATTTAACAACATTTATGGAAAAAAATTGTCAATTTGTTAACAATTAAATACAAACCCAGTTGTATTTCAAAGCTCTGAAGAGAGAAAAAATATTGCAACTATTCGAAGTCAAGAATATCAGAATTTTATATACTTTTGCAAACTCTCAACTTTCAAATCTTTTTATATATCTTTATTTTTATAGCACACGTCTCAGCAATACTATGATAAGTTTGCAGTTTTCTAATGGTGGATAAAACAGTATTGCTTTAAATAACACAGCCGAAATTATACAGTTTCTTCCATATACCTATTAATAAATCTGTACGATATAAAATTGAAATAAAATATATTTTAAAGCAAGGAAGAAATTAAGATGAAGATTAGAGATGACGCAAAACTAGAGATGACGCAATTTATAGAAATACTTCTGAGAACCAATCCGTTCTAAGAAGTTTCATTTTTATGTGGAATTTAATGGTAAATTCAATTGAGAAATAAAAAGTAAAAAGTTTTGTATCATTTTTTGTGTAAAATTGATTTAATGGTATTATGGTGCGTATGAGTGACGTATAGGACGTCTTACAAATTAATTTTTTTAAATACCTTTAAAAACAATACTTCATTGGAAATATTTATTTTTACAAAACGAAAATTATTCCAAATCAGAATAGATCACAATACGTCACGAATCTCCCTATTACTGGAAGCATAAATATCTTTTGTATACCTGGAACAAATTTTTCGAAAAAAAAAAAAACAGCAAGTCCTGCATTTACGTTGACCGGAGTGTCTTACTAAAGCCATTACTGATGATAGTGATGTAGACAGCAAAATGATTAAAGAAAAACTGAGGTTACTGGAAGAAAGAATTATATTTTTCATTAATGACCGCAAATAGTAGTTATTGGAAAAATATTTAACAAAAAAAAAAAAACTAAAAAAAACAGCAGCAAAAAATTGTATAAATTCTTATTTAAGTATATAGATTAATTTTGAGTATCATTCATTGACGGAGTTCTGTAAAAGTGTGTCCAGAGCTATGATTTCAGTGTATAAACAAGAGACATCTGAAGTGATTCAGTTCATGTGCGATAACACATCAATCTGGAAAAACAAAAAGTCTGGATCTGGTTGAAATTATAATGATCACTTAACCAAGCGACATTGCTATTGCGGTGTACAAGGATGTATTGCTGTGATGTTCTTAGTTGATATTCATAGTTGATGTACATCTGATGAACCAATGATAACAATCCTCAATTCAATTTATAAGCATACGTGACATTTACAGCCACTTGAAAGCGACTTTTTATTTGCGAATATCTCTTCTAATATGTGTGGTAGTGATTTTTTGATCAAAAAAATATCAAATGTTTGTGATTTGTGATTATTGTTAAAATTTTTTTATAATTTTTTTATCTTTTACTCGGAATCACCACTTTGTAGTTTCATCCACTGCTAAAGTCTATTTGTCCAAAACTGATTGCCTGTGTGCTTTGGTGCTGAGGGTCATGGCATTATAAAGAGGGTTTCGTTCTGAAAAAAACGTTGAAGCGATAAGAAATAAAGGATGAGATCTCAAACACTGACCAAATGTTCTAATGACAACATTTGGATACATTAGTTGAATCAGTACACGATTCAGCACATAAAACTAGAACTGGACTTAAATTTAATGGTTTGTAATGGATTGCAATAAAAATTGTAGGTTGCCATAATATTATTTGTAGTTAATAAATTACTCAACCAGATAGATAATATTCCTTTTCACGTTGAATGTTATGTATATTACACTTTAAAATAGTGTTGATAAACAGTAAGCATTTGCAATGTAGGTTGAGTACAATTTTTTTTTTTTTTTGTTTTTTCATGCCTTTTAATAGTAAAATAATAAATAGAAAAAATAATGTATTTGTTACGAACAATGACGACAGGAAATACGAAGAATTAACGAAATCATTCGTTGACAGTTAACTGGAAATTTCGTATGTACTTCCAAAAGTCACTCACAATTGACGAAATTTTAGTCTTGGCAACCATGAGATTTGAGCTGCTTATAGGTTAAGCGATTTCAAAAAGGTCGGACTAAACAAGCCAGCAGTGTTGTTGTTTCATATGTTATTTTTAAAATAAGCAGTTGTTCTTTTGTGATATGCTTACAAAAGAAAAGGCCTATTATTGTTGCTAGCTGTAAAATATTCACATTAGAATGCAAATGAATTATTTTTTGATTTTTTCTTATTTTTAATATTGGGTCTATTTTCTGGTGTTAAACGCCAGAAAATAAATCTTCAAGATGGAGCATATCATCGACGTATCAGTACTAATTTGGTTCCAAGAATTGGAAGTGCATTCGTATTTCTTGAAAAAATTTTATGAATCTACAAATCTGTATTATAGAAGAATGTCATCATCTTCAACCAACAATAGTTCCCAATCAAGGTTAAAATAAATTTATCTATTTGATTCATGCCTTTCTTGACTTCAAAAGGTTGCACTATTTTTCATAGCTACAGACCTTTGAAATACAACTGGGTTAGTATTTAATTGATACAAATTGACAATTTTTTTTCCTTAAATGTTGTTAAATCTTCTTTAAAAATTCATGAAAAGTATTCGTACATACAAATTCTACGCTTCTTAACCGGGATAAGTTGGGCATATCTATACAAAATTGTATATGTTTTCTCCCAATAGGCCCAAACTTTCACATATAATTATTATTATTATTATATATTATTCACTGTTTTGGCCAACGTGATGAGACACATAATGTCTTATCACTTTGACTACATTCAAATCGAAACTTTTCTCTTTCTCTCATTCTCAACTTACTAGTTTTTCAGCCATGATTCTTATAACGCAAGGTTTGTATATATTATATATTGCGTTGACAATCTGTATTCAATATTCAGTAAATTACAGTTAAGTTAAAAGTTAAATAATTTTTCTTGCGTTATGCAACACTGTTTTTGTTCAATATTTCATAATTATTTGATGTAGAGAAAAGTTCTGACTGCAATAAATAGTTGACAGCGTCGGCTATATTATTTTCTATAGAAGTGAAAGGTAAAAAATTTTTATTAATTGAATGAATCTGCTTAATTTATTTTTTACCTAAAATTATATTTAGAAAAAGCTTAAAGTACTTGATAATGAGTATATAATATATTTTCCAATAAATAAAAGATCATTTCAGGTAAGTTGAGAAGACATGCCATTGTGAAACTAATCTGAATATTTTAAAATACACTGAAAAATAGCGCTTAACAGCAATGGAAAGCCCAAAAAGTGAGTACTTTTACTTTTCATTAGTATATATAATTTCAAACACCTACATGATATATGTGAATATATATTATTTTCTTACTTAAGCCATTCTAATATAATTACATATGCCGAGCCTTATTACATTTCCCTTAAAAGAAAATAATACCGGTCGTAATACTATCCGTCAAGTTTATAGGTATATCTTAACCCAATACCCACCGTAAAGTTGGAAACAAATATTGTATTATAGTTTCTATGAATAGTTTTATAAATTCCTCTCTGAGTGTGTAAGCATTAGAATATTTCATATGGGTACTTGACATATGAGAAATCTCCATTTTCATTTCAATGGACAATTTTTTGTATCGCGTTGAAGACTTATCATTTATATAAGTTTTCTGTAGTATAGTATAATATTTTATAAAAAAATTATTATGTTTTAATATTGCATACTAACTATTCTATGTAAGAAATAAACGAGGTGCCGATATCAACTCTGATCACCACCTACTAGTTGGCAATAACTAGTAAACCCAATAAGAATTCAGAAGTCCAGTAGCTTCACCAGAATCAAATACAAGATCTCTAAATTGAAAGCACCTGCTCCTACTGAGAACCTAAATCCTCAACATTGCTGGAACAAAATAAAAATGGCTATTAATGAAACCTGCATGAAAACTTCAGGTAGAGCGTCAAATAATACCGAAGACGACTTCATCTCAGCACAAACCTGGATAATGATAGAACAACGAGCAAAATTAAAAAATGAGATAAATGCCATGAAGAAGCCTAATGATCGAAAGAGAGCATAAATGGAATAGTTACACCTGAACAAACATGTCAAAAGGAAATTCGGGACGATAACAAAAAAAATTCTCTAACAATATGGTAAATGAAGCGGAAAATGCAGCGGCATCAAATAATATGAAGAGTCTCTTTGGTATAACAAAGAAACTAACAGACGAGAGCGTCAAAAGAAACCTCTCTGTCAAGAATCTCTCTGATGAGCTATTGACAAACGTAAATGATTAGCTAAACCGATGGTGTTAACATTTTATTCAAATATTGAACCTATAACGCGAAGGTGTCGTGATAACGCAAAATGACAACATAAATGATTTACCGATTAGGGTTGATCCTCCTTCAAAAAGTGAAATAACCAATGCAATAAAATTGTTGAAAAACAGAAAAGCTGCAAATTTTAACAATATTCCGGCCGAAGCGCTAAAAGTTGATTTGCAACTGGCAACGGATATCTTACACCCACTCTTCAAAAACGTTTGGGAAACAGAAACTTACTCATCCGACTGATTTCATGGCACTGTATTCAAACTACCCAAAAAAGGAGACATAAGTGACTGTAACTACTCTGAAGTACTACTACGACCAGAGCTAGCGGGTTTCAGAAGCGGAAGATCATGTGTTGACCATATTAACAGTCTTAGAATAATTATAGAACAATCGATAGAGATGCGATCTCTCCTTTATCTGCTTTTAATCGATTTTGAAAAGACGTTTGATTCGTTAAATCGTAATTGCATGTGGGCAGAGTTGAAAAATATTGGTGTTCCGGCTAAAATAGTCTCCGTAATTGCAAAAAGCTACAATCAATTTAAGTGCGCAGTTTTACACGACAACAAACTGTCTGAGGCCTTTTGTACAATTTCTGGCGTACGTCAAGGATGCGTCCTTTCCCCACTGCTGTTTTTGGTTGTGCTTGATACAATGACCAAGAGAGCAAATAAATAAAAGGTACGAAGTATTGCATAGAACACGCTGTCATCGAACACTAGGCTAGAGTGTTTGGACTGTGCTGACGACAAATGCGACTTGTCTTATCGGCTTGATGATATGCAACAGAAACTTAATAACCTGTTTTTAGAGTCCTGCAAAGTCGGACTGAAAATAAATGCACAGAAAAGAAAAGAAATCAGAATAAACAATCAAATCTCTTCTTTTCTCTGTTTTATAAAAGAGAGAAAAACGGTTTTTTTAGTTCATCCATCTCTTGCGGTGGAACAGGATAATATTTGTAATGGATGGAGGATCATTTTGTAATGCGAATTGTTCGAAGTTTACTTTTGTGACACAGTCAATATTTTTTATCAAATTCGATGATATTTAGGGGTACCTAAACACTTCATATCGTATTCTTTATAGTCTATTTCCTATAACCTTTCTTACCTGTTCAGAGTATTTTTCCAACTGCAGAAGAATTACACTTCACCAAAGAGGTAGGTGTAATTATGTGCTGCAGTTATGTGGGTAGTTCAGCTAGTGTGGAACTTATTAGTTTTTTGATTCATCAATCTAAGAAAAAAGTTCATAAAACGTTTTAATTATTTTAAAATTCGTAACTTAAAAATAGAGATGATGCGGAACTAATTTAAAATGTTAATATAAAATTTAATGTAAAATTTAATGATAAACTCAATTTAGAAATAAAAATAAACGTTTTTGTGTTCATTTTGTTGGAAAACTGATTTAATGGTATTATGGGGCGTATGAGTAACGTGAGGGACGCCTGATAGATTAATTTTATTAAATTCTTCTAAAAGCAAAATCCCACTGGAAATATAAATCAATTTATTAAAGGATAAATCAATTTATTAAAATACTTTTCCTGAAATTTTTGGGTTTTATGTAGAATTTTATTACTAATCGAAATTAGAAATATTGTATACGAATATTTGTAGTATATTCCTCGAAAATTCAGTCAATAGAAATTGGTATAGTACGCATGGGCTTGATATGTTTTGCGGGGGAAAAAAAAATTTTTTTAAATTTTAATAAATAATACCATTCTGAAAATTTTTATTTCGCAGTTAAATTTAAAACTGAGTCTAAATAATATATAAAAATTCTGGGGAGTTGTTTAGAAATAAATTTTTTTTTGAAATTTAATGGTTAATATTAGTAAATAAATATAAACAATTTTAATTGTGTAAACAATTTCTTAAAATTTCAATCAATTATCTTTAAAACGCAGTAATATTCAAGTTCCTACCATTTACAGAGCTTGAGATATGGCCATTTGAAAATGTGTCTGCAGTGCCAATACTCAAAATCCCATCGGACCATATCTCCTAGGTCTTCTTATTTTATGAACGGAGCTCATAAAAAAATTTCAACTAAATCTGAGATGATGAGGACCAAATCCGTCCGGTTTGTGAAAGAATGACACATATGGCATAATAAAACCTTATAAATTATGTCCAATTTTAAACATTAATAAATTTTATTAAATATTATATTTCATTAAGCAATTTTATTCTGTTTAGACTATTTTTTATCAAAATTATACTGATATTTATATCAGTATCTATTTTGTTTTCACAGTAATTTAAAAATTCATTAGAACACATCTGTCTTTAACAGCTGTCGTTAATAAATCAACACAATGAGGTGTGTTCACGAGTTAGCGTAACTGGTTGCACTTTTACTCGGTTGCCGAGCTTGTTACTCGAACTCGTGAATAACCCTAATGTTATTCTACGCACGAGGATGAATTTAGTGCAAACACTATTGATTGAACATTTCATTTGAGAGGACCACGATATACTTCACTCATTTGAAAACACTTTCTATGTGAGTTAAAGAACGATGATTGGTGTACGAACTCACGTTGCTTATTTTAAGACAATTGGAAACCATCATATTCTATTATATGTATTCTATCACTGTAACTATATATCATAACACAGTTATTTTCAATGTATTCTCTGGTTATCTCAACTAGTAACTATGTTTTTTGTAGAACTTGAGGTCTATACTGATACAACTACGCATGGGCTTGCATTACAAGATTTGTTCAACTATTTGATGATGACAGAACCTTACGAAAATGGCCTGCCACCATAAAATGATCACAAATTTTTATATATGATGGGCTGAATGAAATTTATATTTTTGCATTCGGAGTTTAACTACGATCTGTTACGTTTGGTTAAATTTTAAACTTGTTTCTGAGAACATGATCTTTCAAAATATATCCTATGCTCCCAATAACTTTAGATTGCATCGAGTGTGTCATTTTCATCAAAATTACGATACGTCAATTACTTAACAAGTCAATCAGGCAGTTTAGAATTGCTTTTGTATACATATAATCCACAAGTAAACGTGACTTGATTTAATCTGAAATATGTGGCATCTGTTAACTAAGATAGAATCTAAGTTGCTGAGGGAGAATTGTGAAATCAGAGAAATTTATAGCCCTTGGTTTTCGCAAAATAGTATCAATTGCTGCAGTAGTAAGCGTGTTCTGGAATAACATTCCTGGAAAAGCTAGCAGATATACAATTTAATAATTTTATATTAGAGCTTTAAATATTTATTTTTATATGTGTATATATTGTGTAATATACACATTGTTTGAGAGGAGCGTCTCAACTTAGTCATTGACTGAGTTGGTAAGACGTTAAAAAAGACCCTAGCATGAATGATTTAAATATTTTAATCAAATCCATCCCTCATCTTAAAACATTCGTAACTAAATGGTGTATGTCCACTGTTAGTTCGTAGACGTCCATACTACTCAACAGACATAAATACTGTTCTGTTTGAAAAACGAAACCACAGATATGAACTGATAGTACCGTAAAGGAAACAAAAGTTGCCATCCCATTAATAGCCTAAAATATGTAGTATATCATAGGTATCACAATTTTGTTTAATATATTTTATATATTTTAGTGAATGTAGTGTATTTTAACGAATAACTATATCTGTTTATAGAAATCAATCGTTGCCGTAAAAAAACTACTAATCAACGGAAAAAACAAAAAGGAGATACTGAACAGATAACAACAGAACCATTCGGAAGTAAGTTATCACCATTTTTGGACAGGCTTATTAAATCCGGACACATTAAGGAATTTGAAAGTGACTCTTCGGAGTCAGAATCTTCAGAGGCTCTTGATGGTAAGAAAGAGAACGTTTCATTTTAACTTTTAAATTGAGTGGTATCGGTTTTGTGACGTAAATGTGTGATTCGATGTGTTACTCATCAATGTACACTTGCTTATTAAATACTACAACTGTCATTATTCTTTGTTCCATATTGCATTTAGCTTATTGTAATCATTGAATGCAACTAGTAAATATACTTAAGACTAACAAGCATTTTTAGTTTGATAAATTATAAATATTTATACTAACGTTTTATTACTTATTGAGGTCAAAGGGTATTATACGTTTTAATCTTGGTACTGAGTTAGTGCGTTGACTAATTGCAAAATATCTGCATTTTCATGTCACGTAATTTTCGAACCGTGAAGAACAGCATACGTTTTTATGACGTCCTTGAGAGGTTTTATTATTAGGTCACGATGTAGGTCTGTATCATGAATGTACCAGGGTGCATTTTTAAAATTTCTCAGGACTATGTTTTGGAAATGTTGTATTATCATAACATTACTCCTACTGATGCATTTCTATAACTGTATACCTTATGTCCATTCAAGCTTTAAGATTTCAATGTAAACTATTTTATCTGGTTGAACTTTAGCTCAAGTTCTTTTTTTTTTTCTTCACATGCTTTTTTCAACGTAGTTTAGCGTCTAGGGTGATGCCTAAGTATGTTACCGTATTCACATAAAAGAGAGACCTTTTTATTCATAAAGTCAACGCGTACCGATTTGGTATTGTTAAGCATGAGTCGCCATTGTTTCGTCCACCGATGAACATTATTAATGACCAGCTAGAGGGTTTTAGTTGATTCCATTTCATTAGAACCAATTGAAAGTACAGCTGTATTATTAGCAGACGTAGCAATTTTACAAGTTTCTGTTACTGGGATATCATTAGCAAACAGAAGAAAGAGTATGGGACCAAGGACTCTTCCCTGTGGAACAGTCGTTTTAATTCCCTTTAGTTTTGAGTAGCAGTTTACCTCGAAAATATTTATTTGTTAAGAGCAAAATATTGTTCTGGCAATTGTATATAAGACCTTTATGCCACACCTTGTCACACCTGTGATATCAAGGAATACTGCCAAATACATTTTCTTTTTTTCCAAACAGTTTTCTATTACGTTAGTAATTCGACGGACTGGTTCAATGGTTGAGTGGTTGGTTCTAAAGCTGAATTAATGATTTTGAGTCAGGTTTTGTTTTTCTATAGAATTTGATAGTCACTTCTTAAACAACACAATAGATAGTAACGATATGGGTGTATAGGAAGAAACCTCATATGCAGCTTACTTCAGATACTTTCCAAAAGGAGGGTATGTATCTCAGTTTGAAGCATGTGTTGATAAAAAATGTCAGAACTTTGTAGGCATTTTTTGGGAAGTTTCCAAATTAAAATTGACTTAAATTTTATTTTTAACTTCTTCTTATAGAAGAGACTGCATCCGAAGGTACTGGTGATAAAGAGGATAATAAGCAGAAAGTAAGAAAAAGAAAAACAAAACGCGCTAAAAAGATGATAATTGAGTCTGAATCCGAGTCTGAATCAAATTCATGCTTTAGTTATACAACGACTAAAGAGGAATGCAAACCTAATAATATATAGGAATAAGCACTAAACAATAAAACGAAGAAGATGACGTCCTTTAATACTAGAGTCAAAACAAAATTTATTCCACCACCAGCATGGCTTAAGCCGAAATACGATTGTGCAGATATGAGACTACCCGAATTATTGTAAATTATTATTTAGATATCATAATAAAGAGGCGTTAATTTTCAATATTTTATAGTCTGTATTTAAAAAGGAAACTAAGGGCTATCCATGCCGAAATTAAAAAATTTCTAAAAAAGTCTAAAAAGAAACAATTCAGAACTCGTGAACTTAAATGGAAAATGTAAGTAATATCTGGACGACTTCATTTTCTTTATCGAAATATAATAATAAGATTCCTCATTTTTATCCTTAGCCGAAACATCATTCTCGATATGAAAAAGGTTGATGATATGAGTTACTCGTTAGCGCATTATAGTATTCCAGTTAATTTCCTCCGAAAGGTCAATGAAAATTTAGCTTGTGGTTTGCCTGTACTTAGTAACATTCAACGTCCTATACCTGAAATGACACTTCACAGCAAACTCTGCAAAGTTTTCCTTAAATGCGGATGGATATTTCTTAAAAGAACGTTTCCTGAAGAAGGCTACAAGTGTAGTTTATATCGACAAATTAGAAAATAATTTTTGTATATTATAAGAAATATTTTTTTTGACTCTAGATATAAAAGGATGTAATAATTTCAATTTTAAATACACATAAATAAAAAAAAATAAAGTAATAATAATAATAAGTGATAATAATTTCTGTATAGTAAAACATTATATTCTTGTACAGTATATGAGGTATATTTTGTAAGTCTTTTTTGTAGAATCCGAATCGCACTTCTTGATATGTGGAATAGGGCACAGCAAACAAATGCCAGAAGCATGGAAAAGCAGTTTCATCTTCCAAGCCTATAAGAAAGGCAACAAACTTGAATGCGGTAACTACAGATCAATTTCGCTACTCGATGATGGCTATAAAACTAAATGGAATTTTTGCAACACCTTTTAAGAAGGGAGTCCCCAATTTACACTCATTCTGATTGTCTTAAAATTTTTTTAATTCATTATTTATTTTGTCCCTCATTAAGAAATTCACGTCCGGCCAAAAGGATTATTTTACAGAATTTAGTAGGAATTCTTTGTCCGCGTGGTTTCAGAAATATTGTTCACCCAAGAGAGAACAACGGGGGTGTTCTTAGGAGAGTTTTCACTGTAATTACATTTCTAAAACAAAATATTAGATATTTTAGTTTCGATTTAAACTCTCCATCCATTGTTGAATGTTGGCGATCACATCTATTAAATTTGTTTATTTATCTAATTTATTTAATTAATTAATATATTTATTTATTTATTCATTTACTTATTTATTAATTTATTTATTAACTTATTTGTTTATTTACGTATTCATTAAATTATTTATTTATTTATTAACTAATTTATATACTCAATAAGTTGCTTATTTATTTTTTTATTTAAATATTTATTTTTTTATTTATTTATGTATTAATATATGTATTTATTTAAATTTATTTAATTATTTATTTATATATTTATTTACTTATTTATTTATTTATTAATTTATTTATTTCTTTTTTTTGTTCATTTACTTATTTATTTCTTTATTTTTTTTATTTATTTACTTTTTTTTTTATTAATGAATTAATTTATTTGTATATTTATTTATTTATGATTTATTTATTGTTTTATTTATTTATTTCTTTATTTGGTTATTTTATTACTTATTTGATTATTTATTTATTTATGTTATATTTCATGATTTTTAGTTTTGAAACTAAAAAAGCTTTATTAATATAATTCATTTAACATATTTGTAATATATTCTTAACACTATAAATATTACAAATATATTATAATTTATATACTAATAATATAAAATATCTATTATTATTAAATATATTTAATTAATTATTAAAATTTATTAATAAAGCTAATATTTTGTTCACAGAAAACAAATCATATTATTTTAATATTTTTACTATAATATTTTAATTTCAATCTTTACCATATATTTTAAAAAATGTAAGTTCTTGTGATTTGTTTTTGGTTACTGAGAATACAAGATGAACGGGAAAAGTCTGTTTAAAATTGTCCACTGTAAATCAAGAGCCCCACATTTACTATTACATTTAATAGTACATCTTCAAGGGTTCAATATGGCTGGCGATTAATGTAATTTCTTTTAAACCGTAGTAGATTCATTTCAGATAACATATTTGCAGAAATTTCTATCATAATAGAAACTAGAAACATAGAAACTATATGTCACTGTAATTTCCGATAATTTCAGAATAAAAGCTGAAAGAAACATGTTTCTCAATCTGCCAGGAGCATCAGGCAAAAAAAGAGTACCTTTTCTATTCGACATTGCACTTTTAATTATATCGTAAACAAATTCTTATTCTGCAAATAAAAGCTGTTCTCTTCTTCTCATAAAATGCCTTCGAAACGTTTAAGTACCTTTAAGTATTTAAGTATCGATGCTGCTTTCTTATTAAATCACGAACTTAAAGGTCATATCCAGTGTTTCAGTGTATCCATATCAATTTTAGACAATCAATTTTTTTTTTTTAATAAATCTAAATATTTGTAATGTTGTACTTATAAAAGTTTACCGAAAAATGAGTTTCTAAGGTAATTCTATATAAGATCTACAAAACTAACAACTTTTATTTACATATTTATATAACTTGACTAATTATTTAGAGTGTATTCCATGTTTGAGTTTTCGAAAAAAAATATTTAATTACTAAATATATATGATACTTACGGAACTATTCTGTGCACTTGACAGATTTGTCAAATTTTTTAATAAATTTTTTAATAAATTTTTTGATCTTTATATAGCAGAAAGCTTTTTAGTATTCTGGACACATCTTGACAAATTTCAAAGCTCAAGTACCTAGTGCTTCTCACCACACTATGGTGTAAAATGTTTTGTATAGAAAAGTGTTCGTAATTGTTCGTAAAAAATGCTTGAAAAGAGCATATATTTTAAGTTGTCAAAAGAATTTTTCATGCATTTTTCATGCATTTTTCTTGCATTCAAATAACAATAAAAAATATGCTTGTAAAGAGCGTATATTTTAGTTAAGAATATTTGTCATGCATGCAAATAATAAAAAGTGCTTAAAAAGAGCATATTTTTATAGTTGTCAACAGCATTTGTAGTATTGACAACTAACAAAGAAAAGAGCTTTTTATTTATGGCACAGAATACCAAAACCTTTACAGCAGTCAATTTTGACAAGTATCAATGTTTGACAAGTTTATAAGTGCATATAATAGGTCTGTAAATGTAAAGTTATAAACTTAATTAATTATTAATTAATTATACAATCCAAATCTTCTGAACAATTAAATCGATGAACACCATGCGGTGGATATAATGTATATCTGTATCTAAGCAAATTTATATATATGTCTCCTTCGAAGATTGTACGGGTTTTGCGGAAAATACCAACGATTGGGTTTTTGAAAAAAAAAGTTTTTTTAAAAATGTTTTAAGATTTTTAAGATAATATTTTTTCTTAAATTATTTTATAAATATTAATTACCATTACAATAACATTTCAGAATAAGTAAAGTTCTTATATAAATAAACAAATATAAGTAGACCAACTTAGCTATTTGAAAGAATTTTAAATAAAGAAAAATCCCAACCACAGTGAGGATTGTTGGTTGGTTGGTTGCAGTAGAAGGCGATCAGACAACTTTCCATGTACTGCAATTACTGATTTTCCGATAATTCAATTGATCCTTTCTCCTTACCGAAGAACAGTCTGGTAAGCTGTCAAAGAAATATCTTCCTAAAAGCCTATTTCTTCTAGCCTATTTTCCTGCAGATTTCCATAACTTCTGCAGTGAGAATTATGAGGAACGCGCAGTTTCTCTGCGTGGGTTCCTATACATCAATAACCAGAAAGAACTGTAGTTAGCCTTGCAGTGTTCACGCGGTTTCTTTTGATAAGTTCCCAGTATCTAGTTTTATTATAGATGAACCATGTTAACCTAGAAGTTGCACATGACTCAAGTGACTTTCATTTATTATTGGCAAGCTGAAAAAAGTAGAGGTAAGTAGTTCCCCTAATGATCTTAAGGGTCAAACCGGTACTGATACACATGCATCCAGGGGAGCATCTGAGCGTGCTTAATTGTAGGCTTGCTCATTCTCTTCAATGTTTCTATGTTCAGGGACCCAGATAAAAGCTATGTCAACCAACCGGTTTAGCTCGTCGATTGTCTCTTAACATTCTTTACCTATCTTTGATTTTGTTATGAAGGATTCAATTGCTTTGATTGCTGTCTGACTATCAATAAAAATAGCAACACTACACCTGTTCTTGATGTGACTTGCAATTTGCCGACATGCTTTCCTAATCGCTAAAATTTCACCCTGAAAATTCGTTGCCTCATTAGGCATCCTAAGAGAATTGTTTATGTATGTAGATGGCGCATAGATTCGTGCTCACAGAAATTCATTCGCTTTCACACAAAAGAAAATTATAATAAATTTTAGTGTTTTTAGTTAACTACAGATTGACTGATAATAGCACTTTTCATTTCATTAGATCTATATAATGATAGTCATTGTAAAATGTAAGTTGTTTTATTCATATACTTCAATAACTAATAGTTAGAATACATAAACGAAGCATCAAACAATAGCTAATATGGCATTGCATTGTTAAGCGGAATATAATAGTTAAAATATAAATATATGAATATTAAATTATAGTTCAATATGGTTAATATTTTTTTATTAAAGTTTAACATTTTAAATGTTAATATATTAATTATTCAAGTTTTAATTATGTTAATTGCAATAACTTAAGGGGCCTAAATTCTGGAGAGCTGATCCTACTGCCGTTTCAGCTTTAGTTTATTTATCTACTTTTGTTATAGCTGGAGTTTATTTATTAATTCGATTTAATTTGTTAATTGGAGATGCAATTTTAGGTCAATGTTTATTATTAATTCCAGGATTAACAATATTTATATATGGTTTAGGAGCTAATTTTAAATTTGATTTAAAAAAAATTATGGCATTATCAACATTAAGTCAATTAGGTTTAATAATAAGAATTTTATCAATAGAATTTTATAAATTAGTTTTTTTTTATTTGTTAACTCATGTTTTATTTAAATTATTATTATTTATAAGTGCCGGAGCTATTATTCATAATATAAATAATTTACCAGATATTCGTTTAATGGGAGGCTTAAGAGTTTATATATCTTTTACATGTGGATGTTATAAAGTTGCAAATTTAGCTTTATGTGGTATTTATATAATTTTTTAGCTGGATTTTATGCTAAGGATATAATTTTAGAAATTATATTTTTAAGTTATATTAATATATTATATTTTTTTTATTTTTTTTTCTCCAGGATTAACTGTTAGATATTCCATAAGTTTAGTTTATTATTCGTTAATTGGGAATTTTAATTATTTTAGTTTAAATATATTAAGAGATAATAGTTGAATTATATTAAAAGGAGTGCAATATAGACATTAGAATAAAGAGGATGACGTAGATAGAGTTTTATTAACATTAATTTATATTAGTTCGTGTTCCTGATGATGACTCTCAAGTAGAGTCTAAATATAGAATATATTAAAAAATATTTAACAAACGTTGAATTATTTAACAAAAGGTGTCCTATATAGCCGGATAAAAACATATATAAAAACCATTATGAAAAGGAATTTTAGGGTTATTAATTATAAGAATTATTGGAGGGGGAATAAAAACTGATTATTATTTATAACACCTGCAATAATTTGTCTACCTATAATATTAAAAGTGTTGACTTTATTTGTATGTGAATTGGGGGAATTTTTAGGATATTATATTTCAAAAATTTCTTTATATTTTTGCAATAAATCTTCATAAAATTATTTTATTTCAATTTCTTGTGGTTCTATATGGTTTATGCCTAATATTGTAACATATGAATTAATTTATAATTTTTTATATTTAGGTAAAGAATTATATAAAATATTTAATATTTAAATATTTATTTGATCTGAATTTTTTAGTGGATTTTATTTATATAAAAAATTATTAAATTATTCAAAATTTAAATTTTACAAAATAATAGATTAATTATAATGTTAACAAGTTTATTTTTTTTTTTTTGTATTTTTAAGTAGAAAATTGAATTAATTCACTATTTTCATCCAACTTTTATGTATAAATGATGTAATTTGTATGAAAAATTAAAATCAAAAATCAGCCCCAAAAGATGGGGTCACTAATTTATTAATAACTTTTAAACTAGAGATCTCATTTTTTATATCTCATTTTTCTTTTATATCTCATTAGAAAGAGGTTCAAATTACCTTTCATACAATGTAAAAATATGTACATACATATTGGTGGATTAACCCATTAAGTACCATTCAATTTCGGACTTGGAATTTAAATGAGAAAATGACAAGTGTTTATTATTTATTTAAAAAAAAAAAAAAAAAGATTACTCTCACTTAATCTTTACCTAAAAAAGATATAATATTCTTTGAATATTAAAAAATATTCAAAGCTAGCTGTGTGGTGCACACGGTGGTCTGAAAGGGGTTAACTTAGGAGCAGTGCTGAGATGAAGAAAGATATGTAATTTTCAAACATTAATTATTTAAAACTTTATTACTTAATCAAAATTATAAAATATAAGATAAATAACAGTAAAAAATATATTTGTTTTTCTAAATATAATCAGTTTATACATAATATTTTGTTTTTTTTTGTTCAAAAAATGGAAAATAAAATATTGTAAAAAAAGGTTGCATTACAAAATTAATTATAACTTTAAAAGCAAATTAGCTAAATTGAAAGAGGAGACTTCTAGCTTTCGCGTAATGGTATTTATAATTTGTTAAAAAAACTTAAAAGCTATTGACCGTTAAAGTTCATAAATTGATTTTCTTTAAAAAAAAACGTTTGCCTTATAAAAAAAAACATAAACCAGAAGTCTGAAAACAGTTAATATAGAAAAAATTTTGAATACAATATCCTAATAATTACAATTAATTCTAAAAAATATAAATCAGTTTAATTAAATTAATAATTCATAAGTTTTGTACAAATTGTGTTAATAGATGGCGTGCCATCCTAAATTAAATTCTCTGAAAAATTCAATAGCCCATTAAAATAGCACTGAAAAAGCACAACATACAGTTGAAAAGTTATTGGCAAATCCGTAGGATTGCAAAAGAAAAATTAACGTCGAATTTTTATTAAATTTGCTGCATCGAAAATATTATACAAATAAGAAACTAGAATTTTCTCTAAAACGATAAATATGTAATATTATATACCTTGTTTCATTCACAAATTAGATATAATCAATTTAAATATGCACAACAGTTGGAATAGCATTGATGATAAATTTGGAAAATTAAATGTCAAAATAATTCGCGTCGAGATATTATCAAAATAAGAAACTAGAATTTTTCTAAGACGTTTGATGTATAATATTATATATCTTCTTCAATCAACATATTCAATATAATTAATTTAAATGTGCACTAACTTGTGCATGCAAAACAGTTGAAATTGCATTGTAACAAATGTGGGATTTTAAATGTCAAAATGGTTAGCGTCGAACAGTTAGAATTGCATTGTTGATAAATTTGGGAAATTAACTGTCAAATTAGCGTCGAATTTTTATTAAGATGTTATCTTAAGTTTTAATTAATTAAAACTATATTACTTGATCAAAAATTTTGCAATAAAAGGCACATAATAGTAAACAAAAAACTTGTTCTTCAAAGGCCGTGTGCGAGTTCGAGTAAATTGAGGAAAATAGTAAATTATGTCTGCCATACCGACATAATGTTGGTATTTACCAAAACTCCGAGTAGGGTAAACTAGATAAAAATTAAGTAAATTAGTTGTTACCATTATGAAAATTTTATAAGATGTTTAATAAATAAATTTGAAAACTTTTAACCAAACATAATGAGTAAGTGCAATAAATAAATAAATAAATATTTACATAAGTGCAGTGCAAGAAATCCTTAGGAAATTTCAATTTACTGTACCTCAATTTACTGGAACTTGCAAACGGCCTAAATACACTTAGTTTTTATATAATATAAAGCAAATTTTCTTCGAAAAATGGATAACAAAATTTTGCTTTACACAAGCAGGTGCTTAGATAGAGCAAGTAGTGTTGTTGCTTTGCGTACAAATTAGAAACTTTAAGCTAGCTACTTGCTGTTTTTTTGCTTCACTTAAAAGCTGCCGAAAGCATCTATTGTATTTTTGGTTTATATATGATTTAAGATGAATGATTTTATTTTCCTTTATAATTTTACTTGAAAAATACGGAAACATATTTAAATAAATTTTATGATTTTAATTATTTAATGATACTCTATAAATGCACTTATAATTAGTGAACCTTAATAGCACAATTTTAATTTAATATAAACAATTAAAAAGTGATTTTTATTACTACGAATTTCTCAAGTTAATTGCAAAAGGGTAAAAGTGCCATTTATGGCTTAGCCTTTTAATAATAAATAATATTACAACTTATATACAAATTTATAATACTAAAATAGTATGTATTATCTATTATTAGCCAACGAAATTTTGTATATTTTGAAATTCTGAACATTTTTTTTCACTAAACTTTGTGTGGATATAACTTGAGTCTTGACATATTGACATACCTACTATGTCTTAATTTATTCAGTAAATTATATATAGTCCCAAATGCTGATATAGACGTAACATAAACTTTAACTAACTCCACTTTAATTTCTTTTAGTGTTTACCCTTACATATATAATGTGAAATGAAACTCAATATTTTTTATCCTCCAAAATATGGAAAGTTTTCAAACGTGCTTAAAAAAATATCAGATAGTGAATTTTAAACGAAATTTAAAAATAAACAGATGAAAGTTACTATTTTTTAGAAAATAATGTAACATCACATTACTAGCGTCATCTGGTGGGCTTTCCCAACAACTCACATTTTGTTCCAATCTTGTTTGAGCTAAAATGAATACCATACATAATCAATATTATTAAGTATAATCAGTTTAGTTTCTTTTATTTTGCTAGTATCAAGTATATCGAATGCTGCATATCAAAGCACTATAAATGCAGAGAATGGTTTCTGGATGACAGAAATCTTCCAATATCCGCCAAAATAAAAGGCACTAAAAAACCCTAATTAAAAAGGGAAAAATTTAATGACCTGAGCACTGTTTAGAGGTCTATTATTACTAAATGGTATAAGAATTTTTTTTTATGTATTACAGAGATATAGACATGTTCATTCCCATATCACTTAAGAAAATCATCATTGTCATCATTTAAGTTGTTCTCTTATTTCTTTCTTAGTCTCGCAAAGAGCATTTTTAATTAGTTCAATAGAGTTTTATTGCTATACTTCCTGGCTCAATCCGAAGTTATAAGATTTTTTTACCCAATTCAACAAACCGGCTTTTAATATTCTTTTGACAATTGCTGTGAGCAGCTCTTTGAAGGTTTAGTGGTTGTTGTCTTAAAATTTGAATTAAGAGTTGTTGAGAGATTAATTAACAAATTAAGACTATAAGTATATGTATATGCAGCTCTAAATAATAATAATATTAAACTAATTATTAAGTATCAACTAACTACAGTTCTTCTCCCCATGACGTCACCCATCTGTTATCCTGTCGTACCACACACACGAAACTTCGTCCAATTGGCTTTAGGACTCACCTCATTGAAGCAGCCAGGTTTCTTCGGCTGGTTCCAGGTTAATGTTCAATTTAATAAAAATCCTCCCCATTCTCTTCTCCTCTCCCT
Organism: Teleopsis dalmanni; assembly: GCF_002237135.1. Classification (NCBI taxonomy): domain Eukaryota; kingdom Metazoa; phylum Arthropoda; class Insecta; order Diptera; family Diopsidae; genus Teleopsis; species Teleopsis dalmanni. The sequence goes on from NC_051848.1 coordinate 54,699,613, forward strand.
CTTCCACAACCACTACCCACTACCCATTAAAATTTCTGCTTATAAATTTAAAGTAGGAGAAGCAGCTATATGTATTTCTAGAACTTAATAAATGATATACTCGTACCAACCAGTAAATTTTTGTTAAAATGAGCAGTCATCATAATTGAAAATTCAAAGAAAACTCAATCGAGATCGAACAGAGGATATTATAGTTGTGATTAAATAACGTTTAGTGAATTTTCTTATTCTTAAAATATGCTGTAAAGTCTATGACGAGTAAAGGTAATCGTAATCCAAGAGCACATAACTCTTGATGTAACCCATCATAAAAACTCGCTTGTAAAATCTTCAACTAGAACGCTGAGTACCACTTTCAAGTGACGAAGCTGAAGGAAAAATGATGTACAATCTATGCATGAAAGCTCTGCTTAAATTGTGACACACTTTTTTTGTGTCTTATATATTCTTTAAGATCCATTAAATTACATTTAAGCACTAAACGAAGTTATTGTTGTGACTGCTAATATGGAGATGAAAATGTGTTCTAGTTAAGGATATTATGCTTTCAATTATATATATATTTAAGTTATTATATATCTTATCTATATTGCAGATTTTATTCTTTTATCAAATAACAGTCAACAATCCCAACAATCCCTAATCGCTTTGTGTTGATCGTTAGTAATCACACACTTGATGAAGATAAATTAAAAACATTATGGAAAAATATATGTTGGACGCTGTATTTTGTTGCAACATTAAATACGGCCAAATATTTATTCCCTTTGTTTATCAAAGTGTGTGTGTATTTTTGTTGTTGTTGATGAATTTTTAGAATTATATTATCACTAGTGGTGCAAGTCCTCTGCCTTTGGTTTGCCGTACTGCTTCTCCCACCAGGCAACAAATTCCTTCTTACGTTGTTCACGTTTAGCAAAATATTCAGGATATTGTGCTTTTTCTAATGGATGCCAATAGTCAAGTACCCAGTCTGGTGGAATGACTTCACGCTCATAAGCACAACCTCCAGGGCTGCCAGGAACTATAAAAACAGCACATGCAACATTATAGTAGGAGTAGTTTAATGAATTAACATAATAAATTGTGTTTCATATGCATTTATATTAAAATTAACGTACATTTCCTTGGTTGATAATGTTGGGTTTCGAATACCTCCTGTTCACCCTGTTTAAGCAGACTGACAGCTGTAGCCATATCAACGCAGCGATTTTCTTCAAAACGTTGACGCAACAAAACGGCACGGTAGCGGAATATATATCTGAAATAAGTTTAATTGTAAAAAAATATAATAATATACTTAAATTACATAACATTGATTACTTCAAGCAAACCACTTACCTCTCATCGTACCATGATTCTAAATTACGGAGTGCACGTTTATAAAGACTGCAAACCTGGCGTGCGTGTGTTGTTATTCCCGGTACTGGAATCGACATTTTTGTCAATATTGCAAAAATACTAACTAATATTAAGCAATTGTGCTGTTTTTATTTTTTCGTTTGCAATTTAGCAGCAGCTGTGTGTGACATTTGTCTAGACGTCAAATTTTTTGACATTTGCTCTTATCTATTTTGCTTGTCAAAATTTTACAGCACTGCCAAATAAAAATGTGTCAAACTTAATTATTAATTGTGTTAAATATTTTTAGGGGATATATTTTTAGATATCTTCATGATATATATTGCCATACAACAATATATTTTTTAAAAAACTTCATTAAGATAATCAACAGACTTAATATATAAGTACTCGCTTAATTGCAAATATTTGCATGTATTTTGTCTGATATTTGTATGACAAATTTAAATTTGCCAATTATATGTACCTCATTTTGGCATTTGTCTTGATATTTATATAGACACTTTCGGGATTGGATCAGTTGAGTAATGAATGGTCACTCTAAGCTTCAAATTTGACAGGGCACGAGTTCAACTTTTGGTAGTTGCAGTCACGGTTGCCACTTATAGTACCAAAATTGGTACTTTTTTTTTTTTTTTTTCGTTTGGTACTCATGTTCAAAAACTGGTACATTTTCGACGACCCAACTTTATTGTGGATATTTCCAATTAATTTTTTTTATAAATGCAACTTTGCACTATTTTATATTTTGTTCATTTATAACACTATGAAAAACACAGAACGAGAAAACAAAAAGGTCCAAAAAAAATTTGGACCTTTTTTTACAGAAATGGTACCTTTTTAAATCAATTTTGGTACAGAAAAAAATTTTCAAGTGGCAACCGTGGTTGCAGTCTCAAAAAAATAAAAATTATTTACGAATAATTAAATACGAGAAATAATTGCAAGATCACTGATGATGGGTATTTGGAAATGTTTGAAACAGTTGTACGGTCAGCCAAAAATTCAATTAATTAAATATTATTTTAAAAAAGAATTCTTGTTGTTGCAATTCACTACTTTACGATACACTTAAACAGTTTTTAAAATGCAAAGTTTATACCGTATATAATAACATCAAAAGGAAACACATATTTAATAATAGTCTTAAATTGGAAAGTGCTAATAATAAAACTCAAGTAAAATATTAGTTGTAATAAAATTCAAAAAAGGAATTATTGGGATTTAATAAAAGTACGTAATAGTACGTTTCCACTGGCTTCATTAGACCAGTTAACTTACTTGAGATTGTAATTTACTTGAGTAAATTTCATTACTGGAAAATATAGTAAGCAAAATTAGACCAAAATTAGACCAAAATTGAAGAATGCAACATTGCAAAGGATCGAAATTTGACGTTTTTGACAGATGAAGCAAAATGTAAACATAAACAAACAATCAACAAGTCGTGACAGACAAGAGGTAAAAATATTTTTAAATATGTATTTGTTTTTTAATAAATAAAATACATAATTAATATATAAAAATAAATTTATATATCAAATATATATTTGATATCATTATGGAATGTCATGTATTATTTAAAAAAAATATTCATTTCAGTTAGAAATCAGGAAACAAAATGGATCAGAGCTCACAAGTTTGTATTGCGTATTTATAATTGGTTTGTAATTTAATAAAATAAATTATTATTAACTTTAGAAAAAATCAAACAAAAGGGTCAAGTATTTATGGACTGAGAGCTGTGAGCAGTTATTTGTAGAATTATGGGAGAAAAATGTTTCTCAATTGCCGGGCTACCGGCGAAGTGACCTCATATATAAAGATATGACCAAGCTGATGTGTGAAAGGGGTTACATAGTTACCAATCCTCAAGTGCTGCGGAAAGTGGACAACTTTACCAAACGGTTTAGGTAAGTGTGCAATAACTGTAATTTCTATTTTTATCATTAATTGTTGGTAATTAAAACCGTATCATCGTTTCTAATTAATTTTAGTTGTTTTAATTAATTAACAATTTATAATATATGTCATCAATTATTTTGCTAATTAGTTTCATCTTTAATAAAATAGAAAGGAACAGCAAATTGTGCGCGTTTCCGAAGGGTCCCCATCAACGTGGAAGTTTTTTAACAACCTCAATAGAATTATGGAAAACTGGCCGAATTATGGCTTCTCTGCGTTAGTGTCCAATAGTTTTGAAGGTACGTTTGTAGATATTTTTTTTTAAATTATAAAATTAATTAATTCATTTTTAATTAGACCAGAAACCGGAACCATTAGGGTCTGCATCTTCACCATTGTCTTCTACCACTTCTGAAGTCTCAGAAGACAATACGGAGAAAACGCCTAGAAGAAAAAGGAAAATGGATGATGCAGAAACGCAAGAAAGACTGGATAAACTAATTAATCTTCAAGAACAGTTTTTACATTTGCTAGACAATGCAAATAAGAATCATAATGAGCTGATTAAAACTTTGCATTCCAGGAATAATGTTTTGACGCGAATAGCGGCTGCGATAGAAAGAAGATATCAGCACGAAAGAGTCGTAACGGATGTGGATTCCAGTGACTAGCCACCATATATTTTTTTATATCTTTTTTATATATATTTTTTAAATCTTTTTTATATCTTTTGTAAATATTTTTTATTTTTAATTTTTTTATATCTTTTTTTTATTGTTAATATACTTAAAAATTATTTTATTCTTAATTTTTTATATCATTATTTATTGTTAATATATTTAAAATGTATTTTATTCTTAATTTTTTATATCTTTTTTTATTGTTAATATACTTAAAGTGTGTTTTTTTTTAATATTTTTATATCTTTATTTATTGTTTATTTATAAGTTATTAGTCTTATTATTAATTAAAATAAAACTTACTATATATTTGAGCCAAGCATTGTCTTATTTCTTCGCCATTTGGATCGTGATCATTTAGTGTTGAGACTTGTACTGGTTGTTGTCGTTCCAAACTCCATTGTTGTCTTCTTAGAATCCACTAATGCGCTCTTTTACCTTTTCACTGCTTAATTGAAGTGGTAAAATTCAGAAGTGCTTTTAGTAGGTAGTACTCTCACACACATAATATGAAGTACAAGGCTTCTCAATTCCTGGTACTTTAATTGGCGACATCGTCTACGTCTCAGGATTACTGTAGCTCCACCAGTGGAAAAAAATTAAAATCGCTCTATAATTGTATTGTACCTCACAAGTTCACAAATGTACATATTACGGTCTATTTACGGAGGGAAGCGAAAGAAAATAAAGGACGCGCACTTGATAACATAATCTATAGCTAATCAAAAGTTTACCATTCTGATCTATTACTGTATAAGTAATAATATTAATTAGAAATAGTAATGAATGAGCAAAATGTAGAACACGCGAGATTAATTTACAACACTCTAGATATTTTGCCGGGGTAACAAGATTGCCTTAAAATTAACAGCTGTTTAGTCTGACAATATGATTTGACAAATAATAGGTCTGTTCCACGAGCTACTCGTGTTTTACTCAGAATTTTACTTTTGAGTAAAACAGAAGTAAAATTTATACAAAAATACTTGAAAATTTGCTGGTGGAACGCGCTTGTGTATACACAGTGTTTACTAAAAGTTACTATGAGTAGCTCGTGGAACAGACCTAATATATGATTTGATTAGATATATGTAGAATACTCTAAAAAGGTTTGATTGTACAAAAAAATTTAACAGATCTTAAGTAGGTTTAGATTGAATCCTTATTTACTAATCAAAGACGCCATTAGTTCCAATTCCTGAGTAAAGATTTCATTTATAAAAATACTAATAAAATAATGATCATCATTAATGACGTAACGATGCTAGTTGAATCTTGACCTCCCTCAATAAAATAATACCAACAAAAATATTACAACCTCCATACACATATCTATATATGTACGTTTGGATGTCTATATAAAATAAACTACTGGTAAATCATATTATAATTAATATAATTATATGCAAAGAAACTTCAACAAAATATATTTTCTTGTTTGTATCCTTTTCACCCCTTGGAACAATCGTAGCTACGCCGCTGATTATACCACTTTAAATTCGTATAAAAATATGATTGCAGTGGATTTCTGCATTGCTTTTATACCAGCAGATTTTTCTCTATAGCACTGTTGAATTACTTTGATATACATATATGTATATTATGGGTTCGATATTCTCCGCACTAAATTCTATTATTAAAGGTCTTACAATCGGCACAATCGTAACTCTCTCTACGCCGCTGATGATACCACTTTAAATTCGTATAAAAATATGATTGCAGTGGATTTCTGCATTGCTTTTATACCAGCAGATTTTTCTCTATAGCACTGTTGAATTACTTTGATATACATATATGTATATTATGGGTTCGATATTCTCCGCACTAAATTCTATTATTAAAGGTCTTACAATCGGCACAATCGTAACTCTCTCTACGCCGCTGATGATACCACTTTAAATTCGTATAAAAATATGATTGCAGTGGATTTCTGCATTGCTTTTATACCAGCAGATTTTTCTCTATAGCACTGTTGAACTACTTTGATATACATATATGTATATTATGGGTTCGATATTCTCCGCACTAAATTCTATTATTACAGGTCTTACAAAATATATGTACAATAAATACATCAAGATTAATATATTTCGCCTATTGTTATGCTAAAAACTACAAGACACGAGTATAGATGTCACTATATATTATGTTCAAGAGGTTGATCATTTTTCACTTGGTTTAAGAACTTGAATTAAAAAATATATATAGATTGTATTAGCGCCACATTTAGACTTTAAATTAAATTTTCAAATTAATGCCTCTAGTTATTTTCTCTTTAAGTACACTAACATGCGCTAATATGAGCCGTATGTCGCTCCTATAGGCTGGTATTCTTCTAGAATATTTCCATTAAAAGAGCGCATGCGAGTACATAGTCCAATACACATTAAGGGATATATGTACATATACATACATATGCGTATATTGAAGTTATAACGTACTTGCGTGTTATTAACTATCTTAACAAACTTCTATCACCGGACATTAAAAGAAGCTCAACACATCTTTTAGAAGATAATTTTTTTTTTTCGTTTTTTATATATCAACATTATTCATCATCTGTTAAGTTGAAGAATTTAAAAGCATTGAAGACTGTACATTCGATCAATATAAGAGCTGAATATGTTAATTAAAATTAAATTGCTAGTTAAACATAGAGACAGAGTGAATCGACGACAGCTTGGTAGTAGTAATACATCCATTTTCACACATTTTATTATGAATTACGGCGGACTAAGTCAAATGGTCGATACGAAAAGGGTACAGTCATTTTTACGGATGTAAAGGAAAGACGTAAAAAAAAAAATTAAATCGATGACGATATAGTCCACTGCATTAAGAAAGACTACTGTACAACAGCAAATTATATACTAAAAAAATGGCCGAAACCGGTTTTGCAATGTGTTTTGTTATTGAGTCACTGTCCTCTTTGGAGATCCTAGAAATTATAATTAAATTGTAACATAAAAAACTGGGGTTGTTAAAATAAAATAAAAATTGTTAATATATAGTTAGATAAATATTTTCATTTTAATTTGGAATTTTAAAAATTAATTATTCCTGAGAATAGTTTACTGTCTTAATTTTTTATAATTAAGTTAGTTTGATGTCTCTCCAAGGTGACATATGTATGTAGCTGTGAATGAACACACCTTTTCATTAAACAATGTTTTTTACACTAAATATTTTTTAATATAATACTATATAATATTATAAACTTAACTCTCTCAATGCAGGATATCCCCGAACAGAAAGAAGTTGGCTTACGACCAATATCCGCTGGAGTTTTCACTGTAGTTTTATATGTTTTCTTAAGAAACCAATAAATAAAATTCCTCAATGTTATCATAACGTCATTCACACATACATACACACATACATATATGTATATATGAATTCCAAGACTTCACTTATTATGGACTGCTATATTAATCTATCGGATATACCAGTATCAGTCAAGAAGTTATTTAAGTCTAAAAATTTTTTATCTTTTTAATTAATTTATTTTGCTTATTTCACAATATTATTTAAAAAAAAACATTTTCTCTTAATATAATTTATCATATCATTTATGTGAGATACAATAAAGCATTTTTGTTCTAAAACCAAGCATTTCCTATTCTATTTGGTATTTCTGTCTGTCCGTCCTGGTCACACTAAGGCGAGTTTCATAGCATAACTATTGGATGAAAAAAAAAAATTGATAATAACTTAAACATTTTAATAGAGTTAATGTTTATTAATTTATTTATTTTTATAAATATAAACATAAACTTTATAATTATAAATAATAAAATCAAACTGAATTAATCTTATTCTTTGCAACTATAAAAATAAGATAATATAAAAATATTTAATAAATTTATTTTTAAAACTGTTTAGCTTAATTAAAATATTCTATTTTACATATAATATATATGTTATATATTTTTATTATTATCATAAGCGAGCGAATACATACATACTTCCAGATAAGTAAATTTTAGTGGATAAAATGAGTCCCGGGCTCTATGAAAACATTATATTAGTTTTTTGTAGAACAATGAAATTAATTTAATATAAAATAAAATAATAATATAATATATTATATAGTATTATATAATTAATATAAAATATGAAATTCATGTCTCTAATATCGGTATAAAAATTTTTAACATTAAAAAATCGAAGAATTTTCTATATAGCGGAACAGATATTTTGTCACCGGCACTAAATCTTATCGGTACTACCAATTAATCGAACATAAGGTAACGAGCTGGAAATATATTTTAATGAAATTTCTTAATATTATTTAATGTTAATATATATTATATTATTTATATATATATTATTTAATATATAAGAGGTCCTCAGAATTTATGTTTGATGTGAAGTAAAAACACTCCTAAAATATTGTAAAACATTTAACAACAAATGTTTAAATTTGAGAAAATAATAGGTAGGTAGGTTGGAGTGGTGGTCCTGTATCCAAAAGCCCACAGAAGTATAGCGTTAGTATGTAAATAGCCTGAAAGATCAGTATACGAACAACGCCGCAAAAGGTAATGACACCCCGATTAGGTAAAAGAACACCAAAACCTGAATGATAAGTTTAACAACTTTTAAAAAAAAAAAACTTGACGCTTTTAAAAGAAACAATGATATTTCAGTCATACATACACAGAGGATCTTAGTCTAATTATGGAATCGAGTGATTCACAAATAAATCTCTCATTAATAATTGAATAAATATCGATAGACGACGCTATAGTGGCAACACTTCTAGTAATCGCATGACCAAAGACCTGCTGAGTCTACTTAATTACAAAGAGCTATCACTTGTAGAACAGAGTTCAGGTTATTGATTTGTTGCCAGACAACAGTATGTGTATATCTACTTTGATGGAATGTTATCTCTGCCTTAAGGATATACTTATCGTATACTATGTGACTATATGGCTTTGTTGTAAGCCATGCAAATAATTCTGATCCTCAAACCGAACACTTTAAAGAGTAACATTTTGATTGTGATTCCTACGGCAAAATGCTTTATGTTTGGCAAGGGAAACAACTATTGAGCTAAAGTCACTGTATTTCATCTATATAAGATTACAATACTTCAATGCATCTGGTTTTTTTTTACTGATTACTGTAATTATAGATTAACCAGATGACGTTCAAGTCTAATGGCTAAGATCTCCTCAAGTTATTCCTAATTGGTGGTTTTAGTGAGTTCAAGTCTCAATGCATCTGGCTTATTAGTAATTATATATTTACAATAAACTACTACACGATAAATGTGAATGTAGTATTTGATCAGCTCTCGAGCATCAGTTGTTCGTGACTCTGCGCCCAGTGATGAACTATTCTTTGCTTTTCTGAAAGGTTAAGCAGAAATGTGAAATGTAATATTAGAGAGAAGTCCCCAACTTTATTTTTGATTATATTTGATGATGCAATAAAACATCTTTACACTCTATTAGGTCCACAGTGGCCACACATTTTCTGATTTGAACTTAGAGGAAACTCCTCAAGAACACAAACGATGATAAATAAATTTATTTTGCTTCAGTGAAACAGAATTTAAAAATTATTTACAATATAAACATAAGAATCCGGAGTTATTCTAATATCCAGCCTCAAGAAACGGATCAGACACTTGATGAAAATGCTGGATGACAGACCACAAAAGCGAATATTAAATTTTACGCCGTATAACGACCACAGCAGAGGTAGGCCACATATAAGGTAGACTCGACAACGTGACCGACAAAATCAGAATATTAGGTACCTAAAATTGAAGGTCTAAAACAACATGCAAAGCAGAATGGAGAAATCTAGTTGTTGTAGCTAAAGCTAACCCCGAACTGTAACGCTGATGAAGATGATGATGATCCAACCTCAAGTAAGTAATTAAATAAATTTGAAACGTTGGTGGAGAGTACAGAGGTATATAGAATTAATTTTAATAAAAACTTAACTCAGTTTTTTATTTAACTGTTCAGAAAATTTTTATATATGTACGTAATTCTTAGAAAGTTACCAAAACATAAAATTTAATTTTTTATCTTTATTTTGCGTATTTATTTTTTATTTATAGTTTTTATATAATACATTTCAATAGTATTTTTAAAAAGTTATTTAGGTCTTAATAAATTTATAACTTAATAACATATGGCCGTGTGCGAGTTCGAGTAAATTAATGTTAAATTGAGGAAAATAGTAAATGATGTCGGTATGGCAGCGAAATAAATATTAGATAAATTAGGTGTTACCTTTGTAAAAAATTTTTTTAAATGTTTAATAAATAAATTTGAAAATTTTTAACTAAAAATAATAAATAAGTGCAATAAATAAATAAATAAATATTTACATAAGTGCAGTGCAAAAATTCTCTAGGAAATTTCAATTTATTTTACTTCAATTTACTCGAATTCGCACACCGCCTATATAACATATATTATTATTAAATTATTAAAAATAATATATGTTAGAACGAAGGACCGAGTAGTCCAGTTTCTTATTCTTAATTAACTTTAAAATTAATGTTAGTGTTAACTTACAAATAGATTCAACTTACAATTATATATATATATATATATATATTTTTAATGAGCAAATATTTTTAATAATAATTTTATTTTTTAACTGTCTAATTGGTCAGTAGTTAAATAATCCATGTTTTTAAAAATTATTTTTGTTTTTTAAAAAATTTTATTTAAACTGATATTTCGACTATATTCTATAGTCATCATATTTGGTACAAAAACAATCACTGGCCGTAATTCCGGCTATTGGGCGATTTCACGTCAAAGTTTTAATAATAGTTTTAATTAAGTTTTTAATAATAGTCATCAGATAATATCCTGATGATGACTATAGAATTTAGTCGAAGTATTGATTTCAATAAAATTCTTTTAAAAAACGAAAACCATTTTTAAAACAGTGTTTTATGTATATTATTAAAAACCTATTGTTTTTATTGCATATTAATTATAAATATATAAATAAATATTGTTTGTATTTCAATTTTTAACTGACCTACAATATATATATATATTTATATATATACCATATATTTTTATTAAAAACCTATTGTTTTTACTTGAATTTTAAATGATCTAAAATGTTGTATATATATATTTATATATACACCATATATTTTTTATTAAAATCCTATTGTTTGTATTTGAATTTTGAATTACCTACACTGTTCTTATCAACAAAATTCTTTTATTGTTTTGATATGAATTTTTAATATAAAAATTATAAAATAATAATAACAAAATAATAAAATAAAGTTTTAATTATAATTAACAATAAAATATATTAAATAAATAATTTACTATTTCTATTCTAAACAAACAAACAAAAAATTGTTCATTTCAATTATGCCAATTTATGCCAACATGTTTCGTTAAAATCGAGTCTCGATCATATGTATAGCACAAAATAACTTTGCACATACTGTACTTGCATGGTGGTCGGTCGCAACACAACACACCACAAAAACAAAATATTTTTCTTATCGTGTACGCATTTCGAAATTGTTGGTTCGGCTTCGAAATTGCAATGCAGAATTAAATTCAAGCGCGTAAATATTGAAAGCGAATAATTGTGAACGCAAGTATGATTAGCAAATAAAGAAGAAATTATAAATGAAATACATATTTATTGTATTGCATTATATTGTATTGTAAGTGGTGGCGCAGTTTTATTAAGTGTAAAAATATTTTGGTGGGCTGTTGTTCGGTGTTCGATGGATGCGTGGTTTAAAAACATCACAGGCAAAAGAGCGCGTGCTTGTTACAGAATTAGCGCGCATTAAACAAGTTGGAATTGTGTGTATTGCATTGCGTACTTTGTTTGGTAAGTGCAGGCAGTGAAGAAATAGCATTAAACGGAAAAGACGGACACATTTTTATGTTATGGCTGTGCTGTGCTGTGCAGCCAAGAAGATTTCTTAACAGCAAAAGAGTTTTTTTTTTTTTTATTTTTTTTTCGCAATCTCACAAAACAGCTCGGGCACTTCTCCTTAAATTTTAAATTTTGGGAAACTTGACATTGGAACGTGAAAACAGAAAACAGAAAACAAAAAACAAAAGGAAAAAGTGAATAGGGAACAGTGAAGAGCGCAGAGTGGGATAGCAATAACACAGCCATTTTGTACGAAAGTGTGTGCAAAAAGAATAAAAAAAATTTTGTCTTTTTCGTGCTCTTCCACATTTTTTTGCTTGCTGAAATTTCTTTTTATTATTGTAGGGGAATCGAGTGACTTGGCCTGGCAGCAGCAAGTGAGCGTAAGATAAAGATAATTTCTTTTGGAAAAAATGTCTTCACCGGTAAATTCACCAATAACAAATTCCGAGGATGAACAAAGCCGGTAAGTGCAGTTATTTATTTTTTTTTTTGGTTTTATTTTATTTATTTTTTTTCAAATTTTTTTTAACATTAATTATATTGATATGCATTTTAAACGGCAAAAAGTTTTATTCAATTTGTGTGTTTAATGGTAAGAAGAAAAAAAATGTGAAGATTAACAGAAAAGAACAGAACAGAACAGTCAACATACGATGAGACGAAGACGTCGTTATATATTGTTTTGCCCAAATACGTGATACGCATGTGGATTTGTTATTATTGTTGTTGTTGTTGTTATCTAAGTATTTGCTCAATGCCAATTCTTCTTCTTCTTGTTGTTGTTGTTTGTGCGAATCGGTTTATTGTGCAAAAATGTGGCGCCGAATTTAAGTGTTGCCAATTATTTTGCACAAATTTAAAAAAAAATGATTTTAAATATGATTTAAAAATAATTATAAAATTAGTAGTTTTAATGTTAGTTATTTATTAATTTAAGTGAAAAAAGATATGAAGAAAATTTCTTATAAGAAAAAATAAACTTCTTTCAAAATTGTTGCTAAGCATAATGGAGATCTGGTAATTTATTTGACCACAATGTGTAGTTCAGAAACGTCTATAATGTCACAAGATCGGTTTTTTTATGTACTTAAATTATATGGGTTTACTTTGGAGGCGTGTTGACCCATCCGGATATGGAGTTTATGTCATTTGCGTAAACAAGAAATGATCTCTTTGTTAGGCAGTTCAGTATATTTGTGTACAAAGATGTGTACAAATATACCGGAGGGTTTAAATATTTTGTAGTCTATGCTCAGTATAGCTCAAGTATATTTGTGCAAATATGTTGGTGAATGCCGGAGGATCTAAATATTTTGTAGACTATGCCACTTGTTGAGGCCGTATAAGTTTAAGGGTTTATGTTTTTAAATTTTTAATTACTAACGCATGCTAAAATTGTTTCTATTCAATATAGAAGTAAATTATACCAGACCGTGTTGTTGTTGTAGATCTCAGCTGCAAAAATCTGCAGGTGTAGTAGTTCCTTTTTAAAAGTCTTTAACAGCATTTGGTTGTCGAAGTCGACAAGTGGCTTCAGGATGCTGACCCTACCGCTCACGACACTTGGTTGTCGACCTCGACAAGTGGCTCCAGGATGTTGACCCAACCACCCTTGGTATCATACCAGTTCGTAGTAGATGAGTGCTTTAAAGTTAAAAAATTATTTCATTGTTTCATTATGCTTTCATCTTAATATAAAACAAAGTTTCTCAAACCGCAATTATATAAAAAGTCTTAAGATAATAGCAGAATCCTCAGTTATTAGAGTTGTAAATAATTATTCGGGTTTTTGTAAAGAACTAACATACCCACAATTTTCTAACTAAACAAGTGTTATATTTAAAATATATTTGAAATAACGAAACGAGAAATTATATCTTTATCAACCACTCCTCACCCATTCTGTTTTGCGAACAAACTGATTTCTTCTAACTTATCCCTTACCTAATCCATATCCATGTAACCCATGTATTCGTATTTGGTAATTTCCTCTTATTTCTCCTACTATATAGATCTTCTCCAGCTGCAACTATTATAATAAAAAGACTTTAGGTTTATATGCAGCATCAATTTAATAGAGCTTACATTATATATAAAAATATTGCTATAAGGAAGAAATTAATTTATTTATAATTACTTGTTTGATTTTACAGTTTAAAGTGGTTCTCACAACGTAATGAACATTTATCGCCTACATCGACGGTAACACCGCCACCTCAATCAATTTCAGCAACTGGAAGTGGCGTAAGACCTGCAGGAAATATTCTGCATGATCACAACTCAACTAAACGAAAAAGTGCCTTCTTACCGTATCGGCCACATGCAACCGTACTCACTAATCTACAACGCGGTAATACCGAAGCCTTCTCTTATCCTGTTGAAATAACCTTATCTTTTCACGAACGTGCTGGCCAGGGTGAGATAACAGAGGAACAAGTAAATGTAGAAATAGAAAAGCAGCGATTAGCTGGGGCCAATATAGATTTTAAGGATGCCTATGGTTTTACACCATTACATTGGGCTGCTTACTATGGGCAGTTATTGGCAGTACAATTGCTTACAAATGCTGGTGCTAATGTTAATAGCGAAGCACCAGATATGGTGACACCATTGTTATTAGCTGCATCCGGTGGACATCATGAAGTGGTACGCTTCCTATTGGAACGTGGCGCTAAACGTGGACATATGGATATTATGGGTAATACAGCACTTATGTACGCTGCAGCCGGCAATCATCCACATACATGTAATGAAATTCTATCACGTGATCCTGATATGACCGCTTCAAATGAAAATGGCGATACTGCATATACTTTAGCGATTGAACATGGCGCAGTGCTAGCGCAATCTGTATTGGAACAATATATAGGAGCACTACTAGCCTTGTGAGATCGCATTACTTTGATACGGAGTGTTAAGTCCAACTAAAGGAATTGGTAAGTTTTGACCAATTAAATAAATATTCAAATATTGTATATTGTTGTGTAAATATTTTATTGATAATATAATTTTTTTTTACACACATATATATATTTAATCACTTTATAGTAATTCATAATGGAAAGAAATCGAACCATCAGTTTGATAAATATTGATCACCTGTTCTTACCTGTAATTATTTATAACATTTGTAAGAATATTATAAAATCGTATAAACTAGAATAAAGATTTGAAACTAAGTCCTGCTGTAGCAAGAGGAAATTAACAGATTTTCGCTTTAGAAGTTGGACTTCCTTTAATTTCCTTCACTTGCTTATGTTGACTCACTATGTGATTATATAGTATATAGGCCTATAAAAGACATTAAGTTTCACTTTTTCTCGAATCAATAACTATATAAGTAATTTTAGAAAAAAAAATGTGTACTTATATATGTATGTAGGAACTTATATATGTATGTGTAGATTATTCCGTTGAAGAGCGAATTGCTTTATATTATCTTAGAGGATTAGTTTTATGTCGTAAGTGTTTGGCGGACACACCAGAATAATATTTCAGGTTGAAAACTAGTATATATGAATTGTGTTTAATTGTGCATATGTGTGAAATGAGAATAGAAGAAAAGGGGATAGAAATATGTAAGCTGGATGCTTAGTCTAATGTGTCCCTGAGCTATTAATTTATTTTTCGAGTTATAAGTTATTAAATTAGTTCTGCTTTAGTTTGGTGTTCCTTCTGAAGTTCATACCTCTCTGGGTACTAAAAATACTAGGTACTAATAGGTACTTTAACTTGTAAATTTGTTATGTGTGTTCTATAAAGAAACTTTTATTCTAAAAACCGATGCTCACCTGCGCAAAGGATGTGCGATACTGCAACTCTGCTGAACGCTTATTATTTTCACCGTAGTATATCACCTAAGGCAGTGTTTGTTAATATGGATTGTATGTTCAAAAAGTGTGCCAATTCATTAATAAGGGACGATCCAATATGAAATTATATGTAAATTGACATTGTTAGCTTTGGAACAACATTTACTATATAATTTCGTCCTTTAGCAACTAATATAGAAGTGTACGAATAAAAGAAAATAATTATGAAAGAAATTTGGTTTCAAGAAGAGCCGAGTCTACGTTCTGGACTCACTCGTCGCCAATATCGACAACCAAGTACTGTTCTCTACCCTTAAAGTAACAATACAAGCAGATCCCTGTGGGCTACAATAATAGCAACATGGAAGAAGTCTAGGATATAATTCATTTTTCGAATAAGGAGAAATATTCTTTCTGAACGCTTCTTCCTTGTACATGTTACATATGATAACACATCTAACACATCTAATGATTTTATTTAGCGCTAGTATCTACCAGAGCTGAATCCTTGTTCAATTGTCTCAAATTCCAAAACATCATCTCATCCTTCGGTTTTAAAAGGTTTTGACAAAGTGTGTCAAATTTCTTCAGATCCGCATTGTGAATACTTTATTCAAATAAAAAGTTTAATATTTAATAAAAATTTCCTTTCTAAGCTCTACAAGTAGATCAAGTTTCAAGAGACAGTTTTTCTCCCTCTCTCTCTCTGCACCTCTTCCCTCTTTCTGTTCCTTCCCCCTCTTTGTAAAGAAATATTTTTGCAGAAAATATTTTTATTTAGAGTTGAAATTATTTTTTGCAAATATTTATGGCAGCGTTTTTTCTTTTCATTATTTATTTAATGCAGTGCCACAAATTTTATTTATTTATTCATTAATATTTGTATGACGATGACGATGACTGCAACAAAACGACGATGAAACTATTGCCAGTCCATAAGTAGTATTTCCGTTTATCAGTAACTTTCCAGCAATCAAGAAATATAAATTATACATTCACGCATACCAAGGCAATTATAAATACTACAGACACTACAGACCGTAGAGATATGTTACTCGCGCGAAACGCATTCTTCATTGATTCATTCATACTTTTTTATACAATTTTTTTCACTTCGGTCACGTCCCCAAGCTCCTCTGGTTCCAACTTCTTATTTCCTGCATTAAAAAGTAAACTAAACTAAAAACAGCAACGACAACAACAACAGCAATAACAACACGAAGAACAAGAACAACAATAATACATCCAGCAAGAATGACTTTAATTGATAAAATAAATGAAAGAAATTAAGGTCTCGATTTAGTGCATTGACACTGCCACTGCCACTGCTGCATGAGATAAACTAGTACGATGGACGGACATATATACATATACATGTGTGAAATGTGTTTTGAAGAAAGTATACATTCATATATATATAGATATATACATATATAGTATACACTATACTAATTTTGTGTATCAATGAAAATTATTTGTTGGTACTGCCACAATCACCGCCACTGCCACCGCCATCGCCATCGTCATCGTCATCGTCAATGCTTTATTAGTCATTTGTTGTAAACAACAGAAGCGAACGTACGGACGTATGGTGTGTATTGTCCGTCCTATAAGAATCGGGTGTGCTGCTCTCTAAAACCTACAACAATATTAATTGCTACTTGAATTGTTTTTAAATATAAAAACAAAATTCTTATATTCCTTTATTCATATGTATGTAATTAGTTTAAAGTGCTCTTCCGATTGCATAAACTTTTCAACATTGAAAGTATTTTAAATTTCAAAAAATTTCCTCAGAAATTGATTATTTAATAATGGCACTTTTATTCCGTAACTATTCTTTTCCTATTTCTACTTTACATTGGTTCCTGCGTAATGTGAAAACTCAAGTGAAATTTGAGTTTTGATGGCTGTGCTGTGCTGTGATTAAGTTGAGAAGCATAAAGACAAACACTCACTGCAAATGCAAAAACTATGTACAAAAAAATAGAAAAAATATCAATTTGCAACAACACCGTTGTTGCCTTGTGTTGCCTATAGGAGTTTAACACAGTTAATTTAAGCGAAAAGTACAGTACAAAACAGTAAACTATACGCGGATCAAGTGAATTTTTGAAAATTGATATTTTCTATATGAACTACACAAAATTACTTATCAAATATTTTGTTAATGCTTGATTTCATTATTTTAGTTATTAAATACTCAATATTTTTTTGTCTTTTGTTGTTTTTTATATTTCCTTAAAATTATTTACATGTGCGACAACACCGCATGGTTGGCTCAATGTGTTCTCGAGTAGATTTTAGGTTAGCATTTTTCAACACTAAATATGAGTTGTGCACCAACACAGGCAAGCTTTTAAAGTAGTATGTGTGTTGTTGTTGCCTTTGCTTTTAGTTAAAGTTGGCATTTATTTTAGTTCGTTGAACTATTCTATAATTACACAGATATATTGTCGGCAGAGTACAGCAGTGCTGCCATTCCTCGTGAAGATTTGAAATTTGAATAATTTTGAATGAACTATTTATTCTGTATTGAACTGATATTAGTATAAGTTAATTAGTAAGGAATATACTTAAATCGGTATTAACGTTATTAGGTCATTCTTTTAAAGTTAATAATAATGTCTGAAATGAATAGAAGTATTTTAAAAAGAATAAATATAAATTAAATTTAATACCATTAATTAAATTTAAAATGATTAAAACTGTTCAAAACCGTTCCAATAATGTCGAAAAAGTAAGACATGTTAAAGACAAATTTCTAATATACAATTATAATTTTAAATTAAAATATTATTTACATTAATTGCATTAAATGCTATTAATATTGTTTTCTAAAAAAAACTCACAAATATATAAATAATATTCATAATTTAAAGTAATTTGAGTTTACAATAATAAAATATAAAAATAGCTTTTGTTACAATAAAATTAAAAACTAATTAAGTTAATTAAATATTTTTAAGTATGTATATTTTATCATGTAAAAAATTATAAATATAAATATAATATATAATATAATATAATAATAATATAGAATATAATATAATAAAAATATATATGTAATAATAATATATAATATAATATAATAATAATATTTAATATAATATAATATAATAATAATATATAACATAAAATAACATAATATAATATAAATAATTTTAATATTATTTTTATTAATTAATTTTAATTTTAAAAATATTTTTTTTACTAAATAATTTTAATATTATTAATATTGTTTTTATTAAATAATTTTAATATTAATAATTTCTTTTTAATAATGATGTTTTTTGACCAGTACGTTTTGTTTTTTTAAATTATAATTTTTATTAGTCTACTCTCTTGTGACTACTCTTGTGACTGGGATGCAAATAAAAAAATTAATTTATTTCATTTTTTTAACCGACGTTTCGTTTGGTTTTTTTCTAAAACCTAAACTAAATTAAAGTTTAGTTAAAGTTGATCACTGTTTTTTTAACAATTTCATGTGTAAATAAAAAAAAATTTAAAAGTTAAAGAATGTTTATATAAATATTATCGCCACAAATCGAAAGTGGCAGTAAATTGGAGTAGTGGTGTTCATAATATTTATATGAATAATTTTAATATTTGTAATATTTTTTTTTTATTTAAAAAAAAATTGTTTTCATGGATTCCTAGTTTTATGTACTTTTATTTTTTATTTACAAAAAAGTCCATCGTTGCCAAAATAAAATTACTTAAAACCAAAAATTTTTTAAAAAAATCAATTATATAAAAACAATAATACTAAGATCGTGTGCGAGTTCGAGTATATTGATGGTGAATTGAGGGAAATAGTTTGTATATACTACAATTTCAGGTAGGGTAAATTAGGTGTTACCATTGTGAAAATTTTATATGTTTAATAAATAAATAAATAAATTTGAAAACTTTTAAGCAAAAATAATAAATAAGTGTAATAAATAAAAAAATAAATAAATATTTACATAAGTGCAGTGCAAAAGATCCTTAGGAAATTTCAATTTACGTTACCTCTATTTACTCGAACTCGTATTATTGTTAAATTTCGATTACAATTTAAAGAAAAAAATTAAATAATATTACAAATAAATTTTTGAGCTATTACGATTTGTGGCTGTCTGTGTTAATACACGATACAAAATGGAATTTTAGTTTAAAACATGTGCACTGCACACAAAACAAACTTTTTCTCTTCTAATGTCTATTTGTTTCGCATAATAACAGCTGGTAACTCTGCATGTGCCGTTGTGGTGTTGTGCTGTTGTGTTCACACTCATGTTGAGTAGAAAATGCCCTAACAATCTAGAAAATTTGTTGGTTCTCTTTTCGTTTTGGTGCTCATTTGTACATTTCAGCGCATTTAGCCATTCTATGAGTGACAAACCCTGCAGTTTTCATTTGTTCTTTCGCGTGCTTGGATATTGCACGTAGTTCGTCGCTTAAAGCAAGAAGAGGAAAAAAGAAAAGATCCGGCAAATATATACGGCTCCAAAAAGAAATTTATGTAAAAAGTATAAAAGAAAAAACAAAAAAAAAAAAGAAAACTTTCAAGTTTTTCTATGGAAAAATAAACAAAACTGCACAATTACTACTCCAACGCAATTAATTTTCTCATTCAGATTTGTTTCATATGAAAAACTAAATTAACCGATAAAATCTAAAAACCGCTACGCAATTTGTGTTGTAATATTAAACAAAACTGTTGTTTTGAATTTTTATCGTGAAAGTGAAAAGTTTGTGAAAGCGACTAACTGCTGGAGTAGAAAAGGTGTTTGTTGTGTTGATTATTTCTTTAATCGAGTAAGTTGTTGCAAATAATCTATAATTCAAATGATTTAATTGTGGAACTAAATAAGGTTTTATTTTGCTATTTAAATTGTGTACAAAAAAAAAAGAAAATTTCAGCATACCAGCAAATTTAATTCAGTGTCAATAAAATGTACGCTCGCTCCCCCCTTCAACTTAAAAAGTGATATACACATATGTATAACTGAAGGCGACATAAATGTTGTGTGTATTCTGTACGAAAATAACGTTGCTATCCGTCTGGAAGACGGCGGTCCCCAATACAATCCATGTATAAAAAAAATTAATTTATAAATTTTGAAAAAGGAGAAAAAAAAATCCCAACTGTATTTCAAAGAATTTTGTCTTTTTTTTTTTTTTTTTCTTATTTGTTATATATCCCATAATGTTTTAATAATATTTCCTTCCTTTCTCCATTTTCTTTTTGTTATATGCGTGTGTTTGTGTATGTGTTTTTTTTCATCCTAATTTGTATAGTGTCTGCCGATTTTATAGCTTCCCCTTTTTTTTTTTAATATATTTTTGTTTATTTTGCTCGTGATGGCTCTGCGTCTTTGGTGTGCTCGTTTTGTCGCTCTAATCGTTAATATGCTTGCTGCGCAATGCGTTTCGGTTGTGTGTAGTTTTAAATTATTTTTTTTTTTTTTCGTTACGTTTCTGATTCTGTTTGATACTAGTTGTTGAGTTGTTGTCTTCATTTTGTTTTATTCTTTCAGCTGCCTGCCATTTAGTGTCCACAGAAGAGAGCTACAAAGAGGTTCGGAATTAATTTGTCGCTCAGTAACAGGCGCTGCCAATTTTTGGCGCGCTATATTGTGTTATCGTAGGTTAGTTCTGCTTATTTCTTTTATATTCCAGTTTTGTTTTTCTGGTGTGTGGTGCATAAAATGCCCATTTCATCTTCACTAAGAAAAAAAAATACTACCGACATCATAAACTTTTTATTTTTTATTTTTCTCTATTATTGACTTATATTTGTCGGAATGTTATTACACATATTTAACTTTGCAATCCAAATAAGATCAAAATTGGAAAATAACAGAAGTTTAATAATAAAAAAATGCTATTAATATATATTTTAAATGTGTTATTGGAATAGAATTGGATGGTGGTACACAAATTGATCATTTCCAGTTAGATATGATTTGTGATAATTTATTAACAGTCTAATTGGTCAATTTGAATAGAAATAACAAAACACTGTAATTTATTATTTATATTTGAAAAACAGTTTATATTTTATTAATATGTTTTTCCAATATTTCGACTGTCTTCAATAGTCATCTTCAGGGAAACTAAACAAAATATGCAATAATCTGCGAAATAAATATTTTACAAGAATTTCTTAAATAGTCGACTATTAATATACAATTCATATAATCATTAAAAAAATAATTCTTATATATGTTATTAAATATTAAATGTATAACTATCATATATACATTATAATCAATTATTAAATTAATATTTTTATATAAATGTTAATTATTTTGTGATCAAACAGTTTTAATAGTGTTTTTTTCATGCTAATTAGTCAAAAATTTTTTATTATTATTAAAAATTAAAAATAAAAACTAAAAAGAAATCACAATTTAATTTTGCAATAATTTTTATTTTATCGATATTTTGACTTTGGCCTAAAGTCATCATATATGATATAGTTAGTAAAAAAAGTTTGTGTTAATATCTATCCACTGTAATATTCCAAAAAATACTCTTATTGTATGTATGAGCAAAACTTTGAAAAGATGTATATATTATTTTTATAAACATTTAATAATTTTGCTATTTTAATTAACATAATAATATTTTACAATACAAACTATCCAATATCTGCAAAGTCATCAACTTCGATTTTTGATGACACCATTTTGTTGATTATTTCCTATCATATTTTTTTTCCTCTTCAATTTTATTTGAATGTTATTGGAAATCAGATTGAGTCGTCTGTCCAATTCGATTTGTTTTCCTTCCTATAGCATTAATTCACAAAGATATATGTACATTTAACACAGATAAAAATATATTTCAAGCTTTATTTTTTTTCATATATTATCTAAAGCAAGTGATTTTGTGAAGTGTTAGTGAAAACTATTGATTTAAAATTCTGCTAGTGTTTATATATTTTTGCTAAAAAGTATTATTATATATAATACCATCTAATATTTAATACCATCTAATATTTAATACCATTTAAGCTAACGTTTTAAACATTAGATTTTTTTGTGTTAAAATTTGTTGATTTACAAACAACTGATACATACACACATGTCCATCCATTCAAATAATATTTAGAATTTTATTATTTCAAAGATTTGGCAACGCGAATGCGAATTAATGTATACGCTACGTTTCTCTTTCTAAATTAAAAATTAGCGCAAGCTGTCTTCTTTTTTGCAACACATTCTTCGCATTGCTGTGTCGTCTGTCTCTCAATCAATTGTCCTTAATTATTATGCTATTGTGCATATCTCTTAACTGTGAGCAAAATTTATGTACTCTTCTTTTATCATCACACAATTATATTTTGCGCTCGCTATATATACAAATAAAAAGAAGTAGTGTGCATACAAATAAACAAAACAACAACAACAACAATAAATTCTTTCTGCAAACTGTATTTCTTAGAAGCACTACGCCTGGCCTGGCCTGGCCAAACCATGCCAAGCAATGTCGTTCTCGTTGTTATTGTTGACGGCGATTAACTAACAAAGAGTGTAACGTATTCTTGATATGAATGGCTAACGATAAAAAAAAAAAAAATTAAATAAAACAGAACTAACGAAAAACAAAAAATAAAAAATAAACCTGATGATATTGATGCCAGAGAAAAAGGTCGTCGTCGTCGTCGTTGCAATGGAGTTTTGTTTTCTATGGAACTTTGTAATGTGGCGCATGTCTACTAACTTTCTAAATTCAGTTGTCAGACCTTTGCATAATTTCTGTACACAATTTTGTTTATGAATTCATTTCTATTTCGTTTTTGTGTTACTTTGCTTACTTCGTCTTCGTGTGTACATATTTGTCTTTTTACTGAGCACTTTTTTTTTTAATTAGCTATGTTTGCTAATCAAATACTGTGTATTATACTAACAATTATCGTATACGTACTTTAATTTAGCATGCATATAAACGCAAAAACATATATCAACAAGTTGCGGCGGTAGGAGATTTGCTCGCAGTGTTTTGACTTATCTACTGTTACTCCTATTACTACACTCGTAATAAAATCAATAAATAGTGAAAACTCTCCTAACGCACACCCATTCCTTGCTCAACGCATTTGTCACTCTCATTTTGGCGAACATGATTTTTCTAAAAGTAAATTAGTTTTTTTTTTCATTATATTTTTTTAAAATTAAAATAGTTTTATATTAAAATGGTTTTTTGTATTAAAATAGTTTTTTTTATAAATCCTTTTTAAATAATATTTTTTGTTATAGTGTAGTTCTTTATATTTGTATATTTTTTTTATAATATATGTATAATTATGTATATTTTTTTTATTATAACATATACATAATTATGTATATTTTTTTTATTATAATAGTTTTCATTATAATAATTTTTTTTATATTATTTTTATTATAATATTTTACAATATAAAATATTTTCTTATAATATATTTTATTATGATATATTTATAATATGTAATATTATATAAATAATATAATATTATATAATAGTTTTTATTATAATATACTTATTATAATAATTTATTTTATAATATTTTGTTATAATATATTTTATTTAAATGTAATTTATTATAATATATTTTATTTAAATGTAATTTATTATAATATATTTTATTAAAATATATTTTGTTGTTATTTTTTATCATATTATTTAATACAAAATTGTTTATTATATTTTTTGTTATAATATTTTTTATAATAATGTTTTTTTTAGTATTATATATTTTATTATATTTTACGTTATAATATTTTTTATGATAATGTTTTTATTATAATTTAATATATATTATTATAATATATTTCATTAAAATATTTTTTATAAAATTTTTTTTTATTTATTTTTTATTTATTTTTTATTTATTTTTATTTTTCATTTTTTTTTTCATAATTCTTTTTTCTTATAATTTTAGTTTAGTTGAAATAACTAAACACTTTTGTTAGGACAACTCTTTTAAATTAAGTGATAAATATCAGTTCAAGACACTTAGTAAACGGGAACTTGATCCAATGGATCCCTTGCAGTCTTAAGTTTCGATGAAGGCGCTATGCCTTTCATATAACTGATAGGAACTGATAGTTTCATATATTTGTCAGCTTTTATTTTATTTCTTAGTAACTAACGCCTTTCTTGTTATTGTTGTAGTCCGCATAGAGATCTATGCTGGTGCCGTTTCTTTTTGGAAGTGTTGAGTTGAACGGCACTTCGTAATCCAACTCGACGAGTAGTTGCCGAGGGCCGGGTTTACGCCCTTGATCACCAGCGGCGATCAAATGCCATTCGATACCTCTTAAAAGGACTTCACAAGCAGGTCCCAGCGGGGGCTACAACAAGAACAACAGTAGTTGCCGAGAATTTTCGACAAGAGTAGGGAAATTTTCTTTGTACGTTATTATCACTCACATCTATACGTCTTCAGTTGTTACTGCGTGTTCTGCATTCTGGATATTTTTCTAATATGTGTAGTCCATCTTAAATTTAATTCTTTTAAGATATTCAATAATGGTACAGTAGTCCGTTATTCATCAACTGATAAATGTGTGTTTGGTATATTATACTGTACTGTACATTTTATTTTCTATAAAATATTAATAAATGTTGATGTTAAATCAACAGATCGGTAGTGAAGATAATATCTGTTAAATAAAAATAAGTATTCTTTTTTATTAATATTTTACAAGGTTATATTCAAATCTGAAGAGTAGTTGGTTGGTATAATTTTCACACTTACGGTACAGAAGAATGTACAAACATTTAAGTTATTTTAATCCAAATATTGCTTAAATTTTTGAAATATTTTTTTAGATAAAATATTTATTGTTAGACTTTTGTCAAGTAATAGATTTAGTAGAGAATTCCTAATTTTAGTTGTAGTTTTGACTTTGATCTAAGACTAACAGAAAACTGTTGACCGACCTTGTGTCTTTCTTATCATTTTTAATCTATGCAAGTGAACACAAAAAATTAAATAAAAATAGAGTAAATTTACTTAAATGATTTTCTTTTAAATTAATTTATTTTATTTACATTTTGTTCGAAAACTTAAAAAAAGTCGTCAAGTCGTTTTATACTAAAACGGTTTTTTTTTTTTTTTTATTTAAACTCAAAATTCATTTTGTTAGCTAATGAAAAAGCATTTTTTTTTTTTTTTTTTTTAAATTCTGTTCCTTTTTGCTGTGTAGAAAAAATTGAAAGAGGTAGCAGGTGGTGCTAAGCAAAGTTAAAGTTGAGCTCAAATGTGCGTTTTGAACTAATTTTATTTCTTGTCTTATAATTTACACATAAATATGAAATTCAATATTTAACACATTTCATTGTGCATATGCCTCTGCGCCATATGTTTAACTTTTAACACCTATGCTATCCTACTCTTTCTCTCTTGCTGCTACTTCTGCTTCCTTCTAAGCCGTCGTCGTCGTAATATATTTAAGTCCAACAGACCACACAACATATGTTTTCTTTATTTTTTTTTTTTTTCTTTTCTAAACGTCTGTGTTTACATCTATCCACATTATATATATGGATATATATGCTATGTGTATGTATGTATACTCGTTTATCTGTTTGCACCATTAAAAAATAATGTATGTGTGTCCTATCTAATCTGACCGCGTCTGTCTATTCATGTGTAGCAGCATAACTGCTACAGTCAATTTGCTACGCTGAAATCGTCTGCAACTACAACAGCAACAACAATAAAAAACAACAACAGCAGCAGCAGACTATTGATGAATGCAATGCTCTGCTCGCCGTGGCAAATATTTGCTGCTTTGAATTCCAGAACTTCTTTTTACGATCGGAAAAGAAGCACTTGTGCTACATTATACTCGTGCGTGCTATAAAGTTGCTGCTGCTGCTGCTTCTGCTCCCCTCATCTTAATACACAACAAGAATTGTGTAAATTAAATGCTCAAACACGAATGCAAACCGAGAGTAGTATTCAGCCCAAAGAACGTTGATTTCATTACCGTCATTGGCCGCATTTTTTTCAAATTCCTTTGTTGTTGTTGTGTGCTGTGTTGTTCAGCTTATTCTTTTAGCCATTGTATTTGATTCCAATGAACTGCTTTTACCTTTTTTTTTTATATGTATATTTCTATATATATATATATACAATACAAATTTTTTTATTTTGTGTCTCTTGCTTACTTACACACGGTTGTTGTTGCTGTTGTTGTTGTGTTGTTGATCGTGTTTGCATGAAGTTATGCTGCAAATAACAATATTTACTATTTTTAACGTTTGTGTGCTGGTGCTGCTGCTTGTATGTGCTATGTGGTGTGGTAACCGTCCTCGGCTCGGCTTATGTTGTTGTTTATTTGTAAATTCCATTTCCTGTTTATTAGTTATTTTTTATTCTTCATTCTTATATTTTTAATTTTGTTTTTTTTTTTACATTTAGTTTTTAATTCTCTGGTAAGTAGTAGACATTTATGTTATACACGGTCGGTACTTCAGTTCGGTCGGTCGTTGTCTCCTTTTTTTTTTTTTTTTTTCATCCTCCCTTTTGTGATATGTATTTGGCTTTTTTTTTTTTTTTTTTTTTTTTTTTTTCCGAATTGTATGGCAATATTTATGTTTTTCTTCACGTACTATTGCTTGCTGTTTGTATGGTTGGTTTTCAATCTATGTTTAATACTTTGTTGTGTACTGTACACATGGTGCATCATGAATGCGGTATGTGGTGTTGTTTTGTTTTGGAACAATTTACTGCGTTCCCATCAAATGATTAGGCTAAGAGGAGTAGAAAAAGAAGAGGAAGACAACAGTGACGACGACGACGAAGCACATCACGGCGAAATTCTCTTGCGCTTGCTGTTGTTGTTGTTGTTGTCGTTGTCGTTGTGTTTAATGTTGTCGCTTTAATGTTGTTTTGTACAGTTGCAAACTAAAATGTGTAGTATGCATTCAAAAAGAACCAGTTTTGTGTGTTTTTGTTTTGTTTCTGTTTTTCCTTCATAATTTTATGCAATCACAAAGTTTTTGGTGGTGTTTCATCAATATAAATATACTTACTTGAGCTGAGTATATCTGAATCTGAATCAGAATCATTTGCTCTTCAAGATTAGTTTTTATTAGTTTTAAGAATTGTTGGATTGAAAAGAAAATCATTTGAATTGGCGCCAAATTCAACAAGTTCGTTAACGGCTTTATTTATTATCCGAATAAAGTTGCCGCCAACACGGTGAAGTAAAATGGCTGGAAAATGGAGTGTTTCAATGTTCTCCCGACTCTTTAGCATTAGATGTGGTGCTTTTACTCACCCACCGTTCAATGTTTGGTACGCAGGTATTTTTTACTTACATTTTTTTAATGGCAACATCTGGTGAAAGCTAACAGGGATTTATGATTATCTATTGCAATTAATATGGCTGTAATAATTAGGCAGGAAATATAAAATGTTTTTTAATTAATATAATTAATTAATATAAAATGCAGGAGATGAAGCCAAGGCCCATAACATAACAAAAAAAAAATGGATTGGATAGGTCAGTTTCAATGCGACTCAATACAAAATAGTATTATTAATATTTCGTGAAGACTTTACTTTCGTACAGTCCAGTTTGGTTAATCTGACTGAGTGTAAGCTCCGCATGGACCTATTGATCTCCTGCTGTATCTCAAGCAGTTGTACCTATTCTTGTGACTAAATTACTTAGCATTTTTTAAGATATTGTGAAGTGTGTTTTTAGGTTAACATTTAGTGGATATTAAACATAGGTGTTGTGTACAGTACTATAGTTTTAGTAGGCACGCCTTATGCTATCAAGTCGGTCATTGATATACAAAAAATGGAAAAAAAAGGAAAGGCACCGAGTGTCCTTATATCATTGATCTTCTATCGAATGTGCTCTATCGTATATTCCAATAGCGGATACCGAATCAAACACTTTACAAACTTTTATCCCCAGTCCAGTACTGTTTTCAAACAAAAGAAATTTAGAATTTTAGGTTAATTTTTGATATATCATATACCCATATACATACATATTTTTTTTTTTTAAATAACCTTTATTGGATATGAATAGTACATTCTTAACTATGTGTTAATTTATAACTATTGCTGAATTGTACTTGATAGATATTAATTAAGACATGTGCAGGTTTACTGAACCAGTGTTCAGTTCCCATAGATACATATAACAAATTTGGTGATCTTTACAGAAATCAGTCGTCAAATTACGGCAATTAAATTAAATTAGTATTATCTTTAGTTATAGTGCATATCACTTCGGTGGAAAATATATATTTTTTCAGTTTCTATCGGCGGTATTTCAACAGAATTGATATTACTGCCAAATTACTTATGTATATGTGTTACCATTTCATTGAGACGGTACTAGCGAAAGTGATAGTGTGTCATCTCTATACATAAAAGTAGATGGAAATTTCAGTCATATTGTTTTTGACTGGACTTGTTATGAGCCAAAAGTATGCTAGACGGGCGCTTCTAGGAATACTCAAATGTATTGTTGATCTTGTTCTGATAAATTGTGCTGGTCTATATAGGAGATAACATGAAAGACATTTGTAACGTATTAGAAATACGTCTATATGGGTTAGAATATGGTTAGATAAAAAATAAAAATATAGGTACATTTGAAATAATGAATGTCTTTTTTTTTCCACTTTATATGTACTTTGGTCGCAGTATTTCGCACTGCGAGAAGACTTATTAAAACCTGTTCCATCCTATTTAATAATAGGTGTTCCATACTTTATACATATTTTCCCTCTGCTTAGCCTTCAATGTAATGACAGTGCATGTTAAATTAAAAAGAAAATATAATAAGAATAGTAATTAAAGATATATGGTATAGTGAAATATATTTGCTCTTGTTAAATATATGTTACATTTTCCTTCATATATTATATATATAGTGTTGGAATTTTTTTTTCTCAGAAGTAAATTTTTTTTCTGTGTATTTAAAAAAAAGTGTATTAATTCAAGTCACTCTTCGTGCGACTGACTGGTTTGCGGTGGTGGCGTTACTGCACTTGCAGGCGGGCTGGGTAGTTTTAACTTTTGGTGTTGCGCAAGTTTATCCTTTTCGTTTTATGTCCTCTTATTATTCCTTGTTCCTTTAGTTTAAACTTCTAACCATTGAACTTTTAGTATTCCAATGGAATAGAGTGTTGATTCTCTTGTTTGAAGCGGTACTGTGACGGCGGTAATAAAATACTGTTTCAGTTTTTGCACAGTGTATATCCAGCAAAAAGGCTCTTCTACAACTAATGTAAAGTAAATGTTAATGAATTGAATTATTTGAAAAATGAAAAAAACTAATAATTATTTTATTGATTAATATTAATATTAATTTAAATTGAAATAAAACTAATAGTAATAATTTGAAGAAAATGTGCCTTAAAAAACTATAATTCATAGTGCAAAAAATGTCTAAATCTATAATGAATGTATTTTGACTAAAACCAAATAATGATAATAATAATATTTATAAATAATATTTTCAATCAAAATATATTATTAATTGACTATATTAATAGCCAGTGTACATTTGGAACTAGTGAATGATTTTATTCTAGGCATCAGTTTTTATCGCATGCCTTAGAAACTATTCAAAACGTCGTCAATCGTACGTAGTAATAAACGACTTGCAAGTTTTTCGATTTCAGTTATAGATAAAAAGAACTCGGTAATGGAATATTTTTTTTGTTTTTGTTTAGTAATTATGGCGACCGACAGTAATTCTTGATCTAACCATTTTTATAGTTAATTAAAATAAAACGCCAATTTTCCATACTATCCTCGTCCTCCTCCCACAGTTAGTATTTACTATCACTTATTTAATTTGTTTTTTTTCTTAGCAATCTAAACTTAGTTAATTTAATAGCTTTCTCACTGATTTTATTACTTTAAATTAATGTTATTATAAATTTGTCAAATACACATTCCATACTACTAAAGTAGTAAATCAGTCAGTTTTTGACTGACAGAAGTTATTGGTTTGCACACATAAATATGTACATTATATATATGTATCTATGTTTTTATATATAAATTATATGTATCTATGCTGAGAAGTTTCTAAACATTCGCAATTGTGTTTAGTTCTTTGTGTATGCAAAGTATTTCCCATCACATGTTTCTCGTCCTAACCGAACTTAAGTGCTGTGTCTTTAGTTGGCTTTGGTAGTAGTGGGTTAAAACTGTCATTAGAATAGACGTGGAGTTGCTCGCTGTATGCTGTGCATATTAAACTGCGGCACGTTACATTATGGTCTTTAATCAAGTAAATTGTTTGAAAGGGTACGAAAGTGGGAATCCCATTAATAACAACTTTTTTTTTACAGTTCATGACAGGCGTTTTCAGATGTTGTCTAATAGTTTTATAATTGAATTTTTCACTTGTGACAAATAACTTACACACCCATACATACCACTCAACATGAATATATTCATATAAATTTGTTTGGGGTGGAGTGTAATTCAATTATTTGAGATCTGACATTTTTTTTTTTTTGATTTTATAAATTCTTAGTTTAATTATATATAAATTTTTTTCTTAATTTAAATGTCTTAAACTTTGTATTTGAAAATTCATAATATATTTTCTTAAACATATTTTTATATAGATAAAGCATGTACTAGAACTTAATGATAAAATATAGATAGTTTTAATGTAAGACTTTAAATTAAGCTATTTACTAATA
Organism: Teleopsis dalmanni; assembly: GCF_002237135.1. Taxonomy (NCBI): domain Eukaryota; kingdom Metazoa; phylum Arthropoda; class Insecta; order Diptera; family Diopsidae; genus Teleopsis; species Teleopsis dalmanni. The sequence continues at coordinate 54,730,949 of NC_051848.1, forward strand.
CATATTTAATGGCTTTTTTTTAAACTTTGAGATTTAATTTGTTTTAAATGAAACAGAACATATTGAAAACTTGGTCATCTTCATAAAAATGGGTTTATTCAAAAGGTAGTTGTATGCCATTATGACTTGAACATGATTTCAGGTGACGCGGCACTCGAATTAAACACAATTCGAGTTAACATTTGAGGTTTTATTATGGGTAGAACTCTATAAATCTTGACAATTAAATGGTCCAGTATCACATGATCCTGCAGACTAACTCACAGACTCATTATGTAATATTATGCGAGTACCCAATGTTTTCTGAAGGAATCTAATTATATTACACACATTCATATCTAACCGTCTTGATAAATTCAAAATTGTTGCACATTAATTTTATTTAATTGGAAAACAATAGAGAATCATTTTACCATGATATCTTTAACGCTATCCATTCTAGTAATGTTTTGATTAGCAGCTTCCTTGCAGAAATATGGACCAGCAATTCCATTAACCCGTAAAGTGTGTCAAAGTCTGTTAATGTATTCCTGTTCAATTTGTAAACAGTGTTCACGCTTTAATCAGCTCAATGGGATCAATTGAAATATGTTCGTTTTTTATAAAGTAGATTCAGCGTATGTTTAAAAAACTCTGGAGGTCAAGATTTGCACACAGAAGAATGTTGTTTATTGAAACACAACGATAGTGAAACAACTGTTGATGATTGATAAATTAATTTATAAGTTATTATAGTTTTGCATTACATCTACATCATTCGAGAGCCAGCGAATTAACAACATTTATCAACATTACCGACATACTGACCAAATGAGTAATAACCAGAAAGTCATGTGCTTTGCGACAACTTCTTGGTCACAAAGATCAAGACTAAGAGTGTAGACTTAGCCAGACCTTTATTGTTAAAATACACAGGTTAAGATGTTCTATCAGATGGTAACCTGTCTGCATCATCAGTTTTGACCTACTGAGGAGAAGGGAACTATCTTTTTTGTTTAATGACTAGATATGTCTGCCTGTTAGTTATCTAACTTTTGCGTATATAATTGAATTACAAATATAATATATATGATTTAAAACCCAGCCCCTTCATCGATATTACTATTTCTCCTATCTGAATTAGTCTATTTTCGGCTTTGATAAATTTAGCTTGCTAAATACTAAGCCCTTATGCTCTCCGTCTCCGCTGCAATCTTCCACATCCATTCCAAAGAGGTGGTTTAGTGGGTTCAAATATATATGATTTTAAAGGCTTTTAATCTAAATATATTGTGTTCTCTTGTATGTGATTTAATGATTTCTGTTTTTCCTTCTGTTTGTTTTTACTTTTGTCGGCTATAATAATACCAATCTTAAATATTAAATTTTACACTCCAGTAGTATTGAACTGATTTCACTTAAAAACCAAAGAAGAAGACTAGATTTAGTTTTAAATACAAGCTTTTATATATTAGAATCGAAAACAACTTATCTAATTACCTTAAATTAAAACAGTATTTAAATAAAAGAAAAATCTCGTAACTATGAGATATGAGATAATATGTGTGTGTATCTGAAATGATGAAAACGTGCGACTCGGGCAGATATAGTATGTATGACCTTTACAACGAAATGAAAACATATGTAACATGTTTTTTGATGAGGAGCTTTGTGTGTGTGGAATGGCCGAGCAGTCGACCTGTTGTCAGGTATGCATGTCATCTCTGTGTTTGGCAGCAGTATTTGCATACCATAAATCTCTATTTGTGTTGCTTGTGTCCTGTATTTTCACAGTAAGTCTTGCTGGCTATGTTGGCTATGCCATAACGTGTCTACACATTTAATATACATAAGTCTTTTTTGCATTGCTTATGGCCTTATTCTATTTTTTCTTTCTTTTAGAAATGTTCGTATACTTTACCTATTTGCCATTCAAAATTTCGCCTGTAAATGGGTGGATGTTTAGTATAGATGCATTTTTCAATTGTGTGGGAGTACGTGTGTAAATGCATAAAATTTCCATCCAATGCTTTTATTATCCTACTATTTAACTACTATCCTACTTATAACTATTTGTAGTTCTCTCCACTCCATATATTTTCCTGAAAGTGTTTATTTTTATTATAAATTAGCAAAGATGATGTTATATTCCATTTAATCAATTTTCTCTCTTTGTCAATATTGCCGTATGTGCTTTTGTTTTGTCTCTTTCTAACTTTACTAAATTCCTCGCCCCTTCACACTACGCAGACGTCGTTCTTGCAAAAAAACAAAAAAAGGACATTTTTTTATTTGCTTCTATATTTGGTTCAACGCCCTAATATGCCGTTTGTCTGTTCTCGCCTCTACTGCTACCAACCTCTTGGTTTGTTTTGATGCGAGTTTATGTTATCGTCGTACCAATTCGATTTTTCCTGAAAAAAAAAAAAAATCAGAACTTAGTCTCGTCTTAATCCTCGTGTTTTTTATTCGTCTTTCAACATATTGGAATGTGGTGCATACATAAAGGCTCACCTATAAACTATAATATTTATTTGAAATGAACTCTGCGGTAAATAGCTCTACCAAAACAGACTTGTTTTTTTTTTTTGATTATAACTGACAGAAATATTGGAAGATGTGATACCAAGGTATTAATTAATTGTCGTTTATTATTTTTCAATGACCAATTTGACTTAGGATATGCTTTTTAAATAAAGCGAACGGAAAATTTCCTTTTTTTTTTATTCGTACTGTGTTTGAATGATATTTTTAGGTGGATATAAGAAATGCGATTGAGTTTAGTGTATCCAGAAATACTCCAGCAATTTCTCACCTAGCTCATCGAATTACATTCAGTTCGATTGAGAATGAAAAAAATCTCCCGCATATACATATGATTCAGATATAAGTATCCGGAATTTGTAACTTAAATTACATTCACTTTATTTCTATTATTTTTATTTTCATTATTTTTATTTTTATTATTTTTATTTTTATTATTTTTATTATTTTTATTTTTATTATTTTTATTTTTATTATTTTTATTTTCATTATTTATATTTTGTTATTGTTTTCATATATGATTACTTTTATTGTTAATATTTTTTCTTCTATTAATAATATTATAATGTTTTTCTCAGTTTTTAAATCTTAATACTAAATAATTTAATGCTGCACTTGTTTACTGATGTGTAAATACTTTAATACATGTGGGCAGAGTTAGCGATGTAAGTTTTAAAATAGATTTTAAACCCTCTTTGGTGTTGGGAGATGATCCCAATATTGAAAATACTACACAACACTAGTTTCAATTTTAAAACTGACGTTGAGAATATTGCATAAAATTATGTGATTTCAATTAAATGGGAAAATTCATAAGTAGTGCAACATTTTCAATACAAACTACGTATTATATATGTATATTTATTTATTTATTATATATATATATTTATTTATTTATTATATATTTATATCTATTTATTTATTATATATTTATATTTATTTATTTATTATATATTTATATTTATTTATTTATTATATATTTATATTTATTTATTTATTATATATCTATATATATATTTATTTATTAATTTATTATATATTTATATTTCTTTATTTATTATATATTTATATTTATTTATTTATTATATATTTATATTTATTTATTTATTATATATTTATATTTCTTTATTTATTATATATCTATATATATATTTATTTATTATATATTTATATTTATTTATTATATATTTATATTTATTTATTTATTATATATTTATTTATTTATTATATATTTATTTATTTATTATATATATATATATATTCTTATTTGTACATATATACTTTTTTTTTATATATTTTATAGAATTTTTTATATATATTTTGTATAATTTATATATATTATTTATTATATATATATTTTATAATATATATTTATTAATATATATATTATTTATTTTATAATATATTTTATTAATATATATATATTATTTTATTTATATATATATTTATAGATATTTATTAATATTATATTATTTTATTTATATATATTTTATTAATATATATTTATTATTTTATTTATATATATTTTATTAATATATATTTATTATTTTATTTATATATATTTATTATTTTATTTATTTATTTTGTATATATTTATTTTGTTTATATATTTATTTTTATATATGTTGTATAAATCTTTTATTTTTTAATATTTTCTGAATTGTTTATTTTCACAGATTTTTTTATTTTATTTTAGTGCTATAAAGAATATGCTTTTGATTTTTTTTTTGTATTTATTAAGTTCTCTCCTTTTGGGATCAACAACATTCTTCGTAGACTTCAAATATTAATTAATACAGCCGATGATCAAAAAGCTTATATGTGTGTGTGTAAATGTATATGCATATTTTGTTTTTTTAAAATGAAACCATTAATTACTAAGTCCCTTTGCTATGTATGTGCCTGCAAAAAAAGCATGTGAATGTGATCAGAATCAAAGGATTTTTAATGCTTTATAACATCAACTTGTTTCACTCGCCTTTGCTCATTTATGATTTGGCGCGAAAATTTTTACTCCATTCCGTAAAAACAAAAACATAGAAAAAAAATCTGTGTTGTTATTGTTTTGTTGTTTACAAAGAAATCCCCTACTTTGCGTCGTTGATATTTTATTTTGTTGTGTTTTTTGTATTTTTTTGTTTATCAGTTTTAAGCTTGTGTTTTGCAAAGAAGCATCTTAAGCCGCCACGGGCTATCCTTTGTATCTTCAACGACAATAACAACAGTTCTATTCGTTCTCATCATCGTTGACTTGCTTGTTTTGCAGTGTTCCTTTTTTCCTTTTCGTTTTTTGTGTTTTAAGTTTTATTTATATCTTTGTTTACAATGTTGTGTGTTGTGTTGTGTTCAGATTTGCACAATATTGTGGAGTCAATAACATGTTGTTTAGGTTCGGTTTGCTTTGCAGCCATTTAAGCTACACGTTGCAGTGTGCTGAGGCACCCTAGATGTGGCGCAAGTAAACTTATGTGAAAATAAGGTAGTCAGCTCAGCCGTTGTCGTCGTCGTCGTCGTCGTCTACTTGCGGAAAGTTTTCTGTGAATCAGTTTTTTTTTTGTGTTTGTATTTTTTTGTTTTTGTTTTTGTTTTCATCGTTCCTATCCCATCTTAAGGCAGTTTTTGATACCGAAGCATCAAACAGTTGCGATTTGTTACGCCTTGAGTTAGGTTGAATGTCTTTAACTGTTTACAAATTACAAATATTCATGATTTAATATTGTTCACTTGAAATGCAATTTGAAGCACCGGAAATTGTATCGATTTATTAGTTTTTGAATTAATTTCTACTTAAATATTGTGAATGGCATTTTTGTAATGTGAATGAACATTTTTTATAATATATAAGTGCATTTAATATACATAGTTATTACTATGACAAGTGAGTACGATTAATACAGATATATTATAGTTAATAAGAAATATAAATTCCTTTTATCTGGATATAGCAGCACAAAAGATCAATCATGGTCGCAGTGCTCCGCTCCGTTGGGAGCTGGTATCCCGTGTTTTATTCCTATCTGGACGTATATGATTTTCTTAACATTTTTAAGTTTACGACGTTAATGTGAATTTGATTTTTTAACGCATTTTTTTTTTTTCAATATTAATTTTCTAAAATCACTTATACTACTTCTATTACTACATCATGGTGTAAACATGGTAAAATTAAATAGATACATCAGGAATTCTTTCCACTAAAATCATATCATCACATCATCTCTTTAACTTTTTTTACATAATAAATAGTGTTGTGTAATGTATGTAATAAAGTTTCAAGTGCTCTCCATGTGTTTTAAAAATAATGCTTATTGCCTTGATTTTTTGTAGGTTCTGAAAATAATTGTTTAGAACTGTAGGCATTTTCTTATGTGGTTGCTTTAGGTATCATAGACATTACTCGGTCTTCTTTAATAATTTTTTTGTTATATTCTTATATAACAAAGACGTCTCAGCGTATGATATCTTCAATAGCACAGAGTTAGTTCCTCATACTTGACTATAATTGTAATCTTTTTATAATTCTGACAGTTCGCATATTGAACTATGTACCGAATTACAAATTAATACGTATCGAAAAACTGAAGAAACAATAGATCATTTTTTTGTATTACTACTTTTTATATTTTAATTCTTATATCTTAATATTGTGATTATTATAATATTATCTTTTATATTTATTACCTTTTCTATATGATGAACTATTTTACTTAAATGCAAAAATTTTATTTTTTTGGAACATTTTTTATTACTAAATTTTGGTATAGATAAATTTTAGGTTTTTTACCATTATAATAATAACTATCACTGCATTTAAAATTTCATCGTACTTTTTCGTCTTGTCACTGTTGCTGCAACTTATGTTATAGAACTTATGGTAGAAACATTATTGAATTATAGACATTACAGTAACTATAGATGAAAAAAGGATGGAAAAATTTAACGAGCATGTTAAAAATTATGTAGGTGATATAGTAGGGGAGTGCGTGGGTGTGTGCATTAAGTATTGAAACTAGTCTGGATCAAGATGTAGAAACAGAAACTTATATATATGCATTAAAAAATTGTCTGATCAAAATTTTTGTAATTTGTTTTAATTAAAAACATGTAAAATTATTTTAAGAAAATTAAACTATTATGTAACCAAAGTTACTAACAGAATCTAATGGTGTAATATTTGTAATAGACTTATATATATATATATATATATATTCCTACCACAGTTTTACATATGTACATAATTGATCCAAATTGTGTTGCCTTAACTTATGGTGTATAATTCATAATTTCAGTTTGCATGCAAAAAAATTTATTTTTTTTTTAATCTAAAAAAAATTTGAGTTAATAAACTGTACGAGTTGAGTAAGATTTTGCAAGAGTTTACCAACGAATCAATGAAATATTTTCAATCAAAATTTATACAACCAACACACAAAAATATTCCAAAAAGATAAAAAGAAGATTGTGGAAGAAGATGATGCAGGAAGATTTTAGCAAGAAATATTCCCGCTTGAGTTGTAGTTCGTTGTTTGTCCATTTATGTTGTTTTCTTTTACTGCGTTCTGAACTCTACTTTTGTATACGCGTTTTTCTTGTTCCGAAGAATTCCCAGAATTCTTGTCAACATTCCAGAAACTGTGCATAAATGCACAAGACTGCTGCTACATCCTCCAAACTTAGTAGCACACGTTCACATATAAATATATCGAACTTGCAGCAATATTATTACACACATTGCCATGTTTTTATATATTCCTCTATAAATGTAGCCAGTGTGTAGAAATATATACACACACAAATATATATAAATATATATATGTTTGTATATATTTTGAAGAAATTTTGTTTATATTACTACAACGGCAATATAAATTCCATACTATAACTGCCAACCATGTTAAAAACCGGTAAAATTTAAATAATTTTTGCTATTTCCTTCAGGAATGAATCCGAATACTCTTGTTAACATAAAAATATCTTTTTTTTTTCTTGCTTAGCACCGCATCGCATCGCACCGTTTAGTGCTGTCATTTATTTTTGCGACATATTTGAAGAACAAATGCAAGTCTCTGATTTTAGTAGTGTAATTTTTTTTTTTACTCTGTTTTTAATGTAGTATTATATATATTTAATAATAACTAAAGTAGCTAATAAGCTCTGATTAAATGAGTATAAAAAATTTATGAGCTTAATGTACTCAGTTTTATCAGGATGTCTGGGAAATTTCCTCTTGAACCCTCCAATATTTAATATGCACTTTACAGGTACAGGTGGTATACAGGTATAAATACATTCATTAATAGGCGTCCATACCTGATTCCTAAAATGAGTATGACGCATGTAAGTAAATACGCAAAATTATTAATGAATCATTTATGTTTTATGTTACTTCTGAGAATAAACAAATTAACGATTGTGTTATACTGATAATGTAATCTGTGTTTGTTTTATTGTTAAGGACGTTGATTTTTTACTCAAAACACTACACTATATTTTCAGTACAATGATTCATGTTTGGCTTCTGTAAGTTTATTGCATAATTCTGATTTGTATAATAATTCTGATTGATAATAGACTGTTTTCAATAAGTAAAAGTATATTAGAAACCTTTATTTATAAAATTTTTGATATAGTTTATTAGTCTAAAATATGTTTTTTTGTGTGGATTTTGTGGGTATTTTAAAATTTGTGATTTTCTTCATGTATTACTAGAAGTTTTCCTGCGTGATAACAGTACTGACGGACCATTTCTTTGCTCAAGTAGGTTTTGATGTGCAAGGAGGTCTTCACTTGAACTTAGCTTAAGAAAGTCACTTGTTATATATGAATATTGATGTGCATAAAATAGATCTTTTTTCTACTTAGCAAAAAATGTAGGAACTACTAACGATTGTAACTAGATCGAAAAACCACATTATACCAAGTAATTAAATTTTTAATACAGTATTTTTTTTATCGAAATTATATTTTAAGTAAGTGTCTAAATAGTGGCATATGACTGGAAAAAATAGTTCCAAGATCGAACAGGCTTGTGTCCAGGTGACACTTCCAACAGTGATTATATATTTTATTTGAAATTTGTTGTTTGTATATGTTTTTGTCCCACTATTAAGTCCGTCTTGTTTCTTATATTATGAAAACAGTTGATTATCGTTGATTTCCAGATATATGTTGTGGAAGTCTGGTATTTTAAGTCACACATATTTAAACTGAACTATTTTTAGTGCACATTTTTTTTAAAGCTCTTTATGGACTTATCACTTATAAAGAATGTGATGTGTATTCATCAAGCCCTATGCTGCAATCAGAGCTTAAACGATCATATATATGTGTAAACGTGTTAAAGCCTAGAGCGATTATATCATGGTTGGAAATGTAACAAAAAAATCTAAACATTTCTAGACATTTTTCTAAATATTAGGGTTTGGTAAGGTGTAGTCTAGAGGAATTATATTATTTCAAAAAATTCTGATTGGAAGAAAACAAATTCACATGTGACACTAAACTCTTCTTCTTCTTTCTTCTTTGTTCCATTAACTCCCAGTGGAGCATAGGGTCTCAATAAACTCACTCGGTGATAAAAATGATCATTATGTTATAAAATCATAGTTAGGAGTTAATTATAGCTCTTTTAACAAATTGTCTATCCAATCTACCTCTAAGATCAAGATAACAACTACTAAATTTTGTCTCTAACGTGTCTGCTCTCTGTTCTCTTTTTACTTGCGTTAGTGCTGGCTTCCTTATGTAAACAATTAACATTTCTTCGAAATCAAAAATTAACTTGAAAACTCTACACCTATAGAGTTAAGGGTTAGTATAAGGACGTGTGCTGTTATAACTGTCAACACTTTCACTCGGAGACATCTATCGCCTAATGTGTTGCCCTTCCTTACTTATGTTAGATAGAAATGATATTTGTTAATAAAGCTCAACCCTTGGTTGGTTGAAGTGATAGGTCAGCAGATATACTTCCGTTGTCTATAATTAGCAATTCTTTGCTAATTATTTTCGTTGCAAGAAACCTTCCACTTATTTTTACAATTGTGTCTCCAGACTACTAACGATGTTTCCAGTCCCCAGTCCCCAGTCCCCCCAGTTTTTATTTTACATATAAAGTACATAGAAATAATTATTAAAGAAATATCAAATGTAGATTAAAGAAAATCTTCTAAAAAGGCAAATAAAAATTTTACAAATAAATTTCAATTTGTTTTGATTTTTGTTCTATAGTTGGCGGAGGGGAAAGTGCTAGGAAGGAGAGGAGGAGGCCGTGTTATTTGTTTTTATTTGCTGTACTATTTTTCTGATTTTAACTTGTTTTGTTTTTATTACGTCAAGTTCTATGCCCTCGTACTTGCTCGATGCTGGCTGGCTTGACTGCATGTTGAATGCTGTATGTGTGTGTGTGTAAGTGTATTTGTATGTGTTTTTCATTACATTTAGCGTTTAGCGTATTCGCTTTTGCAACGCGCTGCGTTTATTTACCTTTGCTGCTGCTGCATTACAGTTTTTTTACGGCTGCTCGGGCTTCTTGGTTTCTTTGCTTTTGTTTTTTTTGTACTTAGTTTTATTTTTGTTTTTCTGTTGTGGTTACGTCTTTGGCTTCCTTCAGTCAGTGTTCGTTTTTGCCTTATATTTCTTTTGCTTATTATGTTGCTGCTCCTTTTTTGCATTTAATTCAATTCCCTCATTTTTTGTAATCCAACCATTTTGGAGGGAAAAAGTTGGCGTCATATACTAATTTTTTTTATTCTTAAAATTATTTTTATTATGGATTGTTTGTTTTTATTAAATCATTATGAACTCTGGTATGTACGTAGTCTATAATTCTATGTAAGCCTTAATGTGTGAAAATAATATAAACTGTTGGGAGAATATGAAATATTATTCGAAAGTGTGAACATTTCTTCTAAAACTAAATTAGGGAAGAAACATAATCATTACTTTGGAAAAGATATTTTATTAAATTTTAAAAAATATTTCGGGTAAAAGTGACTGTATTGTACATTAAGACTGAAAAGTTTTCGGAAATTCTCATTTAAAATTCGCGCGCTGTATATTTTTCGATATTTTAAGTTTATGTAGTTTGGCAGCACTGTCCTTAATTACTATGCCAAAAATGAGCGCGATCTGTCAGACAGTTCGTTTACGGCAGCTGTTGAAACCAGTCCACCTCAGTAGTGCGTTGCGAAATGTCTTCGACGGTCGTACGACCGTCCTGAAAGGCTTTGTACCACTCATAAACTTGAGTTTTCGATAAAACTGATTCCCCATAAACCTTTTGTAGCATTCGCAACGATTCTGCACACGAAATTTCGTTCGAAACACAAAATTTGATGCAAACTCTTTGTTCAATATTTTTTTCCATTGTTTTTTTCGCAACGCACTACTGGGGTGAACTGGTTTCAACAGCTGCCGTAAACGAACTGTCTGACAGATCGCGCTCATTTTTGGCATAGTAATTGTCCTTAATTGCTGCCAAACTACATAAACTTAAAATATCGAAAAATATACAGCGCGCGAATTTTAAATGAGAATTTCCGAAAACTTTTCGGTCTTAATGTATACTTAGTCGAAAAGATATTTCCAAATTCCAAATGTATCATAATAAATTAAATTACCTGATGTCCAGAAAATAGAAATTCTATGTATGTTTTCAAGAAGTTTTTTTTATATTATTTATAACAGAAAATAAATTAAAAATTTTTTGGTAAAGAAGGGTCTATCTAATAAATGCTAAATTAGTACTGAATGGGCAAACTTTCTCAAATAATTTATTTTCGATAGTGTTTTTTCAGAGCTTCTAATCGATATTTTTTACCGGAACCGAACTGACATATCTTTTTTCTTTTGAATCGAAACAAGATTCCGAACAGGAACCGAACCGAAAACCAAAACAAATAAAACCATATTTTTGCCGCAATGGTAATCGAAACCGAAACGATATATTTTTTTTTGAATCGGAACGAATACCGATTCGATTAGGACTTCGAACAGGAACCGAACCGAAAACCAAAAAAAAAAAAATAAAACGATATTTTTGCCGGAACGAAAACTAAATCGACTTTTTTTTTTAACCGGAACGGTTAGTTAAAAGTCATGACAAGTACCAGCGGAACATAGACTCAGTAACTCTTGGAAATATGGTTACGTTGTAAGCACTTTACGTTCATAAAAGAATAAAAGACGTTAAAACTTTTTTCATAAACTTTTCTGATAATACAAAATATCCCTTTGTTAACATTTTCTCTAAAATTGAAGTGGGGAGAGATATTATTATCTCTGTTTTGACTTAACCCTATGAGAGTAAAGTTTCGAGATTGAGACTGGAATACTTAACCTAATTCATTCTAATAAAATGTGAGACCCTGTTATTGTTGTTCTATATTAGTAGTATACCTAGTATCTATATTAGGTAAAAATAAAATTACAACTTTATACCAGAAATTTCTGCGGCAAATTTTTTATAGTTTTTAATTTTTATATATATGAACTAAAAGTTAATAAGTGCAACTTAACTATCGCAGAATAGAATATATGTATAAAATAAAATATATGATTATTAAGTTTATAATTTATTCTATTTTAAAAATAATTTTTTCTGTTTTTTTTTTTTTAGAATTCAATATTCTCTGTTTGGAATCGTGGACTGATGTCAACAACGAAGTAATGTTATTAACAATCGTAACTCACAATAACATATAACCATATTTGTTATTGTATGAAATGTATCTAAATCACCAACGTGAGGAACAACTATTGCTACTTAAGAAAGTAGTGCAGTTAGGGCGAAATTTTGTAAATTAAAAAAAGAAAAACAACGAAAGACGTCTTCAACTCAAATAGATCGATCAAATGAGAGAGGTTCGTTGCTGATATTATTGTAGGTATGTTGAATTGGTATGTTGTGTAATGTATTGGAATCACTTTAATTTATAAAATACTTTCTTGTAATATTAATAAATTTTATTTTGTATAGTTTTTTAGTTGTCATAACCAAATTTGTTTTTTTTATTGCCTTTGTTGTTATTATACTTAAAACCATTTGTTTTGCAAAGTAATTTTATAGTTCAAATATGATAGCTAGGCAAAAACTTATAATTAAAAGTTTGTTGTATGGTGTAAAGTGTGTGTACAGTACAGAAATTAATCTTAAAATTAATAAAAATAAGTCTGTAAGTCCTCTGACTAGCCCAAATTTATATTTGTTTGGATATTAAAAATTATATTTTCCGTTCCTTGATAGATTACATATACATCATATGTGTACGAATTGCGTAGATATGTTATATGCTGTTAGTTAGTATGACATATATTGTTGATGTAAATTTACTTTACAGTCTATGTTATTACGTACCAATAACTTTTTAAATACATTTTTAAATGACTAATTTTGAGATAAGATTTCTTTCTATTTAACGTCATTATTGTATCATGAATATGTTTAATTTCTTCAGTATTTTAAAAATATTATTAATATTATACAGCAAAAATTGCCATTAGTGGAAAAAAGTCGAATTAAAATTCATAAGAAATATTGAAAATACGTAATACAATTACAGATGACAGATGAATGTATTTTTATTCTACAAAATGAATATTTGCCAACAGAATGGTCCAGTTACCTAAAACTTAAAATCGTAAGAGGTTATTAACTCCTGAAAAGTTGTTCTAACTTTTAGCAGAAATGTCGAGCTTTCTTATGGTATTGAAAAACTAAGTTTTGCTCTTCTCACATCACTGCAGCGATTTTTTTTAGAAATCAGAATTAATGTGGAAATAAAACTGAAATATATTTATAGTTGTACGCAGTAATAATCATTATGTTGATTTATGTCCCTATGTACTTGTTCCTTTGAATTTTATTTGGTTTTTTTTAAATTTATCTATTTGTATATTTTGGGTTAGTTTTCACATTGCAATTATTTTTTCTATTCAGTGGATTCAGTGGATTGCAATTATAGTGCTCAAGATTATGACGGTGTTATCTTACCTTGCCGTATTTTGCCTTGCCATTTTAACAGTTGAAATTAGAACATTACTTAAGTGGCGGACTATAAGTAGTTCACTATAAGTAGTTTAATAGTTCATTCAGTTTAGGACTAGTTGAGGTATTGTTTCAACCGTGCTCAAGTCAAGTAATGTATTTCATATACTTAACTATTTATCTTTGAGAAAACCGTACTGGTAAATCGTAACCGTTTTCATAGAATCCTAATTTTGAAAATAGAAAAAGCTTGTCACAAGGATCTATTCAATATTGGCACTGTATATGATAGTAAAATAATATTATTCAAATATATATTGCTGGTATTCAGAGCTGTATTATTATTTATTATTAAAATTATTGACGTGAAATCACCCAACAGCCGATACTGCGGCCAGAAGAGTCCTATTGTACCATTTTCACTATTTATTACACAAAGCCCTTTAAAGGTATGTGACAAAGTTCAGGACTTTATCTAGAGAAGAGTTTTCAATCTGTTCTGGTGTCAGAAATTCCATATGAAATAAGTTTCTACTGTGCGTTGTTAATAGTAGCAGTGGTTTTGTCATCTTTGAGGCATAATCTGCATTCCAAATTAGGAGATAGTCGTAGTTTATGAAAAAGATATTTCAGATCGTGATGAAACTCTGTTATTAACATTAAATTACCTTTTGAGAATTTAAGAATGTTTACGTAGGAGTACGGTTTGATTAGTGCTTTGCTTTGTCTAAGTCGTGGAAAGTCTTCTCAGTACACCAGCCGCATATGATTCTCCCTCTCCTTGATTATTTATTTTATAGTGTTCCAGTTTAACCCACAAAAGGGTTGGAGGATCTGTAAAAGCAATTTTTGATGCAGTTCTGGCTAGCTCATCAGCAACTTCTCTGTGGTCTGGAACCTTGTAAGACTTACCTTATTTCGAGTTGCAGGTAACTGTAGAAGCTCGTACCATCCAAGGACCTGTTCGAACTTGAAAGTCCAAGAAGAGCAGAGATGTAAAGTAATGACGCAAAACGGCAACAACAAAATACATTTCGAGTTACCATGTTTATCGGTTAATTAGCTTTCCGTACCTAGAATTTTGATCGCAGATTTTATTTTTATCTCTATAGATGAATTGATAGCCATTTCTTTGTAGAAAGTATCTTAGTTTATTGGTGACACTATAACTTTTTTTAATTTTTTCCTGTTTCAAATAATCGCGATTTTGTACAATTATTTTCAATTCATGGAAATAATAAAAATATTGGCATTTTATAAACGCCAAAGTATGTGTCTATTCAATAATTTATCTGTTTAATAGTTGGATTGCTTTCTCTTAAAAATTTTCTATTGTTTTGCAAAATTGTTGCTAATTGCACATCTTGCTGAGTTGAGTGTGTGTTTATATACATTCAATTGACTTATTTTTGGAATATTTCTGCCGTGTATAGATAGAACCGATCGCTTCTTCTTTCATTTATCTCTAGTAGTAGTGTGCTCTGGTCGTTTGAAAGAAATTTGTTTATATTTCTAAAAAAAATATATATAATAAATGAGTCATAAATGAAACATTGTTTCAGTTTTCTTAGTTAAAAATATGTTCACTTAAATACCGTGGAATACCTATGAGTCCGCATTAGTCGCAATATACTATATTAATACTTGCAGTTCTTGGAACATTCGTTTTATGCTATGACTATTACAAAAACTTTTTTTATTTAAATAGATTTGACTATTATATATTACAATGAAATGCAGCCTAAAATGTAATCAAATGAGGTGAATCACTTGGACAATCTGTAAATACTTGTTGTTAAGTGTACAAACATTTATTACAAGTCCATAATATATATTCCTCATTAAATTTAATAACGTCATAATAAAATATGCGTCATATTTTGAAAATACGTATTTTTCACATATTTTGTATATTAGAAATAAAAGACTTCTTTTTTATGTTTTTGACTAAAAAATCGTGTTAAAAATTTATAATATAAATTTTTGATATATATATGAGATGTTTTTAGGAGGCGCTTTGTTAATATTAACCCTTGATAATAGACAACCCCATTCATTTGTTACTTACTACAAATTCATATAGATACCTTAAATCTCTTTGATTTAAATCAGTGCCTGTTAACGTGGGGCCTATGCCTCCATAAGGGACGATTCGATATTAAACTTTTATTCATGTTAGTTTAATTGATATTTTCTTTATCGAAGATTATATGTATCAAACATATAGTATTGATATCAACGGACAATGTTGTGTCCAGATAGGTTTATGTCAAATTGAATGAATAGGTTAGTTTTGTAAAATTATAAAATTGGTTAGTTTGAGCATAATTAATTAAAAAAACTCTTAAAAACTGATTAAAGAGTTACAAAAATTGTATACATAATAGAAGTAAAATATAATTACTTAATAGTAATTATATGTAATGATTATATAAATATTGTAATAATACAATTGTAAAATAATATTAAAAAAAATTAAATTAAAATAATATTAAAAAAAATTAAAAAATTTTAATTATAATAAACAAAAAATAAAATATTTTTATTATATTTTTATAATTTTAACAAATTATAAAATTTAATTATATGATAATATAATAAAGTATTATAATAAAATTATTGCATATAATATAATAATAATATATATAGTAAAATAACAATATAAATAAAATAATTATATAACAAAATAATAATATAAAAAACAATAAATAATTTTATAATAAAATAATAATATAAAATGATAGAGAGGTTTCGAAAAGTAATAAACTACAACAATAAATATTTTTATTTTATTTTAATCCATCCATGTCGCTATTATTTCGAGTATTGTGAAATATCCATTATCAGTGATCTTGGCATTAATTCTTATATTTAATTATTCGTAAAAAATTTTTTTGAGACTGCAGCTACCAACGGTTGAACTCGTGCCCTGTCAAATTTGAAGCTTAGAGTCAGTGTTCATTAACCAACTGATCTAAAACTGTTCACTACTACTTTTCGAAACCTCTATATTAAATATCGCAATTTCTATTAAAGTAAAAAGCAGCCAAATTTATTATAAAATAATCATATAATAAAATAATATAATAAAATAATATAATAAAATAATATAATAAAATAATATAATAAAATAATATAATAAAATAATATAATAAAATAATATAATAAAATAAATAAATAATAATAAAATATAATAAAATATAATAATAATAATAAATATAATAAAATAATATAATAAAATAATATAATAAAATAATATAATAAAATAATATAATAAAATAATATAATAAAATAATATAATAAAATAATAATTTAATGAAATAGTAACATAAACTGATGATAAAATAAAATAATAATAAAATAAAATTAAATAATAACAAAAAATAATAATAAAATAAAATAATAATAAAATAAAATAAAATAATAATAAAATAAAATAATAATAAAATAAAATAATAATAAAATAAAATAATAATAAAATAAAATAATAATAAAATAATAATGATAAAATAAAATAATAAAAAAATAAAATAAAATAAAATAATAATAAAATAAAATTATGATATAACAAAATCTTGTAGTTTTTACCTTAGATTAATTTTTTAAAAAAATTAAATATAAATTATTTTCATCATGAGTCTTATTTTTTTTTATTTTTTTTTATTGATTGGCTTTTAACTGAAATCACAATATACAATTAATTTTTTTTCCGTTATTGTTTTATTTTTTTATTTTTTTTTTTTTTTATAAACTTGAAATAATATGAATTTTGTGATAATTTTGACGCCAGTCGAAAATGAAATCACATGCAAAAAAAACGTTCGAACTTGACCTAGGCGCGCGAGATCACACAAATTATTTGGTTATTCAACTGTTTTGATACATCAATTATATTCCATTTTTGTTTCTACATTTCTTTGGAATTCGTATTTTGCTTTCCATTCAAAAAATAGATAAAAATCTTTTCAATTTGAACTTTGCTTGTATGCGAAGATTTGAGTTTTATTTACTCAAACTTTTAATTAATTACGTTGTTCAGTATAAACAATTTTTAAATTAATGCGGATGAATTTGTTGTTTATATTTTGGATCAATGCGCTCCATTACTGGTACTGTCGTACCTAATAGAATTGCGAATTGCATATTCTCGCTTCGAGTGGTCGTCGTCGTCGTAGTGAATTGATTTGACGCGACATAAATGATTATGCTGTTATGGTTGGAACCGGACCGACAACCTCTCTATATGGAATAGAATATATGTCTATATAATAAAAATTACACTGATAATATAATAAGCTTGATTCACTTATTTAATATATATATATATATATTTATATTATCAAATAACTGTTTTTATAAGAATGCTGGAGACGTACGGACATTGAGCTTAATTATGCATAATTTAATATACATAAAAAAGTGGGACTTTTAAATATGGGTGTCAATTTATTGAACCATTGCATGTTTTTTTAAAATAAATAATTTATTAAAAAGAAAAACGAGCAAATAACAAAAAAGATTTTTGTAAACAAAATGTTAATAAAATTATAAAATAAAATATGAATTAAATAAAATTTTATTCAAATAGGGTAAAATATATATATATTTGCTTAAAGTATATTGTTTTAATGAATAACTAAATCTTACAACTTATATATATATATATATATATATATATATATGAAAGCTATAAATGAAATAAACTTTAAACTTAAAATACAGTTTCCCGTTTTAGATATATAGTTATAGAAGCAGAAATTATAGGTTTATGGTATTTTTTTTTGTCATAGTTAACTCATATTACTTTTATTTTTTATGTTTATTAGATATAGCATTGAGAACTGAATTTTTAAGAAACTAACCCAATTCTCAGGTTCACATCCGCATGTGTGTCATAGTGTCTTTTAAAAAAAAGACACTATACAAAATTGATTTCGATAAAAGTTTTTTGTGGTTTGGAGTTCCTCCCATTATATGGTAGGAGACCCCACGCTCTCCATTAAGCAATGCTGGTATAATCAACAATATATGTTTAATGAACATTTTAATATTATTTAATAATTTGTTTACGAGTTGTTATATTTAACTGTATTGGATTCTTTAAGATCTTTCTTGCGAAAATTTAAAAATTTAAAAATTTAAAAATTGAATCCCAACATTATCTAGTGTAAGGCTTTAAAGACAGAGAGAAATATTTTTTTTTTTTTTAGCTTAAATTAATCTTAATATAATCTCGGTAAATTTATATGTTAGCTTTATATACATTTTTGTTAATTTATACATATAAAATATAGAAAGGTTTATTCTATTTAGTCTGTGGAAGATATATGTGTTCGTCTGTATGTATGTATTTCTTTGCTACTGTGCTGTACTCATAACGCTCTCTGATCAAAACATCATTTCAAGAACTGTGTTGTTCTTCAAAGTGGCTGTGAAATGTAAATTAGAAATTCATATCACAGCCAGCTTTGAGGAGCGTCACGGTTCTATATTGTAACAAACCGCCGTGTTATGTGAAATTTAATTAAATTTTTGTGTTGTTTTGTAAATTAAAAAATAAATTAAATTAAATTGCACCGAGAAAAGTAATTATCATTTCGCTCGATATAGTTGCTAAGATCTTATATTAAATTTTAGTTTAAATTTAGTAAAATATATTTAGTTTATCTGAAATTTCAAAAAATCGGGAAGTTTAATTAAAATCATGCCATATACAATAACGAAATATAATTATTACAATCAGTTGGAAAAGTGGTTCATAAACTACTACGACGAAGTGATAATTGAACAATGCTGTGCTGTTTTGGACGAGATCAGTAAATATTTAGAGCTGTGCTTTTGTGATATAATTATGTCTCACATTTAATAGATAAATACTCATAAAACATATTATTTAATGTTATAGTTTTATTGTTATAAAAAGTGTTGCAAGTTGTTATAGTTGAAAATGTGGTAATAGAATTTTTGGAAATTCGTAAAATATAAAATATGGTTTATTTTTTAATAATCTAAATCTTAATAATAGATTTTTTAAAAATATGTATGTTGTATATTATTTATTTATTATAAATAAAACACAAAAATATTGAATAGAAAATTATATATTTTGTTTAGTTTAATATTTTATTTTACATAAATTCTGATACAATCTATGCATATAGGTTAAATATATTTTGAAATGTTTTTTTAATCTGGCTGTAGGTCCCTTTTTATTAAATAATTAAACGTTTAATATTTTTTATTATACTATAATATATATTTCGACTCTCCTTGAGAGGCATTATCAGGATTATGATACGTCATCCTCTTTGTTCTATCGTCTATATTGTACATATATAGAATATAATAAATATAGAGTATAATAAAAAATATTAGACGTTTAATTATATAGCAAGAAGAGACCTACAGCCAGATTAAAAATATAAAAAAATCATTTTAATAAACATATTAAATATATTTTATTCATTGATAATTGGAAGCTTTTTTTATGACTTCACCAAAATTAATTAACATTTCTTTTCATTTCATTTATATTAAAAAAAAATCAAGTTTTGTTGATAATCATATTGTGAATTAATATAGTATTTTTTTACTAATGGTTCAAATATTAATCGAGTTGTTCCGAAACTTTGAACATTTTGATATTCGTTTATGCGATCTACTTGGAAATATTCGAACACAATTGGCACTCAACCATTTGCGCTGCCATTGACCAGATCAGTTGTTTCAGTAGCTGGGTGCGATATCTTCAAAAACCTCAGATATTTAAAGTGTTCAATCCAAACTGAGTAGACTTGACTTAGTGGAATCCCATACGAGTACACTTGAATTGCTTAAGCATTGATTTACTCGAAATGAAATTTTAACAAATAAAATTATTTCTCTTTTTTTTTATTGGATAAATTAATTAAATTGCTAAAGAGACCCCCTTTTTGATTAAAAAAATTACAAAATTTTTTACAAAGAAAACTCTCTTTTGATTCTGATAGTAATATTATTTGGGTATTTATTTTTTTGATAAATTTATTTTAATTTAATTAATAAAATTAAATGCAAATAACACACCAAAAGTTCGTATCCTAGAATTTTTACTTAAGGGTTTATTTTTATATTATTTTTTCTGATTTTGTATTTATAGTTTTCATCAAATCCATGCACAAAACTCGATTATAAGGTAATGAAACAATATTTTATTTGACATTTTTATTAAATAACTATATTATTTGTGTACAAAAAAAAATTAAATTAATTAGTTTCGTTTGTCTGCTCCTCTCAAAGTGGCTGTGAAATGCTTATATTTGAATTGCATATCACAGCCAGCTTTGATGAGCTCAGCTGAACGAAAAAGTGTCATCAAACAAAAACTTGTGATATATACCAAAACAATTCAATTATTCTATCATATTAAAAAATACGTACATAAAAATATATGTATATAAATGATTAGTTTTTATAAATAAAATGATTGAAAAACTGAGCTTTGCAACATTAAATGTTGCTTATCTAAGCCTCATCAAGTGGTTGTGATATGGATTTTTGACGCATATCACAGCCAGCTTTGATGAGCTAGGATAATCAACGGAAGACAACGAAATAAGTGTCAGTCGTCTATAGGTATATGATATACATTAAAGCGTGATGCAGACTATTGTTTTTGAATGTAATTCAATTTGCGCTCTCTCCTGCTCAAATTTATTTTAGCAACTAAACTTGAACATTGCTCACATTCAAGAGTTGTTATTCAAGCAAAATTTTTGAAGAATAAGGGTGTTTGCGTATGCTGTAAATGTTTTTCGCACGTTGTAAGTGTCTAAGTGCAATAATGCAAAAATATGCTCTTGAATGACGAATGTAAGTTCTTGGGTGACAGATTATCATTCACAACATGTTGACGAGAAGCTAGATGACGTGCTCACCAAAATTTTGGTTGAAGACATTTTTTATTTTTTTACTATAAAGTGCAGATCTATATAATAGTTTTTCTACATAATATATACAGTAATCCCCCTCCCTATAATGCATCCCCCTCCCTATAATAATCCTTATAACGGGTGTTCGTATAACGCGATTTTGATCCCCCGTATAACAAGGGCATTCCCCCATATAACGCAGGGATTTGTACAGTTCATAATAAGCTTCGCGTACCTTTGCACGTGTGTATACGTGGTATACGGGTATTACTCCTATAACGCGGAACCAATCTACCGCCTTAAAGGAGGGATTACTGTATTAAGAGTGCTCTGTAATCGAGTTATATAGTAACAACAATACAATATATTTCATGTATTGTACATGTATTTTGATATGTTGGCACTTAACAGTATTACTGTGCACAATTAACATGTGACTCGATTACCGAGATCGTGAATACCACAATTGTTTATACTGTTACCACTCACTTAACGTTCTTCAGTCATATTCAATTAAAATATGTTATAGTTAACCTATACTAAAACAACAAAATCAATTTTTTATTATATATATCATTAAGTTTAATTATTAATATAACAAATTTATTTGAACAAATCAGCTTAAAATCTGGTTATTATTTTATCTTTGATTCTGTACTGTTTGGTATTTTATATAGGTTTGAAAAAATTCATAATACTGATATTACGATAATATATATAAATATATTAGTGCTTTAAAATGTTCGAACATTATATTCGTACAGTTCCAGTAATGAACAATATAGATGTTCGAAAATGATGGAGAGGTGTTCGAATTATTTTTTTTATACAATATGATGTTTATATATTTTCGGGCAGCCCGATGGATTGACTCAAGCCAAATCTTTTGAACACAATTATACTCGAATATCGCAATGCTCAAAACATTAATTATTAGTTGACGTAAGATTTGAGGGGATTTAATTTATATATTATTGGCATCTTCAGATTTATACAAAAAAGTTCTTATATAGAAAATACCGTTGATTAGTTGAACTATAAAATATATTTGAAAATAAAGTATAAATCTATTTAATTATCAATTCGTGCAAATTTAATAGAAAATTTCAAATACTTCTTTACTTCTCTGCTATTAGCTAGAAAGTAGTAGAATAGAGAAATTACTTTTTTATATGTCGACGTCCGTTAAATAAATACTTTGCTTATTTTTTTTTATATTATAATTTTATTATAATTTACTATTTTATATAATAAATTTTTAAATTTCTTTTATACTCATAGAAAAACGATAGTGGATACAATTGTTTTCGGTATATAATAAAAATATAAAATAAAATTAGATAAATCCGAAACGAAATTCTATTATAATAAACTTTTTATATAACAAAATTAAAATTCAAAACTTAGTGTTGAACTCGCTATAGCACAATTACAATAATTTGAAGAAATGGAAATAAGCTTGTCTTGGCTAAATAATATACTATCCTATTCAAGCTGATAACTTTTGTAGACACGGATTTTTATTTTAAGTGTCAATTATCGAATAAGTATAGTATGTCACTATTTTTTTTTTTTTTTTTATTTATTGTGATTATAAAATGAACTATCTAGATTTAAACATTTTTTCTAATTTAAAATATTAAAAACTTGTATAAAGTTTTCTATAATAATAATATATATATATTGTAATCTATATCTGTAGTTTACCGAAATGTGATTTAAAAATATATTTCTTCTTCGTGCTTTTAAAGTGTAAATAATGTAAATTTATATCAATGTTATTTATTTAAGTTAATTTAAATATCAAATTCAATAAATGTTAACTTATAAATTTTTTGTAAACATTTGAAAATATATTTTTTGTAATAAACAAGATGTTACAATAAAGTTTTTAATCTAAAAAAACACAATATAAAACTAAAAATTTTGAACCTCAAGTTCTCTTAACAAACTGGAGCTTTCTTACAACCAAAACATGGTTATAATCGCGACGTTCAAAATGCCAGCTATCTTCATTAACCGAACTCAACTAAGCGAACTATTTAACATGAGCATATAACAACAACTCAATGATAGTACCCGATGTAATATAGCTGACGATAATAATATCGACAAAATATTGGATTAGCTTTTTCGACGAGATATATAGCTTTGCTTTTTTATTCGCATAACTGTATAAGTTTAGTTGGAGTGAACGCGAAGTAATTATATTTTACGTATTTTTTATACATTGTTTACTATATATACATAAACAGAAATTTGTTATTAAAACCACGTTAGTAGGAAAATGTCTTAAATGTGTTAAAACAAGAGATACGTTGGATACGTCACAAGATTTAATAATGAAAAACCTACGAAAAAGTTACGTACCGCAAAAAAGAGTTGAGGTAAGAGAGAAGAGGTCGTTCGCAAGAGTGATGGATGTAAAATATAGATGTTATCCGATCTGAACAAATCAGGAATCCAAAAAAAGCAGCTGAAATTTATAAGATACGAAGGTGAATAATAAACGAAACAATGACCTAAACTATGATGCAATGATTACTATATTTTATAATAAATTATATAAAAATAATTATAAAATATGTTTATTAATTTTTTTAAGAATACATTTTAAATTAATTATTTTTTAAAACATTTACCTAAATATATACAATTAATATTTACAACAATATATATTGAAATATATCATAATTACATGATAATATTGTTATGTTTTACATTTCTATATATTTATGTATGTAAAAAAATATAGTACACATGTTATATGATTGAAAATAGATTGCGAAAATAGAAATGTAATAAAAATTTATATGTAATAGAATATCATAATGTATAAGAAAACATTGCAATCAAAAACGATAAGAGCAGTCTTGTAAGTATTAATATATATTACATGTAAAAAATGTACGTAAAAATATGACATATGCAAAAATATAAGAAATAACAAAATATAAAACATTTATAGTAAATATATTAAAAAAATTAAATAATACATAATATAAAAACAATATATAATAAACAACAAAATAAAATAAATAAAAAATGATGTAAATAAAAAAATAAAATGAATATTAAAAGTAAAACAAATAAAGGAAATAAAATAAAAATAAAACAACACAAAAATAAAAAATTAAAATAATTAAAAATATGGAAAAATAAAAAAATATATAAAAATAAAAAATTAAAATATTTAAAAATATGCAAAAATAAAAAAATATGTAAAAATAAAAAATTAAAATATTTTAAAATATGCAAAAATAAAAAAATATATAAAAATAAATATATATATTAAAATATATAACATTGTGTTATTAAAAAAAAAATACAATAAAAAAATAATGTAATATAACGAAATAATAATAAAAAAATGGTTATAATTAATATGTCATTAATAATATAAAAAAATTATATTACAAATTATAAAAACAAAATAATAATAATAAAAAGCTATTAAAAAATCATTTAAAGTAGTTTTAAATGCTTACAATTAAATGATATAAGAAATAATAATTTTATATCCAAAACATTATAAGAAACTAAAGCATATTACAATTTAAATATAAAATAAAGTAAAAAGCAACATGTCTGAAATATTTTATTTAAAGTGTATGTTGTATGTATGTAAAATTAAAAAAAATTTTTAAAAATATAAAAATTAAATTAAATATAATTTTTTTTCAAAGTTTATAAAAAAAACAAATGTAATTTAAATAATTTTTAATAAGTTGGTATTTAACGTCAATTTTTCAGACGGAAGTGACTATTGTATATAATAGAAACTAGTATATTTCATAAAGAGTTTTTTTTCCGAAAAGTAGTGAACTAACTTTCTCAGTATTATGTTTCTAGATTAGGTTCTATAGATAAGAAGGAATATATAAATCATGCAACAAATAATGCCTCTACAAACAAAATAGTTATTGAAATTTAACAATTAAATTATTCTATTAATTATTCTACAGCTGGTTTATGATTTTATTATAATATAACACAGCAAGTGAATTTGTTAATAAAACTTTCACAACAACAAAACAAAACTCCAGAAAAATGTGCAAAAATGTGCTTTGAATCAGTTGATTAAGGAGCACTGACTTTGAGCTTAAAATTTAGCAGGGCCCGAGTTCGATATCTGGTACTTGCAGTCTCAAAAAAAAAAAATTATTTACGAATAATTAAATACAATAATTATTTCTAAGACCACTGGATGTGATGGGTATTTGACAATACTCGAATCAGCTGCATGAATGGTCAGTCAAAAAGTAAATGATTTAAAATAATATAAAAATGAATAATAAATAAATGTTTGTGTAGTTCATTACATTTTGAAAAAAAAACCTCTTTAATTTTTAATATATATTGGTAAATACATACATAATATTTAATAAGTTAGCGTATTTTTTATTTAGGAATAAATTATATTTACAAAAATTGTTTCTAAGCTTAAGCCATTGACTATGTATACACATAGTATATATACGAATGTTATTTTAAATAAGTATTATTTTTAAATAAATTTTTATAAGCATTTATTGCTATTTGCTTAATTTATAGTTAAACTGTTTGCCGTAAGCAATAATATCCGCTAACGTTTTCCAATAATTTCTCGGTTTAGTGTTGTTGAATTTTGATTTTTTAATTTAAATTTCACATTTTTTGTGTAAATAAATTTGAGGCATATATAAATGAATTAATATTTTAATATAATAACTGATTACTGTTTATATTTTTCTTTTTTTCACAGGAAGTACGCTGGAATTATAGATAAAAAATCCGGAGAAGGAAATGCGATTACAATATAGCAAAAAAAACTGAAACGATATTTGGATATTAAAGCCCGAATTTCATGGATAAAGATATTAAAGCATAAAATACACTCTTCTAAAAATTACTGCAACACATTCTTTAGCAATTAATTTTATTATTAGTTAATTATTTATTTATTATATTTAACAATTCCAAAAACGTTTATATGTTTGAAACTGTTTTTTTTTACCATGTTCTATAATTAGTTTTTTTCGGAATTTTTAAAATGTGAAAATATTTTTTGTATAATTTGATTTTTAACAATTTAAATATATGTAACACCATTGTGTAATATTGTCAATGCTATCATTTACTTTTTGTGATATTCAATATTTAATTATTAGTAATATATTGATTTTAAAGAATTTGTTCAATTATGTTTAAGAATTTTAACAATATCTAAAGAAACACTTTTGTAAACCAAATAATTACGGAAATACAATACCAAAAATATAAAGCTGTAATGAAGAAAATTTTCTACATATAAACTGCGCCAATCGGCAGGCAAATGCATGTAGAATTCACTAGCTTTTAATATATCAAAGATTATACTCAGATTTTTTTTTATTAAGCACAAACTAGATTCATTTTCTCACTATTATTCTCAGTATTAGAATTCATTCCAAATAAAATTATAAAAAAATTTTATTAAAATGTTCAAGAATTTGAAAACTTTAAAACACAAACTCATTGTAATTTTTGCATTGATTTGCGCATTTACCTCAACACCTCACTATTTTACGGAGGGATGTTCGAGTCGTGCAGTACCAAAACCGCGTCCATCGACTTCATCTTCAACCATAATATCAACCACATCAACAACAACTGCTGCACCAACAACTACAACGCTAAGACCAACAACGGCACGTCCGAATATATCGTTTCCGACTTATAAATGTCCGGCCACGTACGATGCCTGGTATTGCCTAAATGATGCCACTTGCTTTTCTGTAAAAATAGGTCAATCCATTATGTACAATTGTGAGTGTGCAATTGGTTTCATGGGACCACGTTGTGAATATAAGGAACTTGATGGCTCTTACTTGCCGAAACGTCCACGACCTTTACTCGAAAAAGCCAGCATTGCAAGTGGTGCTACATGTGCATTGTTGTTTATGCTCTTCATATGTTTGACGTTATATTTGCGATACGATCAAAAGACCAAGGTTTTCGAATATGAATACGAGGATGATACTTGCCAATTATGTAAAGAGAGTCGTTGTTGTGATGCTGCTAATGCCGATCTAGATACGAATATGTATTATTCCAGTTTATTGCCAGATACTGAAAAGTATCATAATTCGAATTTAAGGCAATATATTGCAACATTACCAATATCATTTGCTATAAAGCGTTCTACGAAACTTTAATTCTAAGTATATTGTTAAACACAGCAGTGAATTTAAAAGAATCTTTTTGTTATAACGCTGAAAAATACTTTAAATATCTTTTATAATTGGTTAAAAAACTGGGTAGCTTTTAGTCTGTGTTAATGAAATCTAAATAAAAAATGTAGAAGGTTTACACTTATCGACGCTTTGTGCTCTATAATATAAAAAAGTACTTTAAACCAAAAAAATAATTATTTCAAATAATCTAAAATAAATAAATTTGAAAAAAAATGTTAGAATATCAAGTTATAATATTCAAAAACGACAGTATATTTTAATTTATTTAATTAAATAATCTTAAACGAAAATAATTTATTAAATAAAAATAGTTCCGAGTCCGATATATTAATAATATTTAAAACTGACAGTATATTTTAATTTATTTAATTAAATAATCTAAAACGAATAAAATTTATTAAATAAGAATAGTTCCGATTTCGCTATATTAATAATATTTAAAAGTGACAGTATATTTTGATTTATTTAATTAAATATATAACGAAAATAATTTATTAAATAGGATTAGTTCCCCGAGTTCATCATATTAATAATATTTAAAAGTGACAGTATATTTTAAATAATCTAAAACGAAAATAATTTATTAAATAAAAATAGTTCCGAGTTCACCATTTTATTAATATTTAAAAGTGACAGTATATTCTAATTTTTTTAATTAAATAATCTAAAACGAAAATAATTTATTAAATAGGAATAGTTCCGAGTTCGATATATTAATAATATTTAAAACTAACAGTATATTTTAATTTATTTAATTAAATAAACTATAACGAAAATAATTTATTAAATAGGAATAGTTCCGAGTTCATCATATTAATAATATTTAAAACTGACAGTATATTTTAATTTATTTAATTAAATAAACTATAACGAAAATATTTTATTAAACAAGAATAGTTCCGAGTTCACTATTTTAATAATATTCAAAAACGATAGTATATTTTTTTTATTTAATTAAATAAACTTAAACAAAAATAATTTATTAAACAAGAATAGTTCCGAGTTCACTATTTTAATAATATTCAAAAACGACAGTATATTTTTTTTATTTAATTAAATAAACTTAAACAAAAATTATTTATTAAATAAAAATAGATTCGATTCTGCTATATTAATAATATTTATGTTGAAAACATATATGAATCGATATAAAAACTATTAACTATTTTTTATTTATAATTTAATTAATTTTAGAATTTATTTAATATAGTTTTCTATATAAATATCATCAACGTTTTCAAGTTATAACAATATTCAGCTCTGAGGAAGTTTTGAACACATTTGCGATATTTACATAGATAATAACTATATAAAATAAATTATAAATAAAAAGTAGCTAATAGTTTTTAATTTCGTTCGCTCACATAAATAAATTATAAAAATTAATTATAAAACTTGAAATCTTGAGATGTTATTAACTAATTTTAATTTAAATTTAATAGAAAACATAAAACAAACCAAATGATTTCTAAAGCACTTTTAGAAAAATAAAGAATTAAGCACTTTGACTAAGAATAATAGATATTTTCTCTATAATCGTTTTTAAAAAACTTGTGAAAGTATTAATAATTAGAACTGCACAATATTATGACTAAGAATAATAAACTTTTCTCTTTTGCTTAAGAATTTACTTTTAATTAAATTGATAATTAAAACATCATATTTGTGCAAATACAAAAAAATTAAATAACTGTTAAACTATATAACTATATAATTAAATATGAATTAAATTCTACTTTTTGAAATAACTGCAATTATTCAAATTATTAAGAACTTCAAATCTTGAATATTATAAAAACTACTTTTAAAGAAATAACTGCAATTAATCAATTTAAATAAATCCGCTTGATTTATTAATACTATTCAAACAAAAATAGAAATAAAAATAAAATAAATTATTTGTTCATAAATTAACATATACAGTGAAAGCTCTCTTAAACGGATACCGAAGAAGCCATTAATTCTGTCATTTAAAAGAATATACTTTGTATGAAAAATGAAAACTGGAGACTGTGGAGACTAGGTACAGTGTTACAGTTGAGTGATCCATTTATAAGAGCTTCTCTGTTTATCTCCGCAAATGCTTAAAATAAGTGTAAACCTTATTATTTAAACATAAGTCTTTAATTAACTAGCACTATTCCAATTTTAATTTGTAAACGCTACTATAAACAAACTCAAAATATTAGTGATATAAATATAAAAAAAAAATAAAATAAAAATTAAATCAAAATGCACATTATACATATAAACTAAGAAAATGAACTATACATGACTTAAAAATCAGATGCCTTTAAATGCTTTAAAATATAGTTATTTATTGAAAGAAAAATTTTTTACATAAATAAAAAAACAAAACCTAATCTTAACTATATTTGACTTATATTGAGATTGAATATTTTTATTCTTTTATGTATTATTTAAGAAAATTTTAATAATTAAGTATGCAATTTTTAAGTAATATTTATTCTCTCATACACATGCAAAAAGTATTATTTATAAATGAACACAAAATAATAAAAATCCATTGCACATTTAAAGCAAACTCTTAAATAAAAAAATGTTTTTATTTTTATTAAAAATTAAAAATATAATTAAAATAATAATTCGTCCATATTCTTTTAGCAACATTTCCATATTTTACTATATAGAAAACACCACAGTGGTCCATAACTGCTTAAGATCAGTATTAAGCAAATCATGATTTGCATAAGTAAGCGAAAATCCATATAATTCGCTGCGTCTAATGAATAATCCATAAATATTTCGGTCTCGAATGAGTAGTACATGCTTAACATGGCCAATGTGAAGGTGCATAAACCCAGTGCATTATGGACTGCTTTATTGATTATTGGCTGTAGGCGTTGCTTCAGTTCATTAGCGTATAAAGAGCTTAGTCCGCTAGCGAGACTAACTAAGCATAAAATTAAAGTCACTAAACCTATGAAAAAAAAAAAAATATGGAATTTATTAGAAAAAATTAAAAAAAGTTTTAAATTAAATAAATAATAATTGGGATCAAATAAATTTGAAAAAAAAATTGTTTTTGGTAAACGGCATTGCGGCATTATTCTAATGCGCTCACCTATAGAGCAAATAAGACGTCTTCAACAATAGTGAATACTCTATTCAATGAATGACAAATTAGTATCATTGAACGTGCGACATAATAGATGTATAAATCATTATATAGAATAGGGCTGTTCAAACCAGATGCGATCGCGCTCCAATACAAATCACTGTACAGATTGGAGGACCGCAGAAACAAATTTTTTAATTTAAATTCATTTATTTGGTATAGCATAGAAATAACATAAACCAGTAATATATAACATAATAACATAAACCAGAAATAACATTACCAGTATAGCAAAAGAAAATTTGCGTAATTGTAGTAGATTAAAAACATGTCGCGGGCCAAACTTTGGACAGCCCTCACGATCGAATAGAATCGAATACTATTGAATACTGTAGAAGAATAGCGAATATAAAAGGAAAGCTGTCATAATTCAAATTCTGTGCAAAAATACTGCGGAATACTTATACTTTCTATACAAATGACTAAAGAAAATAATATACATTACAACAATATTATGATACAACAATATCATGATTTTATAAGACTTATACGTGGAGGTATATAAAATTAAAAATCAAACTAACTTATGTTCTTTAAAAAATAATTTTCGAAAAAAAAAATTAACTACTTAAAGCTAAAGTTGTTTATTTAAGATATTTACTCGATTTAACGTATTTATTCGATTTAACGAGTTTTTGATTTAACAAATGGGCTGTTCTTGTTTTTGATATTGTTTAGTACATCATAATATTATGAATCCTGTATGAAACAAAAGATATCAATGTTAAGTTATCTATATTTTAGTTACATTACTCATTTATTTATATGGTTTTTGTATGAAAATATAATTTTTAGTAATTTAATATAAAATAGTAAAAGGCGAAAATGTAAAATACATATTTCAGGATTGTATTTAATGTAATGTAATTGTACATACAATTACAATTATTTAAATTAATTTTAATTTAACTAGTTTCTTTTAAAATTTTTAAAATAAATTAGTATTGCAATCGCTTTGTTTAAGCAAGTAATCACATGGCTTATAGCAGGGCTGTTCAAAGTACGGCCCGCGACATGTTTTTAATCTACTACAATTGTGCAAATTTTCTTTTGGTGTACTAGTAAAACTACATTATTTTATTTTTATAATATACCAAATAAATGAATTTAAATTGATAAATTAATGAAACTGAATTTAACATTAATAGTCGTATTTTTATTTTTATTTATGAACGTATGTATTAGTTCCTGCGGCCCTCTAACCTGCGATTTGTACTGGCCCGCGATCGTATCTGGTCTGGACAGTTCTAGCTTATAGGATAGATCACTATTGTAGGGTGGGTAGGTAATTTCTATCTATAATAAATTTAGCAATAATCTGATTCCTTATTATGCCCACTTTCGAAGAAAACAGATATTATTCAAGTGATGCAGAATAGAAGAATTTTAATAGGTAGATATATTGTTCGGGAGAAAATAATTCTTTTGGAATATTTAGAACAGACAACAAATTTTTATTCTTTTTTTATATTAAGAGCTCTTTTAATGAATTTAAAATATTTTTAAAAGTAGATATGTATTTCAATTCTGTTCACATACATCATAACTATTAGAAATTTCAGTCTACTAAGCTATTTAAAGCATATATGTATATTCCTATTTAACATATAATAAAGTTGTTAGTTTTGTAAGATAGATTAGGGTAAGGTTCATTAAATAAATGTTTCTGTATAAAGCTCTATTCAGGGTTTCATCAGGGTTATTCAGTTCTAGAATCTTGACTATTTCTTATAAATGGAATGGAAAGAAAAAAAAAATGTTAATCAATCAATTCGTGTAGTCGACAATTAATTTAATATTTTTAAATCAGTTTAAAGAAGACAAAGTAACAATAAAATGTAAAATAACGTGTATTAATAGTAGATGCAATATGAGGGATACATCAATTATAATAACATATGTGGTAATAGAGTGAATATATATATATACATATATATAAAGTGTATAATATTATATATGCTATAGATAAAAAATTCTTTTTGTAATTGACTTATAACATAGATTAAATAAGTCAGTACAAAAAAGTAATTTTAAAAATCAGCGTGTAAATGATTTATATATAAAGACGACAGTAGTAAAAAATGTATTATATATATTAATTAATATCGATCTATACGCGGAAGTTAAAAGCTCAACTTGTAATGAATTCAATAATGAAAAATAAATTTCTTAAATTCAGCTTATAAATAATATATGTATACTATAAGCAGCGATGACAAAGTGGAACCTAATATGTGATCTAAAATGTCTATTAACCTACTTTGAGCAGACTATGCTAATTCAAAAAGGTACAATAGCAGTCTGGTGCATAGCTAAGCTAATGTTTTGCTGCCATTTGTTTTTCCAGAAAACCAACTACCGTTTTTACTTCTCTCAAAAAAAGTTACAACAACTACAAATCGTAAACTATAATTCCTGATGTGGCATAATATACTATATTTTGTGTTTATATAACTACTTATTCAAATTTGTAAATCAACCCTAGTACAAAAAAGGTTAAAATTTGTAGACAAAATTCTTTATATCATCCACTAATCAACTCTTTTTATTTCCTGATAATATATTTAACAACGTTTTGCGTTATATTAGAGATATTTACGGATTCTTTTAATTTTTAAATTTACTATATTTTTACTTTTAAGTAGAACTAATATTAAATATTAGTTCCACGTTCTTCATTATATGATTTATGAATTTTAAAATTTATTATAACTTATAGAAAAAATGGTTCTTTAAATAATTGCATCGGTTTATCAATTTTTTTGGGGCTTCAGAGAACTTCAAGTGATAGCTATTTCCTGTTAAAACGGATTTGACATTATTGGGACAACTATAATAACACAACAGCAATTATTTTTATAAAAATAACAATAAATTAATATTCATTTGAAATTATATATATTTATATATATATATATATAGATTTTAGATTGTTTATAGATTATAGATATAGATATGTAGAGATTGTTTACAAAAATATTTTTTTTTTGACACGCAAACATGTTCCTCTTATTTTATATAAATTATATATATTACAAAAAAATAAATAATTATAATTTTGGATATAAAAAATATTATAATAAACTAAATAAATTTTATGTTTAAATTCTAATATAAGTTATTACTATTAATGGCACAAGTAATCACATTTAGAACAAGTAATTTATTGAAATAATATAACTATGTTTAAGGATGTTGCATTATTACCTAAAGATCTATTCTATTTTCTTAAGGGGCTTGGATTATTTCTTGAAGTTCGACTTCCTTTATAAATTGTAGTATTGAACCTAAATTGCAGTTTTTTATTTTTTCATCTGATATGAGATGCACATTTGGGTACTTCTACCATGTGTTTTGAGGTCTCATTTTCTTCTCTATAAAACCTAAAACTTTTATTAGAGTAAGTTCCCAGTTTAGTAAGGAGATGATTCAACCTACAGTACCTTGTCAGAATTAATTTCTGTAATGATCCTTATAGTATTTTTACTTAGTTGCATATAAATCTTGAGGTGTTTTAGATTAGAAGGACTGATATATATGTACAAATGAGTCCTTCAAATAAACTTATCTGACAATCATTATCTTTATGCATTGAAATGAATATATTGTATTAGAAAATTAGTCATTAAAAGATGTTAATAATAATTAAATGGTATAAATTTGTAAATATAAATATATATGTCCAGAAAAGTATGCATGTAAAGGTAAATAATTAACAAATACATTCTATATGGATTATAGAAATAAAATCTATACATTAACATTATGTTTTTATATATTCAATATAATTGTATATACATATAATAAGATATTAAAAGAATATAAATGCAATTTAATATAAAAAATTAACATAGAAAAAATATAAAAATATATACACTAACTTACACACCTAATACTCCATGTATTGTATAGAAATGTTTATTCTCCAGACATATTTTTATACCGATGCCTATTATACCCACAATTGACCCAATGAGTTGTAGTATCCAATGTAATCGCGTTTTCTCTGGTCGATAGCATAACTGTGACCAAGCGTTACTACGATAATGTGCCATCAAACCCTCAGCCATTAAAAATACAAACTAATGAGAAAATTTTTAAAAAATAATTCAAAATAAAGTAGTTTCTTAAATCAAAATTATACATACACCCACAGTACAGAACAATGCATGAAATGGGATTTCTTTCACTTTTAGCCTCAGGCACATCCAGCACATGTAAAAAGTAACAAAGCCTATGAGAAGTCGATTTAAGACTGCAATACTGAACTCCAGGCGTTGTGCAAGTGTCGGCACGTTTATATTAATTTCAGATCTATTATCTATGCTCCGATTTTTATACTCTTTTGCACTATTGATAATAAACTTTCCGGTTTTAGGCATTCTGTAGGTTTTTGCAGACGAATTTTGGTTTAGAAAACTATTTCAGTTACGTTAATGAATACTCGAAGATGTGTACTAATAAATAGTGTGAGTTTATTGCAAATAAGTTTGCCACCTGATAGTGCCATTATCAATGTTGTTGATATTGTAGCATAGCTTGTTGGCCAATTACAGATTTTCACCTCTTCCCTTGAATTTCTAACTGCTACCGAATTTGCATTGTTACTTGATTAATTTTGTTCTGTATTATTTATCTTCTGATTCATACGATAGCAAGAGTCATTATCATTAGCTGCAATGATATTCTTACCTATGACGGCAGGTAATAGGTACACCAGAGTGCAAAGTAATAAACAAACTATAGATCATGTAATTAAGCTGTAGTCCGTCAGGCATTCTACTAAAGCACATAGTAGAGGAAACATATTACAGGAGGAACTTTTATATCTTTTACTCTAAGGCGTACAAAAAATTTGTTAAGTTTTTCAAGGTGTTACGCTGCGAGCGGATCGAAATATTGTTATTTTAATATATTAAATATGGATTGCTATGTCGGTAGAGTAGTGAATGAATACTGCTATCTAGGTGTGATAATGACACCAACAAGGAACTTTAGGAAGCATGTAGAGAAGAGAAATATTGCAGCAAAATATAGTATAAATCTCACGTGGAACAACTTTCTCAATAAAACCAACATATATTTAAAAGCAAAATGGAATTTCTTTCTAGCAGTAAGTAGAGGAATACCAACATATTAGTAGAGCTCAAGTATGGGATTGCATTCCGTTTGAGGAATGGGATAAACTTCAATTATACTTTTTAAAGAAAATATTGAGAATACCGCAATTTACGCTGACATATATTTTAATGTTAGAGACTGGGACGGAAGAGAGACATTTATATACGTTATAACTGCACCCCAATTACATTTTCAGAACCATATTTATATACGATAACGAAAGATTATTCAATTAATTAACCAAAAAATTATTAAATTATAATCTTTCTTGGGAGCAGGCTCTTAATGAGCTGGGAAATGATTGCGGTATAAATTGAAATCAGCGAACAGCATCGCAAAGACTTTGGAAGATAAATAATGAATTGCTATTTACAGTTCTGAAAACTGATATGAGAGATAAAGATATAAGCAAATCAAAACAAACCAACCGAAATTAGTAAGACTTGACGCCATCACTGGAAAAGGAATATATAGCTGACATAACACATATTAAAAATATTACCTAGATATTCAAAGCAAGAAGAAGCACGGCACAGCTAAACGGGAATAACTTTGATGTAGATAGATTTATGCTTTCTAGTATGTGGAATTTAGTTGAGATTGAAGATATTGTTTGTTTTCTACAAGAGTTTCGATTAGCTTACTTTAGTAAAGTTATTCTATCTTATGAAAACATTCTAAATATTTTGAACGGCTTTAAAATAGTATGGATAAAAGTAGCAGAATATATAAGAACCTATGTAACATACCGATCTTATCTATTATTTATAACGTGTATTTATTAGCTTACTATTATATTTACTGTTATACTACCATTTGTACTATTACTATTATACTATACTATTATACTACTATTATATTTACTATTATGCATTATACTATAAGTCAACGGACGACATTGTGTCACAGTCGCTATTTAGATTATATTTATTTATATATTAATTTAAGATTTATTAAACGTGCTGTAAAAATGAAATTTTAAAATAAAAATAAATATACATATACATAGGTTGAATATTGTACTTCACATTGCCAAACAGAATGGTTTCCTCTTATTTATCGATGGTCTAGTTATCTTCTATTGAGCAGTATGTAATTAGTAACATGGTAAATAATTTCAACTTAGGTGTTCTTAATCTAAATCAGAGCAAAATCAAGTCACATTTTGTACTTTCTGCCCGTCTAGAGAGATACGGAAATTTTTAAAATTATAGACTCTAGTATTGTAGGGAATCCAGTGTAGTATTGTAGGGATAAGTAGGCATCTGGTTGGAATTTGGTCACTCTCCACTAAAAGAAAATCTAATTCTCCCATTGAAATGCCCCGAAAAGATAGGTTTACTTACATTACAGATCATTGTAGATTAGATAACTATGCTAGAAGATTGAATCTCCTCTTCAATCATACCTATCGCAGCTACGCTGTAAACCCACCATAAGGCTTATGCACGGCGGCGACTCAACTTTTTAGGGGCCTACTTCTTTCAAGATCTTGATCAACCACAAAACGTTCCACCAAACAGCATTCTAAGTTTCACCAAAGGTTCTAGACTGAGTTTCTCTATTATACGGTGGATTCCCTTGAGATCACCGGTATAACCTAACCTAACCTAATCTACAAGGGACTTGATTTATATTGCACTTTTGAGAAGTGTGCAATCATATATTATGTGTGTAAGTTAATGTATACTACGATAATAAATTGTTATAGGTAATTTTAACTTTTTTGTTTTTGTTGATTACAAGTAATGCTTATTAAGTTCGGATACAAAATTTTTCACTCTAGTGTAACGTTGGTCTTTAGTAGATAATTTTGCATTTATGAGAACTATTTAGTACATTGAGGAAACAAATATTTCCTGATTATTTTTCTTGATAAATAATATTCTAAGATAATGTAGATATATAGCTTTTAAGTAGTTTGAATGATTTTAAAATAAATGCGGCATTATCGATTCATTTATTGTTTGAATATAAATAGTTTCTTTTTTATGGAAAAATTGCAGATGGAGAAATTAGATATTATCTGATTAATATTAAAATAATATAAAATATAGACGTTTATTTATGTATTGGTATATATATTTATAATATATTTTAACACATATAGTATATGTATATATATATATATATATATATATATAATATATATATATATATATGATACTCTGAACTTTTCTCTATATCAAAAATTGAGATTTATTTATTCTTCCTCAAAACTGTATCTAATAAGACATTTCAACAGTGACTTTAATTCTTCGAATTACAATTTAGGATGGCATAAGTGCACAATTATAAAAGAAAACTACTTCAAATATTGAAGATTCAACATTGAAATAAAGGGAATAAACTTCCTCAACTTTAATTTAAATAATTTTTAAATAATTGTTTTTATTGAACCCATCAATTAATTACCTAGAGTTCTTAGCGTTATCTTCAACTGATACAAATTTTTTTAATATAAAATTTAAAATTAGTAAATTTTTAATGTTATCAAAACTAGAATGAATATGGGTCATTCTTTTATAAATCGGACATCTTTTTGACCCATGTTTTCCGATTTGACTGAAATTTTTTTTATGAGCTCCTTTTGTGAAATAAGAAGATCCATATTTCGAGGAAAAATTTTGTGATTTTTTTTCTAGGAGATATGAACCCATGGGGTTTTGAGAATTCGCTTTGTAGACACATTTTCAAATGGCTAATATATTAAGTTCTATAAATGGTAAGAACTTCAAATTTACTGCGTTTCAAAGATAATTGATTGAACTTTTAAGAAATTGCTTAAATAATTAAAATGGTTTATATTTAAGTACTCATATTAACCGTTAAATTTCAAAAAAAAATTTTTCTCAAGACATGTACCCAAAATTTTCATGTTCTATATTTTATTTAGATTTAGTTTTAAATTTTACCACGAAATAAAAATTTTCAGGAAACCATTATTTTTTAAAATTTTTTAATATTTTTTGGAACTTTATCAAAAGTTCAAAGTGTTTCTTTAAAATGCTTAAATCTCAAGCTTGTTTAGACATATAGTCTTAAGCTATCAAATAATGCTTGAGATAATTCAGCATGTTATCCAAAATCATTCATTCAATAACTAGAATTCCTTGGTATATAAGAAATTAAGAATATCCGTTTGGACTTAGAAATCCTTTTTATAAAATATAGCAAAAACAAGACGTTATTGTAATTTCATTCCATTCTTTGAACCAAGTAAATACTCCATATATGTTCAAATTTTCACTTGTAAGGCACAGATATTCGAAAAGCAGAAACAAAGTATCGAAAGATACTAACAGAGACTTAATTAATAGCGTTCGTTTAATATATTTGTTATAAAATCTTTTATAAATTGAAGATCAGCAGTGACGTCCTACTTGTCTATTTTCGTTAATCTGTGAAACCGAATGATACCAATATGTTTCCTTTGCTTTCATTATATGGTCTGTCATTTATATAGCAAGTGTGTGAAAGTTTTGTCCGATCGAAGTATGTTGAATGTGAAATAATTACTTATCTTTAACTAAATCCGTTTGATACGAAGACATGAATATGTTAATTAATTATTTCGGAAGGCTGATATTACAAAACATTTGTTGCTGACAACATTAATTAAAATTTATTGAAAAAATAAAAACGATTGAATATATAAATTTGTCTGGAATCAAGAACACATCAAAGATTTTAGAATAATATTTTATGCTTCAACACAATACAATATGGGTGACATATACGTAACATCTTAGAAGAAAATAGAATCAACTTAAGCTAGTTTCAAAACATAAATATACTATATGGTACTATTTACAACAAAGTTTTCATATAGTAAATAAGTAGTTGATAGGAACTTGACACCTAAAAGTAGTATAATGGAATAATTTTTGTGGAAAGAAAAACATTTCGCTCCATGGAAATTGGAGCGGGAAACTGCTGCTCCTTATACCACCAGTGAAAGCAATTTAAACACAAATGGACCCATTCATATTTCAAAGAAGTGTATACTGTATAAAGTATATGCTAATATGGCCGATTTGACAAAAACGTACACATTTATACTTTAAACTCATATTGAAATGTTACAAAGATGGAAGTACGTATATATGTACTTTTACCTAAAGTATATATTATGCTCCTACCTGAATATGATGAAAAAGACTACTATATATTTCAGTAAAGAAGTTGGCAGTCAAAAATTGTGGATGGTTTTGTGTCCTCAATAACCTTCTTATAGAACGTCATTTATATAGCGTAAGTCAAGATGATTAAGGAAACATTTGAAAGTATAACTGTGTTAGTCTTACCCAAATTATAAAACATGGACATATATAGGAAAAAATAAGTAGTACACGAAAACAAGATTTTATATAAATCTATATAATAGTAGAGCACAATCATATCTTTAGGGTAATTACATTATATCGGCGATATCATGCAACCTTAAGACCAGAACAGGTATGACTGCTCTATGGCAACACTATTAAATTTTGTTTTTTTTTAATTTTTTTTCTTTATGCTATTTGCTAAACTATTTTTTTTTTTTGGATTTTTTATTATCATATCAAATTGTATTATATTTCCATCCTTTGCATCACATTTAGCGCTGTAAAGTGAGCTCCTTCCTTTGCTACTGTGAAACGCTGTAGCAATGATTTTAATCATGTCCGCCGTTCGTTTACTGAGAAAATTCGTATTCGTGGAGGTCGTCCAAAATCAATTGTTCAGTTGTTGTACCAGAAAACATTAATGCTGTGCAAAACTGAAATCTATAATGGAAGATCGTCATGCAACATACTGTGAGATTGAGGCATTTATAAAATATAGCACGATCATTTTGCCATGAGAAACGTTTGTACCTGTTACATTCCATCCCCAATCATTTGACAAAATCTCAACAAACTCCTTGGTGTACCGTGCACACAAATGGCCAAGAAGTATAATCGTAGTGCTTCAAAAAACGTTTACAACTATAAGATTGTAACAGGTGGCGAATCATAGATATATGTGTACTCCTATGAGCCGAAACGTAAACAGCAGTCCACTGTATGAGTGTTTCAAGATGAACCAAAGCCAACAAAAATTGTTGAACCAAGTGCTCGTTTCTTATTACAGGAACGTAAAACGATCAAATTCGAATGGTATGCAATCATTTATTTCCGTCGAATCATTTTCTATCTCCATCAAGACAATGCGAGTGCTCACATATTTCGTCTATGAGTAACAACTGACTATTTAAAGTTTAAAAAAATCGAATTGATGGGTCAACGAAGTCCAACGATTTTCGAATGTTTGTTGGCGGAAGAAGCCGTTGTTGCATTTACGAGTAAAAAGTATGTTTTGGAGGTGTCTGAAGAAGATTGGAAAAAATGCTTTGACAAATGGTTCGAACGCATGCAAAAGTATATTAATCATAAAGGAGAATATTTCGAGAAAAAATAAAGCGATTTTCAACGACAAGTTACTATTTTTTCATTATTAGGCTCAAAAAAAAATAGTGACCCTCGTATTGTAAGAAACATATGGCACATCTTCTTTGACAAGAGATGTACAACATAAGGTTCAATAAAGTATTAGCATATGTATTACTTATATTTAATTTTTTTAATCGCTAAATCTTACTTAAAATTACACGATTTACCATATATTAATGCAGCCTTTATTAAATTAGAGTCATCAGTTTCTTGTATCTTAATCTTAACTATAGTTCTTATTGTTTTGTGTTGAATATAATTTAATCAGGTACAGTTTAACACTAGTATTTCGAGGTCACCTTACATTCGTACATTCGTTCCACCTTTAATTACAGTAAGAGTTCCAGCCAAATGTCCATACAGACGGACCTGCTTGCCATACATAACTACTGCGCAAATGTTAAGGATGAGATTGTATACACCAAGTTTTACTAGTGTGCGTTGCAGGTTCATGACCTGTAAATATGTAATCTATATGTTGTTAGCGTCGCAGTGATAAGAATAAGAAAGGTTGTTATTGCAACCTCATGTATCTACATTGCATATAAAGTAGGAGATACTCGTATATGTATGAGGTTATTATAAAAGATTAATAATAAAGTTATTTAATTCTATTTTCGTGTATATTTTGTGATTGAAATAAAAAAATTCAAAAAAATTTCTAGTAGAATAGAGATATATTTTTGTGGGATTTTAATATATAATGTATATCACAATTGCTTTTTTTGATTAACAACACCCTCTCAATA
This sequence comes from Teleopsis dalmanni, assembly GCF_002237135.1. Lineage (NCBI taxonomy): Eukaryota > Metazoa > Arthropoda > Insecta > Diptera > Diopsidae > Teleopsis > Teleopsis dalmanni. Next base: position 54,773,067 of record NC_051848.1, read on the forward strand.
TCATATTTTTTAATTAAACATTGAGACAATTTTATTGAATAGCGCTTTAAACGGTCCCCAACAAGTTAATACCATAGAGACAAGTGTTATACACTGTAATAAAGTTATTAGTCCAGGATTCAGATGCAACCAAACGAAAAATGAATATCCGTAGTATTGAGCCACCAACGCTATTACAAACGTAGAAACTCCCAATAGATTATGAAATGCTTTATTGTACAATGGACTCAGTAATTTTTTGAGTCGCATAGAAAATATTGCACTTAGACCCGTCAACATGCTCACCAAGCATAGAATAAAAGCAGAAAAACCTGTAATAGAAAAAAAATTTCTAATTAAAACATTTTAAACAGAATTTTATAAATTAACTTTTACCTAGTTTACTATGAATACTTTTTAATACAAATTGGTCGGGTATGAGTTTTATAAGACACCCAGCGACTCCACATCCACCCCCAAGTGCTTCTAATATCCAATGTAAATGAGTTTTTGTTTGGCGTTTGTATGTGAATGTGAGTGCATTACCAGTCCAATGGGACATAATGCCTTCAGCCATCAGAAAACAGAACTGCAATTAAAATTTAATTAGTATAATATTTAGTTAAATGTTTTGTTTTATATACATATATATTTTCAGATATACCATATACTTTTACTTAGAAGCAAAAGATGCACTTACAGTTTTAATTTAGGTTTTTTTTTAATTTCATTTGATACCTTGTGACTTTCTATAATATATTCATTATATTATTACTAAATATGCTTATATAGAGGTTTTCTATAAAACTTTTATGATCTAACTAGACATTTAATCATTAATAATTGACTGCATTTTTTAATTTTATTTTATACTCTTATTTCTCTGCATAATATATTCGCTTGAGGTAAGTTGCGAATCAACCTGTCGCAGCTATGGGGAAGACGATGAGAGTGTCTCTCATCTACTATGTTTTGTCCAACTCATGTACGGCGGTGACTCAACACTTTGGGAGCCCCCTTTCTTGAGAATCTTGATCTATTTCAAGAGCTGACATTAAAAAGCATTTTAAGTTTTACTAGGTTTTAAACCCCTAGTTTTTCCTACATATACGGCAACACAATGGGCCGATTGGCCTAAGTGAATCCACCGAGGATCGCCGGTATAACCTAACCTAACCTAAGTTGAGAAATACAAGTACACAAGTACATTGTAGCAATCATTTAAATGCAAAACTATGCACAAAAACAAGCAATAAACTAGCAACAACAACGATGTTTTTTTGTGCATCACAGAAGTTTGTTTGTATGTGTAAATTTTATTTAAGTGAAACATCTATTGCAAGTTAATTAATGAAAATTAAAATTTAGACTCTAATTATTGATTTGCAACATAATTATTTTTATGAAGGGTTATTATCGTTATCAACAAAAACCTAAGTTTACTTAGTACGTATAACTAATTGAATTTAAAATTTTGTAAAAATAAATAATAATAATAGTCAAAAATAATTTAACTAACTTTAAGTTAGAACTATAAAAAAAAAGTGATGCATTCTGTAATGTATATTATATTTGAAACAATTATTAAAAATGTATTTATAAAATATAATATTCAAGAAGATTTTGATATAATTATTCAAACAGTTTTGAGGGGCTTTCGGTTTCCCTTCTTACATATTTCAGCTTTCGTACATATTAATATATAAGAATTAAGAATCTGAACAATATGATAAGGAAAAAATGAACAGACTTTTAACAATAAACGGATAAATTTATATGATTTGTGTATTAATAATTACAATTAAATTAAACCACATTTGTGATTTGAAAATAATTTATTAAATTTATAATATATATAAATAATACATATATAATCTATTTTCAAGCTAGAAATTATGTTATATTATCATAGCAAAAAGTACTAATATAAAATCAAAAGCATACTTCCGGGCTAGTTCTTTTAATTTTAAATTAAATTATAAATTGTATAGTAATTATATATAATTTGTAAAATCAGAAAATATAGTACATATTTACAAAAACAAAATTATTTTTCTAATAATAATACAATATGTATATTAATTTAAATTTGTTATTCTTTTCTGACTTTAATGAAATATTTGTTCAGAAAATATTTTTTTTATTTTTTATTATTTATTTTTTAAATTTTGTTCATATAACATTCAACAATTATAATTTGATTTATTAATTAAAAATAACCGTGACCTGCCTACGACCTATGAAAACCATTATTCTATAGTCAGAACAAATCTGCTGGGCTAATCTGAAATAAGGATTATAGTTATGCCTTACAATACCTCTAAGCTCAACATTCCAAATGCCATTAGGTTAAACAAAGCACAAATGCATATATGGGACCCATTTCTTGACAATCATATTTAACAGAATCTGCACATTTTAAGGATCTATAATTTCATCCGTGTAAAGAAGAAGTTAGCAGGAGCGTGCGCCTTTTATAAATCAGTAGTGTTTAATTTCAGTATTTTGGATTAAATTTTGGAATACATTTTTGCATCCATACATAATTTTCAAAGCAATTTACACGAGTATTCGATTTGTAACTATTTATATAGTTTAATAATAAATATCTCAATTAAGTTTCACGTGGATCTCTAGTTCAATGCATGAAGTTAACCCACGTTTCTTTGCGATTCTTTCAGTTGTTTCACTTCTGGAAAATTTCTTGTGTCTACATATCTTGATGGGTGTTATTTTGTTCAGATATGATATATTTGAAGTTTTAGATCAACTTAGATTTAGTAAACTAAAATCGTAGAGATCTTATATGTTAGTAGCTTGTTTATAAAATTTAGTTTGGTATCAATAAATTTGTATAAATTTTTGGTGCGTTCTGGTACAGACCCAAATGGCATATATTTTGCCAAAAAATTGAGACAATTTCTATAGCAAAGACTTACATCTTGACAATCATACTTAAATGCTATATATAATGCTCAATAAATTTGATTCTTTTTTTATTAAATACAAAGCTTAATAAATTAGAGAATGAATTGCAACTTTTTTGGTTGGTAGACTAAAAATTCAAGGATATATCGTAAAACTAGGATTTTTATTTGAGAGATCATAGCATTTATTTGAGAAGATGTGGAAGACACTGTATTTTGATATTCATATTTTAGTTTATATACATATTGCAATATTATTTATTCTTTACATAAAATACAATATATATGTAGACGTTTTCAGGAAAGTATACACAATATTCGATCGAAAACATTATTAATGTAAAATTGATAAATTGAACTTACTCCAATTGTCACAAGCCAGGCATGCAGCATTAAGTCTATCTGAAGACCGGTACTTATACAGTACCATGTCATGAAGATCGTAACGAAACCAATACACATTTGATTAATTATACCCAAAAAGAACTCAAATCGTTCAAATATTTTTTGAGTATTGGTTTGAGTGGTGGACATTACGGCTATGATTTTAAAAACTTTATAAGAAATGCACAAAGAAACAAATTTTAATATTATATAAAGTATATAAAGTTTATAGCAAAAGGACACTTATTTGCATAATAAAAGTATTACAAATTTTCAATACCGGAGAATTTCGCGTTATAGTTTATTGCCGTTACCTCGAAGTGCTCTATTGGAACTGATCCAACTGTCGTAAAATAACTTTTCTTCTGTTCTATATGTTGTTTAATTAATTACATTAGTTGAGCTGATATATTTCATTGATAAGACAGTTTAAATGACTTTCATTGCTGATAGATCGATTCGAACGTTTGATTTGAGCTTTTAGCGACGTGACTACTTAAACTAGATTTAGTCATGGAACAAACTTTCTAAATTATTTTATCTAAATCTTTAAAAATATATGTACATTCAAATAGATTTCATAACTCAAAGCATTTTTAAACAATGCATTGTGAATTTATTTTCTGAACCAATGTTGTAGTATTTCTGTATAAAAAATTATTATATATAAATTTCATTGATTTAAAGGCTTATACTATCTTATTTTAATTAAATTTCAGACAACTTCTTTCAGTGTAGAAGTGTAGAAATATCTTTAAAATATTATTATTAAATATGAATTTCATAACAAATATTAACTTTAACAAGCTTTAAGTACTCTGCTTTTAGGAACTGAACTAATCATTTTTGACAATTTGTTACGCAGTGATTAAGATAGATTAAATCACTCAATATATTAGTAAGGTTCTTAGAAAGTGACAACATTTAAGTGATCTGATTTGCTCTGGATACCCGAATTCGTTGGTTATTCCAAAAAAAAACAACAAAAATCGAAGCACCACAAAGCACCGTATAATGAAGTTAGTTATCTTAGTTATCTTAAACCTATTAAAAATATCAGAAAGAAGTATACATATATGTATTGTATTAATATAAATATATCAATAATAGAAAAGTTATGTAGCTATTTCAGTGCGAATAATATGAGTTTTTTTTATGCAATTCAAACATGAACTATCGGTTTCTATTTGGCACTATTATGGATATATTATTATAGATAGGCTATTCCTGCAGCACGACCTGAAAGATCTTTTGTGCAGATTATAGATATATAAACAAAACTATTTTAACAAAAATAATTATTATTATTAATAACAATACAGTTAAAGAGAACAGCTACCTAAAAACTATTTAATAAATCATACCATCAATAGATCAAAAAAGAATCCATCATTAAAAATTTATTGCTGAGACTAAAGTTTATTTTGGGGCTAAAGATAAATAGTTAATTATAAAAAAAAGAAATTAAGGTTTTAAGAAAAATTTTGAAATGAGTTTCCCCTAGTCTTGAATCCTTATGATCCATAAAATATCTACCTAGATGTTTCTTTCGTTTGTGCATCAGTGTCGGGCACTCCTCAAGTATATGGTATGCAGTTTCTCTCTCTTCTCTATAGTATCTGCAGTCTGAGTTGGATTGAACTTCTAACTTCGTTAGGTGATTATTCAATCTACAGCGACCGCTCAATAATGCTGTAATAATTCTTAGGTAATTCTTTGATTGTTCTATGCAATCCGTTTTAGGTTGTATTTTCCTAAAAGCATTTTAGATTGTGATTCTTTTGGTAGCTTTTTGCAATACAGTTCGTTTTCTTTTTGCTCTGCGAAGTTCATAAAAATGGATAGAGTTCCTTTGCCTAAACCACAGAAAGGCTCTGGTTCTATCATTATTCAAGCCGCGCCTCTTCTTGAAAGTTTGCCTGTCATATCATATTATGTTAGTGCCATACAACACACAATATTTTAAGACTAAGACACTTACTTAACAATAATAACAATATGTGTATACATGTAATGATATATATTTTATTACATAGGTGTGGTAGATATTCATTTCAATAGGTAAACCCTTAACTCTTTAGGATATATAAGCACAGATAATACTTTTCGTTCAGTGTAGTAGATTGGGATTTTATCAAAACAGAGACAGTGTTTTGTTAACAGAACTCTATGTGTATGTTCAATATCGTCCTGTATTACAACGATTCAATAGGTTTTCATTATACTAAATAGAAGTAGGAATACTCTAAAATTATCAAAAGTCTATATGTATACATTTTATCTCCTATCAATGGCAAAGTTTTTTTTACTACCGCTAGTAAAGATATTTGTGAGGCGGAGAAGAGATTTTTTATATATCATAGTTAAGTATTTCATCTGGTACGAGTGTTTTTCACGATTTTCACACCTTTTCGGCGTTAGTTCGTTCGGAAGTTTACCATTTGATAAATCTAGGTGGGTTGGTTTTCTCTTATATGCTTTTCATCTCAAAAGATCAAATAAAAAAAATTATGAAGGTATCAGTTTAACGGTTTTGATGTGTTAATTGAGTTGAATTTTAATATGCACTATTTTATAAAATAATTGTTTCTTATTGAAAAATATACAAATAACTTGTTATCTCGAAAAAGCCTGTAACAAGTAAGTTAAAAATAATTAGATAAATTATTGAATAAATTATAAATCTAATGCATATTGTTATTGATATTATAAGCGAAAGCTAATAAAATAATGTAAAACGGAAGCTTATCTTAGTGATCCTAAATAAAAATATATCTAAGATCATTTACAAAACTGATTAAGTTATTGATCAAAAATGTCATATTGCATATAATTAGCACTACTTAATAAAACTGATATCAAATAATAATTAAATTAGGTCTATTTACTCATGCAAGCACTTAGTTCTCAATTTAAATCTCATGCCGGGTATTTCTTAAATATATGTTAAGTTCGAACTAACGATTTAAGAAGTAAAAAAAAACATGTGGGAGTGGTGTCATTTATTTATAGAGGTGTTAAAGAAAACTACACCCAAAAAAAATCTTCAGCTTATATCTTATAAACGGTTTAATCAAGTACCTTAGTTGCTATATCAAATTTTAGTCAATAATATATTCTCTTAATTGATGGCAAAAATTTTTTTGAAACATATATCATATCATAAAGAATGCCGGATATGAGAGTACCACATAAGATTTATGAGAACTAAGTATGAACCAGCAGAAGAAGAGAGCGACCAAGAAAACAATGGAAAGATAGTGTGCAGCATGCCTCAGAAGAAATGTGCATAAAAAATTGAAAAACAAAAGCAAAAACAGAGAAGTATGGAAGACTGTTGTTAAACAGATTTAGATTTAAAATGGAGGAAAACTTTCGTAAAGGGTTTTGTTTGAATTTAATACCCTATTATTTTTCAATCATATTTTCCGAAAACATTTTTCTTATATACGCTGTTATTCCGTAATTGACCTTTGATGCAGGCAACCTACTGATAATTTTGACTGAAGTAATATAAATTTCTTAGAACATTTAAATAATAATTACTTTTTATGTTTGTGTAGACAACAGTATAAGTACAATAGTATAATAGTACAACAGTATAATTTTTGTAAAATATTTTTTATTTTTTTTAAAAATTTTTTCCCTACGTTTATAAAAATATCAATAAGTATTCAAATTGTATTTGAATTATGAATTATGGTTCCGTAAACAGAAACAGTGACGTACCTTGGTATTCACCTTAAGTTATATGGTATGGCCTTACAGTTATATGGTAATGCCTATTGGTCAAATGTAGAAATCCTGCAAAGAGCTCAAGCAAAGATTCTAAAAATGATAACTGGTGCACCCTGGTATATTAGAAATAAAAACAATCATTTCAATTTGGAAGTTCCGATGGTTAGAGTCGAGTTCGAGAGAATAAGGCAGAAACATGGTTCTTTGGGTATAGCAATGAGCTTAATGCTTAGGGCATGAGTGAGTTTTGCTTTATATGGTAGATACCATTATCGATATTTATCACCAAGACTGAGAATGAAATCATGAATTTTATTTTATTTTAATTTTAAATTTTTCATATTCAGCTGATTTCGTTTCATTTAGTTTGATTAGTGACTAATTTATTAAACTTCTTAATAATAATTTCGATCGTTATAAAAAGAGACTGGCAGAGCCAGATAAAGAATATATATATATTATATAGTGTCTAATGTAATATATATTATCATAGAGTGGACACCAAGAAAATGCGGTGAAAAGTGGTGATTTGGACGTAGATCGAAAATCAAGAGAGCATGGCTTGAAATGTCAACATAAAAGAGACCCTCCTCGAAGTAATCCGAAAGCGGTTCTGAGGGGGAATAAGCCTCGCTGAAGAGGGGGCGTTTTAGTCCGTATACTAGATATTATTATTAGGGACTCGGGCACACCATTCCGACGACGGTCGGTTTGACGGTGCATAAAGCTTTCCACCTCCTCACCACAAAAAAAAAAAATATATATTATCATGTTAGTTAAAATTTGTATAGTATTTATTTTTTTGGTTTACCAGCAACTTTTCTTTTTGCTATAATTTTGGCTTATTCGCCAAATATATTGTAGTATTATTAGCATATATAGTATTTTTCAGAATGTCAATAATATCGCAGTAATAACCAAAAACTGAAAAGTTTCTCAATGAAATTGTCTTCATTAAATGTAAAATTTATAAAGAGACTTAAATATATATATATATATATCTTGACTGAATAAGACAATATTATTAAATTGTCTCTATTATACTTTTGTTAAAAAAATTATTAATATTATTATTAATAAAATGTAAAATAAATATAACAATAAAAAATATATAATAATAATAGATATATATATATCTTATATTAATATTATACATATATATAAAAAATGTTGTTAAAAAAAGGTTTATTAAATGTGTTTGTATTATTCTCATGTAATCTTGATGGTAAGAATGAGCGCCTTCACCCCACTATGCACTTTATGGGTTATTACTCCATGGGTTCTTAGTACTCTAATGGGTTATTAACTTAACTGGGCGTAAGTAATCAGGGTTATTAGGGATATCAGGAGTCAATACGTTCTTAACTTAATTAATCAACTTTATTCTGACTTATGATTTGGTTGACGGTTTATTTGTAATAAATGTTAATATATTTTGATTGTAAATATTAAAGTTTATTAGAAATATATTTTATATATTTACACTTTTTTTATTTATCATCATGATATAGTATTTTTTGTGATTATAACAAAATAAAATATTTTATTACAATTGAAAAATATCAACTCTTAGAAGACACTTTTCTATAATCTTTATCTTTTAAACTTCATTTATTAAAGTTTATTAAAGTGCCAAAAATATATTGTTTTTTTAAATTCCAATAATATATAAATTAATAAGCACTCAAATCGTTGAGAAAATCGTGTGTCATTACTTAAGTACTACAGAAAAACGACTTCATTCAGTCTTAAGCAATTTTTACTTAACTCCATAATATTTACAGTGTACCGCAACGGGGAAACAAGGTGTCTACCTACAGGTAATGACTAATTTTATCTAATATTTTTTTTTAAATAATATTCACATTTATTTTTATTGTATGTCTTTTAATTTGTTACTATATTTATATTTTACTGATTGTATTTTTGAGATATAATTCTTAACATATTTGAGCGGACGACGCACGTAGAACCGATAAGATTTAAAAATAAAATTGTTAATGCATTAAATACATGCCTTTAGTCAGACTAATTAAGAGTTAATCAAACTATCTATCATACATATGTACATGCAGTGGAGTAATGTAAGGTTTTGAGTATTTTCGGACATATGATAATGATATAAAACAAGAAATAAGGACGTTTTTGCTTTGCAGATCAATTAAACAATTATTTATCTTTTACGAGTATTTAGTAAAATTATTCGAAATTTCATTGTTTTAGCATATAGTCTAATTTATATACCTATGTATCTAAAATAAATTTATCATATGAGAGTTAAATTATATGACTCTATATTGTACAGTTAACAAATTATATCTCATTGTTTGTCTTTATGTATCTGCATTTTTAAAAATTTCCAATTTAAAATTTGAACCGATTAGTTCAAAAAATAAAATACTACTGATATATAGCTAAGCAGATAGACGGATACACATCACATAAACTGCATTGGATTTAGTAAGCCACAGTGCAGTTGAAGAGTTGAAACAGGAATTTAAGAGTATAAACTCCATTTTGTTTACTGAGAGGAGCTTCCGCAATAAGATTTGTTATTAAATTTCGAAATATTAAATGTTTATAATAATATATAAAAAATATATAATATAATATAATAATATAATATATTGACTTCACCTCAAATTTTCATCTGGATTCGACACCAACTCAATGAATAGTCAAAATTTGGGATCCAGAAACTTTAGGTTAGGTTAGGTTATACTGCCGATCCCTAGATCGCCTATTGGCTTATTATGTTACCGTATATATAAGAATTACTCAGAATTTAAAACCACCTGGAACCCTTGGCGAAGCTTAAAATGCTGTTTAATATCAGTTATTACAGTTGATCAAGATCCTCAAGACAAATTATATGAGAGACACTCTCATCATCTTCCCCACAACTGCTAGAAAACCTTACGTGTCTGATAATAATTTACCAGCATGACAGTGCAAGTTAATTTAGTGTTTCTGTTTAGCTGTCTGTCTGTCTGTCTGTCTGGTTATCGGTAAACTAGTCTAAAAGCATCTAAAAAATAACTATAAAAAATTGTACCTAGAAATTTGCTGTGTGAAATTTTAAAATTAAAGTTAGTTGTAGATATGGCGATTATACGTCATGCAGTCGTCATATCAAAATAATTACTGAAAATAAGTTTATAATTTTATATTTGGATGTAGATAAGATTTTACGTGAAAACATAATTTAAATACGTAATTGTAAAAATAGTAAATTATGGGGTTATGCAAAGGATCTTGACGTTTGAAATGCTTCAAATAATCTATTACTATCTTTATGCCGACAGAGCCTCCCATGTTTCGCAGAGGTTGACCTAATGGCCCAAACAATATATTAAAACACAAATTTAATTAAAAATCATTTTTCAAGTATATTTTATTTACGTCTACTTTCAGAAGTACAAAATGTATAATATTGTGCATTAAATAAAATCAAAATTTCTTACTTAATTATGTGAGAGAAGTTGCTACTGGCACGACAGCCAAGTAACCGTAAGGCTAAAGAGCTGGTTCATCCCTATACTCATAATAAGATATCCTTCTTCAGCAGAACAGAGTTGAGATTGCTATTGGGATATCTAACGGGTCACCACGAACTACGTTACCACCTCAACAAAATGAATCTGTCCGAAGTGGTAGAGTGTAGACTCTGTTTAGAAGTAGAGGAGACATCCAGTCACATTCTATGTGACTGCCCACCCTTGATCTAGGCCAGGAGGAGGTCACTGAGTCGGAAACTACTCTCACCTTCCGACATTTGAAGATGCTCAACGGCCGACATTTTAGCCTTCATTCGGAAGGCAGAACGTCTTCTGCTTGGTTAGGGTCTGTTGTAGCACAAAAGATCAATCATGGTCGCAGTGCTCTGCTCAAGTGGGAGCTAGTACCCCGTTTATTCTTATTATTATTATTTAATTATTAAGGATTTATTTATTTAATTATAGTTAGTTATAAACATCTCTTTATTTTTAAGTTAGACGGATTTGAATACCAACGAAGAGACAAGGACAAAAATATTATTTTATTTATTGAAATTTTTGTTCCTTTCCTTAGCATAACCCATCAATTAATAGTCTTAGCACTTATAAATAATGGCAGCACTGGTTCATCAAAGACTGTAATGCTACGTATGAAGAAGTATTTTAATTTTATTGTCCTATATAAATTTCGATCATTGGTATTTCTCATATTACTCAGTTTTTGTCTCAGTTCTTTGTTAATTGTAATGCAATTAGAGTTTTTCGACTAGTCTATAAAAAATTGTAATTTCCCTTTTGATGAAATTATTTTTTAGAGAGCTATTAATAGAGGCTTTGACAAAACACATTGAATATTTTATTGGTCTTTGTAATATATGTATAATGTTTTTCTGGGACGCAGTGTATTTCGGAATGAGAAACATTGATTGAAACGGTTCTTCAAACTAAGTATATAAGAAGATATATCACAAAAATGTTTAAAAAACTATATTTATTTTAAATTATTTAAATTTAAACAATAAATTTAAACAGATGTAATTAAATTTGTAATCTCTTATTGTATTTATAAAAATAATTTTAGGTAAATTATTTTTGAAATACATTTATATATACATTAAATGCCTAATATATTTATATACGAATTAAAAATAAAAATTAACTAAAATGTCTGTATATATTAATACATTTATGATAGAGAGCCTGCAATGGTCCTATGCTAGTTAACACCAACGATAGTAACGTAATGACTTTCATTAGTATTTGGAAATCCGTATCCACTTTTCGACTAAAAAATCCAGTTTGGTAGCCATAGTATTGTGCTACTAATGCAACAGCAAATGCGGCAACCCCAACCAAGTTGTGAAATGATTTATTTAGTAATGGATTAAGGGTTCTTTTCAGACGCATTGAGAATAATGCAATAAGTCCAGAACACATGCTTATCGCACAAAGAATCATAGCCGCAAATCCTGTACAAGATAAAAAGAATGTAAGTCAATGTTCATAAATCGAAAATCTCTTAAACTTACCCAGTTTAGCATGCGTGCTATAGATTGTAAATCCTTTCTGAATTAATTTGATTAAAGTACCAGCAACACCTAATGAACCTCCAAGTGCTTGGAGTGTCCAGTGTATCGTTGTTTTTGTTGTACGCTTATAATTGAATGTAAGTACGTTCCCACTGAAATGGCTCATGATACCTTCGGCCATCAGAAAAGAGTACTAGAATTTAAAGAAGTGCCATCAATAAATAATATAACAATTCAAACAATTTTTCTTTTAAATGAAATAATTTTTTTTTAGCTTAAGTTTAGGTGATAAATGAACCCCTGTATGTATAAAAATCATTATTAAAAGAACAGGTCGATAAATAAATTCAAAATTTAATATTTTAAGATTTTTAAATTATAATTTATTAATTGTTATTTTTATTTAAGTAATAATTAAATGAAAATGTTTAAGTATATAAACTTTTTAGGTTGGTTTCTTTTTGACAGTCGTGCCTTATACACTCTACCCCTGCGTTGACTTTATCGGTTTTAATATATTTTTTGATGGTTTTTCTGATTGTGTTTGAAAAATTTATTATTTAAATAAATATTATAAAATATTTCTATTTTAAAACCAATATGAACTAATTCTATTTAATTTACCTCAACTAAAATCACACATTCCTAGTACTATTAATTAAGCTTTGATAGAGTGCAATTAATTTTCTACTCCCCCAATTGATAATATTTTTATTTTTTTTAAATTTTTTTTGAAATCAACTAACTTCCAACGAACCTCTTGTGTCAAATACCATAGTAATTTAATTAACTCTATCGCACATGCTATATTTTATTTTACTAAGTTCTTTATTAATCTTAAAGGACCAATTCACTAATCACTAATTTATTTTATTTATTTTATTTAGTTCTGCTTAACTTTTATTTCTTAATTTGTTAAGTTTTTTTTGTTTATATTGATTTTATTTTAATTTATTTATTTAATTTTATTTTGCCTAATTTCTATTATTTTAATTTCACTTTTATATTTTATTCTAATATATCAATTTTTATTCAATTTTATTTTACTTTATTTGTTTTATTTTATTTTATTATATACAATATATATAGTTTTTTATTTATATAAATAATATATATTTTTTTAATATTTTTATAATATATAGTTTTTTATTTCACTTTCGTTTTTTAGATTATTTTAATTTGTATTTTGATTTATTTTGTTTGTTTTTATTTTTTTAAAATACTTTAGTGTTTTTAGTTCCTTTTTATTTTATCTGATTTTATTTTATTTTATTTTATTTTAATGGTAGTGATTGTATTTTATTTTTATTTAAATTTATTTGTTTTATTTTATTTTGTTAATTTTGATTTTTTTAATTTATTTAGGTTTTATTTTGATTTAGTTTATTTTAATTATCATATTAGTGTTTAGTTCTTAGGTTCTTTTTTAGTAATATTTATGTTATTATATGAGACTTGAATAATTTTATTTTTATTGGATTTTATCTTAGTTTATCCTGTTTTAAAAAGCGGATGTTATAAGTCCTGGATTGGATTTATCGTTCAGTTTTATTTCATTTCACTTCATTTTATTTTACATTATAAAAATATAAATAATTTAAATAATTTATAATATTCAATTAATTGTATTTTTTTGTTATTATAACTTTAATCAATAATAATTAATTTAAACATTTTTTCATTATGTTTTAATTTGTTAATATGTGTATTAATAAATATAGATATTTTTCAGTACTTAAAAATTTATTATTTTTTATTTGATAATTTTTTTATTGTATGAAATTTTTTGTTTAATTCAAATTTATTTTATTTAAATTTTTTTTAAGATTATTTTTTTTGTTAATTATGTATTATTTGAAATTTATCATTCACAACTACTAATTGTTTTAATAATTTGAAAAATATATATATTAAACTAATTTTTATATATGCAATTTTTTTTCAATTTTTATTTATTTTATTTGTTTTATTTTAATTTTTTTAACTTTATTTTCTTTTGTTAAAAATGTATTATTTAAATTTTTATCATTCACAACTAATAATTGTTTAAATAATAAAGCACAATAATACTGCGTGTACAATTTGGAGAAGTTCATAAATTTTATTATAATATATATATATATGTTAGTCTAACATATGCAAATAACGATAAACTGGTAGCACTAGCACATTATTAATATTCTTATTTAATAATTACAAATGAATTGAATTATGAAATTTCATTAATTAAAATCAAGTTTTTCTTATTGTATTTCCCACATGAAATAATGAATTATTTTTTTTTTTTGTTAAAATAATTTAATTTTCACTTACACCGATTGTTACCAGCCAGGCATGTAACGCTGTACCCGCCAAGCCCGTTCGCAGACAAAGCCAGCTCATGAAAATTGTCACGAAGCCGATGCATATCTGATTTATGACACTAAAGAGAAATTCTAAGCGTTGTACAATCTGTCTGGTTTCACTGTTCGGCATTGTGTCCATAGACATTTTGAAATGTCTCGACGATCTGTTATTGTGTAAATTTCCAGTTGACGTATTTGGTAAGCTTTGATATCCACCCACCGCAGAAACACGAGAACCTCTTCGATTGCTCTCTGTGCTACGTGTGGAGAAACGTTGAGATACAGATGCTGTTGTCTTTACAGCTGCTGTAACAATTGTTAAACTGTCTGAATTTAAAGTATCACTAATGAAGGTATTAGCATGTGTTGTGCTCCCGTAATCGGTTCGCGTACTACTAATAATGGTGTTGGGATTCTCCATTGCAATTCCTATAATCTGTTGCCCCAACAATGTAGAGTTTGTAGAATTCAAAAGTTTCGTATATATTATGTGTTCTTATTTGTGTTTGTTGCTGTTATTTTTACTATTTTGTAGTTTTTGTTATTTAATATTATTTAAATATATGTTTAAACAAATAATTTGTTTTTGTAAAATGTCGCGTTTCGTTGTTTCTGTTGATAACACATTAAGGAAAACAATATAATTTAAATGAGAGGCGCAAACATGTGAGCGGGATTGTTATCTTCACTTAAAATACTACACCCTACATCAACTGTATTTTGATTTAGTCGCCAACGTCTGATGTTGAACGACTTTATAGAAGCTTAATTTGTCAAGTTGTCAACTAAGCGAAAGATAGGATATTCCTACATTTTATCTTAGTAGACATGCAATATATCACTAATATTCTTTAACTGATTAAATATTTTGGTATAGACAATATATACCAATGCAATATATCAGTAATATTCTTTAACTGATTAAATATTTTGGTATAGCCTGTCCTCAAAATATATATATTGTATTTTATAATTTATAACGTAACAAGAAAAACGTATATGAAGTGTAATTGATGAATGATTCATCAAAGAAAGAACTTGATCCATTTCATGAAGTATGAAAAAATTTTTGGAAAGAAACTCAATGACTAAAGTTGTGTCTTGTAGTGTTT
This sequence comes from Teleopsis dalmanni, assembly GCF_002237135.1. Taxonomy (NCBI): domain Eukaryota; kingdom Metazoa; phylum Arthropoda; class Insecta; order Diptera; family Diopsidae; genus Teleopsis; species Teleopsis dalmanni. Next base: position 54,788,578 of record NC_051848.1, read on the forward strand.
GTATGTCCTCGACTTTCACTTTTATTAGTTTATTTTCGTAATTTGATTTATTAGTTTAAATTTATTAAAATATCTAATTTGATGTTCAATTTAAGCTGTTAATGATACCAGAAAATTGTACTAATAATTATTTCAGGAGCATAACGATGAAATCACAACCCTTAATGCGAAAAGCGGAAACATATGTTATATGATCTATCTGTCAATAAAATGCTTGATTCAGTTAAAAAGACTGTTCCAGTTTTTATCAAAAGATAAGACTTGCTCCCATTATTCCATGAGAGGCTTTAATATATTAATAAAAATAATTTGAAAGGCGTGTGTTTTTTTTTTTCAATTTACTGCTTAACAGACTTCACATAATATATTTCTGAAAATAATTAATTTTTAATATGAAGAATTTTTTATGAGAAGCAAACTAATAAAGTTTCATTATTCACGATTTCATATATTTTTTTTATTATTTTTGGTTGCATACGTATATAGTTGCAGGTGCTATCATAATAAGTAAAACTGCTACTAATTAACATTTTAAATATTCATGCAGTGGTTCATAAAGAGACGATCATAAATGACATCATAGGATTTATCTACCGGCACCGACTTCTACGACAACTACAGTGGCATTGATCGTAGAACATTGAAATAAAGTTGAGGTTGGAAGTTTTGTTTTTTCTCGGAATGGTATGCCCGACTACCTAACATTAATATGTAGCATACGGACAAAAACATTCCCTTTCCAAAAAGAGACTTATTCCACCCACTTGAACACTGGTACTTCTACTCTTGACACCTAGCTAACTCGTTAATTACCATAATTAAAATTTTGCTTTTATATATTGGATTGAAGTATATATTTGAGACCTGATGCTATATGAGGAATTAACGGAACCAAGAAGAAGAAGAAAATATATTTGCTATTTTGAACATCAAGAGCACCCCATCAATATACATATATCACATGTCTTCGGTTATTACTGTTGCAATATGAATTATAAAGTTATATCGGATGTTTTATTTTTGAAAATTATTATAATTTAAAATAATAACCAAAAATTGTTTATTAATAAACTGAAAATATTCACACATAGGCTTTTCTAAAAAATTTTTATTTTATTTAACAATACAAAATTTTAATTATAACCCTATTAATGTTAGACCTAGAGTTTTTTCATATGAACGAACCGAACCACTTTTGAAATATTGAAAATTACTTGATTAAAAACTTTGGAAAAATTTTCTTTGACACCTATAGTATATTTTTATATATACCTATTCTTTTCCATACTGATATGTAATTAAAATTGATAGTGTGAATTTATTTTAAGAATGTCAGAGGAATTTTTGTTTGTTATTTTTGTGAAGGTTTTCACCACAAGTGGGCTTGGACGTTTCTATATGCGTTTGGTATATATCTTTATGAGTTTATACATTTATTCTTTAATTGTTGGAACTCGTAGCTATTTGTTTTTTTCATGTCGGTATTAGGTCGCAGATGGGTTGCAGCACACTATTATGTATCAGAGGTTGGTTGTCTATTGGTAATTGAGTATTCCGACTGGGAAACTAAAATCAGTTTAGTAAATTTGAAGTCTAAAACTTTACGGTTAGTAAATATTTTTACTCAATATATTTATGTCGAAGTGAAACTAAAGTAATTCCGTGGCAGGGCAGGGTCTCTAGGAATGAGCAGGAGTGGTTTAGTCCGTGCGAGTCCGACACTCACTTTTCGGGGTGCTGAATTGTGGTCAGTGCGTACGCAATGCATACCTCTTTGCCGCAAAAAACAGTTAATAACTATGTAAATAACTTAATTTATTAATGAACTTTTTAATTAATTTAATTAACTTATTGAAGTCTTTATATTCATACGTTTTTAAGTAACGTTGAATAATCAATACAATTATAGTATTTCTATGATAAAACTGTGAATTATACTAAAGAAGTAATATTAAATAAATAATGTTTATATAGGTAATAAAATCTTTGAAAACAACTTTATGAAATGTACGAGTATACATAGGCGTATTGATTCGTGAACTATCTGCTAGAGAGTCAATTACGGTAATAGATTTTTTAAGTGTCAGAAATTAGATAAGAAACTATGAAATTTCTTATTAAAATTCTTTTTTCAAATTTAGTAAATAATTTAATGTATATTAAAAATTGTTTTGTATAATATTTAACTAATTAATAATTACTTCAGATTCAAATTTTTAAGAGATTATTATTTTAGCGAAGATTATACATATTTATCTTAACAAACAATAAGCTTTAGAATTTTTGGAGATTGCTAGCAATAAAAAGGTCAGAAGTAAAAATGGAGCTGATAAGATAATCTTTAAAATATATTGCATAATTTTTAAAACAAAATAAGACATACACTGATGACGCAAAAACTATATAAGTTTGTCATATTTTTAGTAAAAATTAATTAAATTTAAGCCTTTTTTCATTTCCATTAATTTTTTTTAAGACATGAGTAATATTTTTATGTGGAAGGTAACAAAAATTTTATATTTAATCAAATATTATGTCATTTAATAATAATTTCTATTAATTTCTATTGATAATATATCATAATATATATAACTAATATATCAGATTAATATATATTTAATTTATATAAAATTTTTCACCTTCAGTAATTTTTGTTTAATTTGCTGTACCGAAAAAATAAAAAAAAAAAAAATATGATCTTTGTTATCTTCGTGTACTATCCATTTAGTTTTCCAGATAAAGTTGAGAAGATCCGATAAGTTTGCTTTTGTTATATCTTCCAAGTTAGTGAAAAAGCGATCTCAAGACATTGAACTCGCCTTGTCTGCAGCCCTGGACAGAGACACAGGAAGTGGTTGATGGATTCTACCTCCTCTTCATTTTGGCAACTTCTGCATAATCCACCATTCGATGGCACAGTGCGCTATTAGTACACCACTAAGTACACGAACTGCAGGTTTACTGAAACCCAAGAGACTTATCGTTTTAGTTTTGTCCAATCTAGGCTATAAGGTTTTAGCAACCTCACAGTCGTCGCGGTTAGCCTATTAATTATTAGTTACCGCATTGGAGAATTCCTCTATGATCCTGTTTAGAATCTCTTCCACAGTTATTTGGAAGCCAATGCTTTTTTTCATTTAGTGGTTTTGAATACATACGATTCTGTTCTATATCATATTTGGTCTTCTAACAAAAATTAACAATTAAAATTATCGATTCTTCTTTAGTGAGACTTATATTTTTATTTTTATGTCATGTGTGTATTTTAGTTCAAAATCTAAAGAATGCGTTTCAGTCGAACCTAAGATTGACTTTCATTTAAAAACTATTACGTTCTGATTAATGATCATGACAGAGTCGACATATGTGAATTCAAAGCAGCACTTATTATTATTGTTAGGGCATGTAGCACTGCGACCATCTGGTCTATTGTGCCCATAAGCACTTATTATTAAAACAAGTCCAAAAAAGCCTCCACGAAACAATTAGACAAATGATTAAGCAAATGTCAGTTAAATCACTAGTTCAGCTGTTGCAAGTGGAACGCCAATATCTGAGAAGTGAATTTTAGGGAGAAGAGCCTCTGCCTTGTCAAGCTCATTCACCCTGCAATTAATCGATGTGTTCCTATGACCAGGAACTCAAATGAGTTGTACTTTAACGCGTCTAGCTAGGTCGTTGTGGGTGATACAGCCAAATACAAATGCTCATTGCGATCTAAAAATTCTTAAAACATATCTGTATTGACGCTATCCTTAACCTCAGCAGAAACAATTTTGAAATCTATCAATCACCACGTGAAGAATTTAGGTGCGGTAGAAAGGAATTTCTGTCGACTCTGTGATGAGAAGAAGGAAACATCAAAACATATTCTATGCAACTGTCCAGCGGCGGCAAGTCGTAGACATGACTACCTTGGAAGTGGGATCTTGGTCCCAAATCAAATAGGTAAAATTAAGCCCACAGCAATTACGGAATTAATAAATATTCTAGAATTGTTTTAGTTGGGCCTTTTGGGCGCACAATAGATCTCTTATAATAATAAAGACTCTTGCAAACAATAATGTGGTTCGGATGCACATAGAAAGGTAATATTTTGCTGATTTTACAGAAGAGAAAAAAAGTATATTTAACATTACTTAATCTGTAATCATTAACATAATTTTGTTCGAATTCTGTAAGAAAAATGATATATATATGTTGAGTTAATTGCGATAGTGTAAACATTCTATTAAGCAGCTTTTAATTTTTTTCACTTTATGGAGACTTTATGTCTCCAATTATGTATAAGTTATTAAAATATTTAAGTAATTATAGAAACAATTTTTTTAAAATATAGAATAAAATTAACAAAGGAATGGACTATAAGAAAATATTTACTTGAGTATATTGGTCGTGTGCGAGTCAGGCTAAGTTGCGTTCTAAATGAGGGAAATTCTAAGTTGTGTCGATAATGTATTGATGTGTCGATACGTGTTGATAAATGGCTAAATGTGTGCAGTGCAAAAAATCCCAAAAAATCTCCCATTTGGTTTAGCATCAACTTAGCCTAACTCGCACACGACCATAGTATATATATATACTATATATATTATTTGAGTATATATGTATATATATATTTGTGTTGTGTATATACACAATTCTTTTGAAATACATTTTTACTATTCTGAAATATATACATATGTATATTATTTAGTTTGTATAAACACATAAGAACCTCGTATAGTTAACCGATTTAAGAAAACTTCCAATGCTTTACGTAAATTACACAACAATTTTAAGTGCATGAACTTTACATTAAAAAAAAGTTTTTCAAATAAAACTTGGTTAACTGCTTTTTTAAAATAAGTTTATATATATCCAAGATCACTTTTTATGTGAAATATACAAATTTAGTAAATCTTATTTCGGAGAAGTAAAACTTATTTTTATTATATCAAGCGATAAGTTACGGTACTTCCCAATTAAATTGTTTTTCCGTATTATTTTTTATATCTGACAAAGGCATTTGTATAATTAAAAGCACACCACAATAAAAATAAGTTTGATTATTTATTTTAATAAAATATTTCATTTAAAGCTATTTTTTTCGTTATTATTAATATAAATTTAACTCTTTGATATAAATCCACCCACCGAGGCTGCAAAAAATTGACTGATGATGTTTTTAGCATATGTTGATATCTTGCTTAGTATTTCAAATTAAAATTCATTAAAGAGATAAACATGAAATGCAATAAAAAAATTAATGCAAAAGTTATTGCATATTTAATAAAAATTTAAGTCAAGTACATTTATTTACTCAGTGCCACTTACAGGGAAACCACAAAAACCGCCGCTCGCAAGTGCAATAAATTTGCATTAAATTACCTGATTGGTGACTGGAATAAGCGCTACAAATAACACTTGAATATATATTTTTATATATAACATATGTGATTCATTTGAAACGATTTTAAAGTGTTTTCAGAGTTGGCACTTCATTCATGATGTATTTTGTATTTATTCTCGAAATTTATTTTCACGTGAAAAAAAAAATTATTGAAAATAAATAAATATTCTAAAAGATAATATTTTTCTCACAATTGTAAATTATTAAAATCGTTTAAATTTTCTGTCTCCATAAAAACCACGTTTAAGTCATAAGAAAGTCTGTGGAAGCTATTTGAGACAAAGTAGTAGTAAAGGCCATGAATACATACTCTGTATGTATTTATTTTCTATATTCATATTAATATTTAAAAATATTTACAAGTTTTCGTATTTACTTTCTACTTTAAAGTTGTTTTATTGGTAACATTGTAGCCACACTGGCCAGATTTTTCGAACATAAAAATATTAAGACCAGTTTCGATGCTCAATTCCTGTATCTAATAATATGTTTCCACTGGCTTCGTTAGTCCAGTTAACTTACTTAAGATTGTTTGAAATACTTGAATCTTAAATAAGTTAACTGATCTAACGAAGCCAGTGGAAACGTACTATAAGACTGAAGAAAATCTTTTCAGCATTTATAAAACGCTATAACAGTGCAGCCTTTAAATTTTTTATAGATCTCTTGATCACGATTTAGGGATTAACATTCAAAGGATTGTCCTGTGTGTGGTTTCGAAGGTAAACGCAAATAAAACTCAGTTTTAATTGGAATTTCGATGAAGCTTTTATTTATATATATTTTCTTTGGATCTTGTCATAAAGTCCAAATTGAATAAATTCGTCTTTATAATTATAATGAATACAAATACAATATAAGAATAAAAAGCAAAATTTCTAGGTGTTGATGTGCATTATTATATAGAATCCATTAAATGTAAAAACCACTTTAAAGATTGTTGGCGAAATATACGGGTGTTCTGGAGCTTTAATTCTCAAACTATTTGCACATAGTCAATATTCATCAGAGTTTAGAATAGAACCCGAGGCATTCCCAGATCACAAAACAATAGAATTTACTGTCTGTTGATAATATTTTTTGTGCTATATTCATTTTTTATTTTGTCTCGTGAAATTAATTTTTATTTTATTACGCTTTGTTTTCTATTAGTTTTTTTTAGTTGTTCTTTTATTACTTGGATGAGATCTGAAGTGTACGTTTTACTTTTAATTGCAGTTGTTCGGTTTCCAAATGTCTTTAAATTGACTTCCTGACAGTGTAAACATATCGAAAAGCTTCTAGAAAGATAGTCCTACTCTAAACAACAAAATATTGTTAGATTGAATTTATAACATACACATAGTAGAAAAAGTGTACGGATATTCACAAAATTTTTTTAAATTACGCATAACTTTCTTAATTTTTACTCAAATTCATTTTTATTTTCTAATTTATTTTAACCAAAGAACCAACAATAAAGTTCCAATATAAAAAATTAACAGTTATTCTTCAAAAAAAAATTAAACACAATTATATGCAAAAGTAGCAATTTTTGAAGCAGAAAAAGTCTACGGATATTTCTTAAAATTCACATTTACCGTTAATTTAAATTCGCTTGCAATCATAAACGTTTCATTAAATGATATTTAATTATAAGTTGACTTCCAGAGTCTAAAAATTAATCATTTAATAACATTTTTTTATATAAGCAATAAATTTTTACAATATAAAAAAAAGGACGTGAAATTAGTTTTAGTGAGCTACAAATAACTGTTAAATTTTGAAAAGATGACGTAAGCCAAAGAAAAATTACTGAAGATATTGGTCGCCAATATTCATCTGTGCAGAGAATTACAAATAACTTCAAAGAGACCAGTACTTACGTTTCTAAACCTCGCACTCGCCGCCCCTCAATTCTGTCAAATAGAGAAAGACGTAACATAATCAACCAGGTGAAAGTAAATCCAAGAGTAACAGCCTTCAAACTAGCTGAACATATTGCCGAAATACTTGAAAACAAAATATGTCCTAAAACTCTGCGGAAAATTTTGAAGAAATGCATGTATTATACCCTGATTGCAGGAAAGAAGCCATACATATCCAGATATAATAGAATAAAATGATTAAGCTTTGCAAGAAAGCATATAAATAAACCCATAAAGTTCTGAAAATGAGTTATTTTCTCCGATGAGAGTTAATTTTACATATTTTGAATCAAAGTTAGAAAACTTGTAAGGAGAAAATTATGCACAGCCTATGATAAACAAAACTCTATTTCAACAGTAAAACGTGGTGGTGAAGGCGTAATGATTTAGGGGTGTATAGCAAGTAATGGTGCTGTCAGACTTGAATTTGTACAAGATACAATGGAGAAATATGGCTATCTAAATATTCTAAAAACAAATTTGAAAGAAAATGTCGGAATGATAGGACTTGAGGTAATCTTTTTGTTTCAGCAGGACAACGACTCTGAGCATGTAGCTGCGATCGTACGTATTTGGCTGCTCTACAATGATTACAGGCAACTACAAACACTACCAGAATCACCAGACCTTAGTCCTATTGAACATCTGTGGGTTTATTTGGAAAATAAGATTCGCCAGCATATGTTTTCCAGCAAGGATATAGCAAGAAACGTCATCAAAGAAGAATGGCTAGAAATAAACGCACAGGATACTGCAAAGCTAGTTGAGTCAATGGAAAGACGCTTAACAGAGGTTATTAAATGCAGGGGTTATCCCACAGGCTATTAAATTTAAGTTTTTTGTGAATTTTATTGTTTTAATGTAAATATTAAGAAATATCCGTAGACTTTTTCTGCTTCAAAAATTGCTGCTTTCGCATATAATTGTGTTTAATTTTTTTTTTAAGAATAACTGTTAATTTTTTATATTGGAACTTTATTGTTGTTTCTTTGGTTAAAATAAATTAGTAAATAAAAATGAATTTGAGTAAAAATTAAAAAAGTTATGTGTAATATAAGAAAAATTTTGTGAATATCCGTAGACTTTTTCTACTATGTGTATATATCTCTATGGGTTCCTATCTTAACTTAGATCATTATCCTGTATGTTTGACTATCAGTGAATCAATTATAGTAAAAGAGCAAACCTCAACCTCCTCCAATAATGATGAATAAACTAATCTGGATGAAATAATAGTTGGTGTATCAACTTTTATACTTTCTTTATACAAAATATATATCATAGATACATTTGCTGATGACACAGCTATATTTTTGAACGAAATAAACTACAGAAACAGGGATAACTGAACTACAAACTGTGAGACCAAATGCACAACTGGACGAAAACTTGGAAAATTAAACTAAACAACAATAAATCGTACATTTAATGTCATTTAATCTAAAGTAAGAGTCTTAATAATCTCAGTAGAAATTTATGATGCCCATTTTTTTGATTTTTTGCCTAAACACGGCACCACTGTCATCGCTCAGGCACCATATTCGCCAGATCTGGCGCCGTGCGACTTTTTCCTGTTCCCGAAACTCAAATTGTCCCTTAGTGGTAAGCGTTTTGAGTCGATTGAATCGGTAAAAGGGAATTCGCTGAAGGAACTAAAAGCCATACCTTCACGGGCCTACGAAAAGTGTATGGAAGATTGGGTTAAGCGTTGGCATATGTGTATCGCTTTAGAAGGAGCATATTTGAAGGAGATAAAATAAATTTGGAATAAAATTTAAATTTGTGTGTTTTATTTACAAAATTCGAATACTTTTTGAGCAGAAGGTATATATTACTGGAACTGTAATAGCAAATCACTACCCCGAAATTAACAACCTTATATATAATATAAAAATAGTATAAAAGGATAACCATGAGTGTAATAGTAACTATAAAAACGTGTTTTGCTACATATTATTCATATATCTCATGTTATTCAATTAAAATTAATTACAAGTACTTAAAATTTTGTGGGTGTTCTGTTTTAATATATAAAATACAAAGATTGATTAAATTAATTTCATATAATTTATTTTATCGGAGTTGAATGCTGATTCAGTAAACCCGCAAACGTATTACTTAATACCTATTAAGTATAATTCAGCAATAGTAATAAATTAACAAATAGTTAAGACTGTACGATTCATATCCAATAAACGATGTTTAAAAAAAATAAATATAATTTATTTGAGTGTGGTCAATATTTGGAAATTTTTTTCACCCCATGGATTATACCGAGAACTGTTAAATCTTGCTAGTGTTATATAATGATATAAAGTATTTTGAATATATGAGAATTTTTTCTCTAACATTTAGATTTTGGATTTATAAAGAGGTTTTTCGAACAGTAGTAAACTACAACAACAAAAATTCATTTTATATTATTTTAATTAATTGAATTTTTGGCTGACCATACAGATGTTTCAAATATTGCCAAATACCTATCATCAGTGGTCTTGGAAATAAAAACATTTTCTTTTAATTAATCGTAAATAATTTTTTGAGACTGCAAGTACCAGAAATCGGACTTGTGTCCTGCCAAATATAAAGCTCAGAGTCATCACATCTCAACCAACTGACTTAAAGCCGTACTTGACTTTTATGTTCGCACATTTAAAAATAAATAAAATTTGAAATATATATAATCTGTATAGAATTACACTACAATATTAAGATTATTAATAATACTTCACAAATGTATAAATGAACAGACAAATGTTAAGTATCTATCCGTTCATATGTAATAAATAACAATAATATACATATATAAATTGAAAGCAAAAGTATTTTTTGCGGTTTAACATAATATATAGTATAGAAAAAGTGAATTCGTAGCATGAAAAACCTTGACCCTAGACTGTTATTAGTTGTTAGGAAATTTAATCAAATGAAAGGTTTAAATAATCACATAAGTCTATTTCAAGTTACAGACTACAACTACTTGAGCTACGTCATAGAATTATTAAAATGTTCAGATGTGATAAGGTTCTATACTCGTACTTTAGTATTTCTATTATCAATTCCCTTCGGAATTAAATGCTTCAACTGTTTACGCAGAAATTGTGTAGATTCTCACGTTTCCACTTTAATACCGAAACGTATCTCCTCTGTAAGACATATATAATTAATTTGATTATTATTATTTCGCTTTCATTGATTACAAAGACTGTAATCGTAAAATAATCAAAGCACGTAATTTGATAAAATATCGAATATATTCATTTAAAATTAATATTTTTGAAGTAATAGACAAATCGATTTTGTAATTACTTTTCAAAGTTTATATTATTTATACTATCTACTATCTATTTTTCAAGTATTTTGTAATATAAGTGATAATATTCTTTATAAGTAATAATAAAGAATATTATCTTTAGTAATAATATTCTTTAAATACGTAGCTTTGGCAATTATATTTTAGTATTTCAGAAATCATTTAGCATACTATCAAAATATTAATCTCTACAATTAACAGATCGAAATTTGCTTTAAAGATGAAATATGCAAAATGAAAACTATTTTAGTGCTATATCGAGACTGAAGTCATACTGTCGAATTCGGTTAGCTATAGTTAAATATGCTAGAATATATTGTTTGTTTTAGCAATTTCAATATTTATAATAGTATTAATTCAGAAGTAAATTGGGAGTAAATGTTCATATATCCATATAGTTTCCATATATTTTCAAATAAGCTAGTCTCTTAATCTTTGTGATACATCAATTATTATACCTAGTATGGGTATGAAGACAACGAATTATATTGTCAATTAATTATTAGACAGAATTATTCTATAAGTGTTTCAAACAAATCTGGATAGTGCTGTAAGTAATTTCTTCGAGTGATTGAAATTGTTTTGGTTGAAACTAAACTTTATAAAACAGTTTTCGAAAATAAAAATAGATTCCTACTAAACATATTTTGATGTTGTAAGTAGTCACAAATAGGACACTACTCAAAATTCTGCGGATTTTGTTGTTTGTTAACTACTCCTTAAGTAATAGACCTTTTTGAAAAATGTTTTTTTGTTATATTGGTACACCCTTTCTTGACATATGGTACAAATTTGAGCGCCATCGGTTAATTAGTTTGTTTACAGCAGCTGTTAATGTGAGACTATCTCAAGTGCATTTAGCGATTTTTACTAAAGAAAATTCTTGTTGTACGCGATTTTTTTGACCAAACACGGCACCACTGTCATCGCTCAGGCACCATATTCGCCAGATCTGGCGCCGTGCGTTTTTTCCTGTTCCCGAAACTCAAATTGCCCCTTCGTGGTAAGCGTTTTGAGTCGATTGAGTCGGTAGAAGAGAATTCGCCGAAGGAACTAAAAACCATACCTTCACGGGCCTACGAAAAGTGTGTGGAACATTAGGTTAAGCGTTGGCATATGTGTATGGCTTTAGAAGGAGCATATATTGAAGTAGATAAAATAAATTTGGAATAAAATTTAAATTTTTGTTTTTTTTACAAAATCCGAATACTTTTTGAGCAGAAGGTATATTAACTAATTTAATGTAGTATTACTAAATTAATTAATATTTGTTCAATATAGTTTTTTTTCAAATACTTATATATTTATTTATTGTATCTTCTCTTACAATGAGACCAACAATAAATTTTAAAATCTTATCACTAATTACATAATATTACAATACAATTAACTATACATTGCATAAAATAAAATAAGTAAACCTTATATCACGGACCTCACTTAAATCAATGGGTTAAATTTTATTGGTGTGAATCAGATTACTAAGAAGAGTGGGATTGTTATTTAAAGCTATTGAATTTTAATTAATAACTGGTTGGTTAGCAATTTTTAGGCGAGAAGTAATGAATAGAGGTGCAAGATTTCTACCTAAAGGATTAACATGTTCAACAGACAGCCTTTTATTGTATTTTTTTCTTATATTGTCAAAATCAGCTTTAACTAAGGGAATTTGTAGATCTTGGTGGATAATTTCATGCTTAATATACCATGCAACACTAGGAATTGATCTCAGTATTTTTGACTGATTTAGATGGATAGTCCATATTGGTTTTATAATGTTGTTATACAAGAGTACTTTATACTCTAGGCACAGGGAGGATCTATTATTAATTAAATTTTTTTAATTTATATAATTAATATTTAATTTTTCAATTATTACCAATTCTCAAAGCCCCATGGGTCCATATCTCTTAGGAAGAAAATCACAAAATTTTTTCCCGAGATACGGGTCTTCTTATTTCATGAAAGGAGCTCATAAAAAATTTTTTTGCTAAATCGTCATGAGGTCAAAAAAGTGTCCGACTTGTAAAAGGGTGACCCATATATAGATTTCATTTAAAAAGTACACGGAATTTATTCTGTGAAAAGTGTATGTGACGAAAAAAAATATTTGCAAGGACTCATATCGAGTAAGGCATTTAGAACAAATTGTGGTCGAAAAAAAGTTGTGTGAAAGAGGTTGAATGTCATGCCTAAATTGGGTTACCGAAAACGTGTGAGAGATTGCGTCAAGCGGTGATTGTATTAGGAATATTATACTCAATGGGGTTAAAAGCAATAATAAATAAATTTCGTTTAATTGTAAATTTTTGGATTTTATTTAATTGACCCAAATACTTGGTACACTAAATCTATATGCGTTTATGACTTCAGAAATTGCGAGCATTTTCAAATTTTTAGGTAGATTTGCATTTTTAACCTATCAAAATATGCAATATATTTATGTATTTTATTTCAAAGTTTTAGATTTTCTTTAATTCTTGAAATATCCGCGAAGTAAAATATTTCTATTTCATAATTCATAATCAGGCTTTTCATAAGCCTGATTTAATCTTATTTTTAGGGATGACTTTAGAGCTTGTATTTAGTAGTTCGTAAAGTTCCTACAATTTTGATTTACGTTTTTTGGTTATCAATAAGAGTTAGTACATATACATAGTATAAGTATATAGTAGTATATATATAAACTATATATTAAGTTTATAAATTGTTTACTTCATGTGATTGGGAAATGGAGGCGTTTCTTATTTTTTCTAATGTATAAGTTTCTCTTCGGAGTGAAGAGTTTTCCCCTACGCATTATATCTCATTAACTATAATTTGCTGTTTTGCCAGTTATTAGCGTTCTTTTGGCAGGTTAAGATATGCTGTTAAATAATCACTGTGTGTATTTTATATTGCCGTACCATCAGCAGAAGTTCAACTTAACTACAATAACTAACTATAAAATGGGGTGTTCCGAAAACCGTCATAATTTCAAATAAATTTTTTAAAATTTGTGAATCTGTAGAATCTGGGAACCCAATATTCCATAACTCTCTATAGCTTAAAGAGACGTACCTAAAATTACATATATATTAATTACGTATGCGAAATGAAAGCCTGTACATCAGTTAGCTTGAATTGTTTACGGTTAATGTCGTTAAGACGACTTAATGATATAGTTTCTTCCCTTATATTTTAAAAAGACACAATGACTGTTTTTTTTTTTGAAAAAATAAATACGCTTTGTATATCTTATTTTGTTGAATGAAATATGTATATTGAAAGTGTGACCGTTTTTGACTGAAGGTTTCTCTCCTCTCATATATTTTTGTTGTTGGTTCTTCTCCCAAGGCATTATCTTCCGACTTTACGGGATACTTCCATAAGCATATATTATTATTTAAAACTCTCTTGAGCACTGAAACTTTTGTTTGCAAATAAATTATACAATGTATATATATATAATTTATGAAATATATACAGTCAAACTTCTATAACTCGAAGTTGAATTTTGCAGAGAAGTCTTATGGAGACTTCGAGTTAGAGAATTTTTTTTTTTTTTTTTTTTTGAAAGAAACTAGAATTATATTTTAAAATATTTATTTATTTATTTAAAATCAAATACACCTCAGAAGTCATAGTAAAGTAAAATAATTAGAAATTAGTGTTTGGGATTTTAAAGATTCCAATTTATTCCAAGTCTTATAGTGATCATCAGTTTTAGGAACATTCGTTTGCAAATATAAATTCAGAATTTTGAATGAGTCTTCTATTTTATTCTTTGATGGTTGATTAACAATTTTATCCACCGAAGCCTCATCTTTACTTTTCGTTGCGCTTAGAATCGGATCCATTAATTCAGAGCTATAATGTTCAATAATATCGTCAACTGAAGGAAAGCTTGATGAATAAGTTTCATTATCATGCTCAATATAATCGTTAAGAGAAGCATTGGAAGCTACCAGCGGGGGGACTTCCCCTAACAGCAAAATGTATTTATGTTTATAACAAAACTTCGACTTATAGAATGCGCTTTCCCATATTCCTATCGGCACGGAACAAAATTTTGCTGCGAGTTATAGAAAATTCGAATTATAGGCAGAAGTTCGAGTTTTGGAAGTTTGACCGTATATAATTTTCATGATTTTGATAAGTTTTAATTTAAAACCCGAACTGAAAGCCCTGGCAGCTAGTTCTCGTTTTTCTTATCTTAGTTAGAAGATTTTATATTTTATTTATAATTATAATAAATAAATAAAATAAATAATTTAAAACATGTCTTCATGTGCGTATATTTTTAATAATTATTTTTTTATTATACAAAATTTTATATAGCTGAGTCATTTTCTTCATTTGTATCTATTCTTTTGTTTTATTGTTTTATATATGAAACGGTTGTCTCGGATTACGGTTATTAACATTAAAAAGTAAAGTGCATTAATTTGATTTAAGTAATTAATGCTCATTTAAGTGTAACACTGAAAAAAGTATCTCAAATTATACGAGTTTGGCAATGATCGAAACAACATTTACTTTCAGCTTTTGAAATTAACAATTACTTTTAATATTACAATGTTTATTATGAAATTAAAAAATTAACAAATCATTAGAAGTGCTGTAAAAGGTTAAATTGTATTTAACCGGAATATTTAGACTCATTTACACTCGTACTTATGTTCATATATATATGTACATATGTATGTATATGAATGAAATAATATTTAAATAATCATGTAGTGCGTGTATTTACGGTTGAACAAACTGACATTTATAAAACTTTAGACAAACGATTTATAAAATTATTTTGAACGGAAGTAACTGAACTTTAGTTTGATACCTATATATCTAAGTCGAACTCAATTTTTTATTCATAATTGATAATCCGATAACAGTGTGTAGTGTATATTATACATAGTCATTGGAAACTCAATGTAGGGCCCAAACCAATTTTCAGGGTTAGCTCCGCAGAAAGTCTTCGTTAAGTCAATGACTTTGCATGGCAAAGTGTAAGGTAACAAAACGTTTCTTTAAGTGACTGACAGTAGAATAGTTAAATGTCTAATACAATTAAAAGAAAAAGTCATCAAGATGTTGAACTGAGTAATTACAGGACATATAATAGAGATTAGCATCACATAGCCTTGTCAATCATAAATCAAAGATGTAAAAAAAACAGATCATTTCGTCTGTAATCGCACAGTATTTACAAGAATAAGATTGAGACTGTTTGATTATGACGTCATGAGGATGAATCTCACGAATATGCTCAATCTCTGCCTAATTAATGTTAGGTATTTAATTTTTCTTTTGGGTGCGAGGACAATGGTAATCGAATTGCCTTGATTTTATCCTGTCTGGCAGTCAAGATAAAAGAAAACATTAAAGAATCAAAATTGATTATAATGGAAGCGATGACATTCGAACTATATCTATATCTAAATTGTTAATTAAAGCATTACTGAATGGGCAATAAGACACGGCTTCATAATACTTATATTATTTATGTATTATTATTTATTATTATTTATTATATTAACATATTATATATTATTATTTATAATTTTAAGAGAGTCGTTCTTTATGAATGGATGAAAATTTCACAGGCTTATATTCGCGTAGCTTGAGATCGTATTGCTGATTTAAAATAAATTTGTGAAATTTGATTATTTTTTATCAATTTTCAATTTGCTTTAATAAAATTTATACCAAAATTCATACACAATTTGGATATGCTATTGTACTCCAAAAAGTAAATAAAAAATAGTTCAAATAGTGCATTTCTTCCGGTGAACGTATTTCTAAAAAAGTAAAAACAGCTATATCAGTGGCCTAGAGCCTAGAATGCCATTGGGCTACAACATAACTGCAGCTTATGTCAATAAGTGGATAACTTCACAGGTGAAGAGAGATGAATATTTGTAGATTAAACTCATGATGCCAAAGCTGTTGGCCAAAGAAGCGATTAAAATACTTAGTTATCCGCGGAGCACTCTAAATTGAGTGACCTCATTATTTATAGCACATGGAAACTTCAAGTATCATCTCATAAAGATAACTTTTATAGGGGAAGATATTTGCAGGCTATGTCTAGAAGAAAAGGAGACAGCGGTGCATATATTGTCCAGCACTGGCAAGCAGGAGGATGACTGTCTTGGGACACCATTGGGTCGTTAGTGATAAGTTAGCAGCTAAGCTCAAGTTAAGTGAGCTGTTTGCACAAACAAGAGATGTAGTTATGCGAAAAGAAGGCACTTTAGCCTTAACTCAACTTATATTAACTTAACTTATATTGTACCAATGTCCAGCACTGGCAAGCAGGAGGATGACTGTCTGGGGACACCATTGGGTTGTTAGTGATAAGTTGGCAGCTAAGCTCAAGTTAAATGAGCTGTTTGCACTAACAAGCGATGTAGTGATGCGAAAAGACGGCACTTTAGCTTTAACTCAATAACGACATCCAAAAATCGAAGGAGGAAAAAGGACCCAATTCGTTTCGTGATCTATTTCGGCGAATTCTTCACATCAGTGTGGCCACTTGCTGAACGGTGCGCTCTTCCAACGTTCCAGCGGATGTACGTGGCATACTAATGAGAAGTAAGTGTACGAGTATATAGCTTTATATAGCTTTTTTCTAAATGTTGTATAAGAAATATTTTAACCATAATTCTAATTAAATTGGAAAAAAAAGTGTAAGATTTAAATGAACATACGACATTATCATATATGTTATTAAGCCTGTTATGTTTACATTGGTTTAAATAGAGAGTGTGAATTTGTTTCCAACCTTATCATTAAGCTGGTTATTATTGCTTTCTTAAAAAAAACATTATTCCTGTCTACTTTAATATTGGACAGGTACCCATAAAATTTTGTAGATATTTCCAATTCCTTAAAGTTACTTAGAGAGCATAATTTATTAACATTGGGCGTGTATCTATTAATATATAACTCGATTAAATCGTTTAACGTCTTAAAAACTGACATCATTACAGGTGGATATGTTTTCAGCACCTCCTAATGTGATCAGATTCTATTCTAACTAGTTCAACAGTTATTTCGTCCTCACATTCCTTGGAACGCAGATAAAAATATCGTTCACTAACTACACTATAATGTTGGTTACGGCTTTTCTTGTTGGCTTTTCTTTATTCGCTCTCCATGGTATACTAATAGTCCCGATTGTTTCATAGGTTGTGTGTCCCAATTGTTGATACTAATAGCGGCGGCAATATAATTAAACTTGTGACGATTTTCGATCTCATGCAGTTATTTTACATAAGATAATTTACAAGTTAAGACTTTTTGTCAGTTGTTGCGAAAAGCAGTTTTTATTGTATTGTTCCATACGATTTAATAGCTCTGTAAACTGATTGGAGAAGTTTTCGCTTTGAATCTGTAAAAAAATATATCTTTATATGGTTCTTATAATATTTAACATCATTTTTAAAGCCTTATAAAAATATGTTTCTCAAATCATATGTATGATAGATATTGAAATATGGTCTATATATGTTTATAATTATATATCAGTACCACACAAAAAAATCCTCAATACCATTAATATCAATTAATAATTTCTCAATACAGAAATTATTAAGTTATTCTTTGAAATTATTAGGTTATATATTAAAAATATTGTACTGCTCATAAATTTCAAGTACACCGCAAACATTCAATGCTTAATTTAGCCAAAGTGCTACTTAACAGCATCAAAAATGGTTAATGGAATTGGCAGAATATCAGATAAAGAAACAACTTCATTAAAATCTATCATGTGCTCACTAATAAGACCAAAAATGTTGACAAAGAAACTGCAAAGTTTAAAGAACAAAATGCTAGCTAACAGCACCAAAAATATTATTAAACTTAGAAAACTTACAGATAAGCTTTAACGTTTTTGTAGAACGCTTCTATACAAACATTTTCAATGTTAAAAACAAAAGTGTACATATATGTTACATATATAAGACAATTTCTTCCTCGTTATATGCGTTATCACTGTCAATTGTGTAAAAGACTTTTTTCTAAAAGTATTTACATTAAGAACATCATTTTACCATTTAAAATATTGTGTTACTCTTAGAAATGTAATTACTTCACAATATTTTATGCGCATAGTAAGTTTGTAGTAAACACAAAAATATTGATTTGTTCTCGATATATACATATTAATATCATCTCTACAGGTGTCAACCTTATAAAATTGTTTATAACTGAATAAGTTATAGAGCATCCAAGGAAATAACATACGTCACGAAAGTAAAAGCACCACACGACTCTAGTCTATGATTCACTGAAATAAATACAAAAGAACATTGAAGCTTTTTTAAAAGCTCTAAGTTTAGTACAATATATTTTATATTTTTACAGACCTAAGCTCTCTGCAATATCTGACTCAGAGAACTTGAGGTGATATGCGCTGGTATTTTTCAATAATTTAATGATCATTAAAGTAGAATTGTGTATATATGTACATTTGTTCATAAGTATGTATATATAATTATTTTGAGTCAATTCTTCATAGATATGCCAGTATAATCGGAATTTTAGTTGAACCACATACTCCATTTTTATTTTAAAATTCTAAATTAAGTCTATATTAGCTTATTTATTGATAAATAAGTATGTACAGTACGGTTTAAAAATTTTTATTTTATCAACACTATAGCCTTATTTAATTGCAACTTTTTCAAAGTCTGTATAGTTTTATTTAAGTATGAACTTTAATAAATTAACAGAAAAAAATATTGAAAAATATTTTTCGATTTCTTTTTTAGTTTTCGATATAACTTTACTATAATCAGGGCACCTGGCAAAACTCTTACGCGGTAGGTCTTCGAATTACCCTTGACACTACAATACAAAAACATCAAAAAACGAAGTTTCTAAATATTCGATATGTTTAGGTAAATAGTCGGAACTTTTCCAGTACGGTAACTCCATTTTGGACAAAATTTTATTCAAAGAACCGAGAAGCAAATATTTACGTACGTTTGCCAGCAATAATATCAATTGTTTTTGTATGACGTCTGGACTCGAAAATCCCTAACAACACTATTTGGAGATAATGTAGTGGAAAAAGTATTCTCAAAGTATTCTGTTTTCAAATCTCTTCTCCGAAGAGATCGGAATCTCTTGAATAATGGCAGTTTAAAGTTAATTGTTCTTTGTATAGGTACATATCTTCTCAAGGTATACTGTGTGTACTATAACGTATTGCAATTTGCAGTACAAAACCCAGGATAGTTTAATATATTCTTGGTCGTATTTTTTTTTATTGCTTTCTATTATTTTGTTTTAAATTAATTTGAATTTATTATATACTGGATAGATAGGAACTATGTATTCAAATTTTCTGACAACTGCATTAGGGTGAGACATTAAATATTTTATTTATACTATAAAAATGTGAAGTTGATCAATTACTGATCGTTGACTAAAGATTTCTGATCTGAACAGTAAAGTTAACAGACTGTTGTGATGTAGTATATAAGAATCGAAAAAAAAATGATTTATTTATAAACTTATTTATTCTCCACTTTAATTACCTAGTTAATGATATGTAGTCTTCATAAATATGTGGTCTTCATATACTTGGTCTTATTACCCAGGGAACTTATTAGCACTTATTAAGTTAACTGGAGTTAATTTATATCACTGGTGTGTAGAATTAAACGCATAGAAACTGCGTCTTCTGCTTAACACTCATTGTAGACACTACGGTAGCTTTGACGAAGATGAGACGGTTCCAACCATTTTCTGTAGCTAACTAGTTTTGGTTAAGAAGAAAAGATTCCTTAAATTATGTGAACTCAAGTGAATGGATCTAAATTTTCTACTAGGGTTTCTTGTGAGAAATTTGGTGTTAAAATAGAGGGAAGGGTATATGCTGGCTAATCATTCCTTTTGAGTGTTCTCTTTTGTATTCACCTCAAGTTTAAATTAAAGAACTAAAACAATAAAAGGAAAATTAATCAAGGTGAATAATATCTTACTCCAAAACTACGGTATGGGTGACCTTAGAAGTCAACTTTTTAACGTAGAAAACTTAAAAAATTACAACGAACTAATGCCTTCTCAAATCAGGGAAGAGTAACACTTTTAAAATAACATAGTTTCATTAGATTTAACTTTTAATTAGTATTATTATTAAAGCATAGTTTAGGCTGTTGATAAGTGTATGAAAATTTTAATAAAAATTAATTTTGAACCTCAATTATCATATTGTACTTCATAGGTTTTCTTCCTATTAATAGGAAGAAGTAGTTGCGTATACACTGCAACTAATGTTGGCTTAGGTTTTTACCTATAGTGCTTAAAAAAACTTTTTTTTTTTATGATTAATATAAAGTTAATAATAATTATAACAATGTTTGAAAAAAAAACAAGCTTTTATTTAATTGAGAAATTCTTGGGGATTTACCAGCACAAATATACATTTTTTATGAACGTAAACCGAGGGTAGCTTCTAAAGTTTTCTATGTATAATAATAAAGTCTTTATGTATGTTTTATGAAAGTTTTTTTATGTTTTTAATGAAATATTTTAGCTTCATATTTTAAAACTAGCTCAGATCTATATGCTCA
Source organism: Teleopsis dalmanni (assembly GCF_002237135.1). Taxonomy (NCBI): domain Eukaryota; kingdom Metazoa; phylum Arthropoda; class Insecta; order Diptera; family Diopsidae; genus Teleopsis; species Teleopsis dalmanni. The sequence goes on from NC_051848.1 coordinate 54,809,761, forward strand.
CCTTAGCTAAGTAAACTTACTTGTAATACTAATTAAAAAACTTATTGTTAGTTAATATGACTAGATGTTGTTAATTTAAATTCTACATTAGTTTAAATATAATAAATAAAAATATTTAAAAAGTCAAGATATTATACATATACATATATAAATATTTATTTAGCTATAACAAGAGAATATCGATTGCTAAAAGTTCTCTATTTATTAGTAAATATTGAAAACTAAAAAAATTCAAAGTGAAGGTACCCCTATTTAAACTGAGAAACCACTTTGTGGCGTTATTAAAATTTGCAATGCCTTAAATACCTGTGTTGGTGATATTAAATAGACATTTGTGGAAGGGATACCTCAGAACGATTACATGCTATCATCTGGTGATTGTCGGGTATAGACAAATCAAGTACATTATACTTTAGTCTTTTTGCTTTAACGTATAGAAATTTTAATACTCATTGGGACGAGCCTCTAATCGGTCGTCGTACCTACCTATAAAGCAGTGTTAACTCAGTAAGATGATTGTGTTGGACAGTGAATGGCAAACTTATTAATTATTCAGTTTAGTATGTGAAACATGTCATATATGTCATACATGTAATTTGCCATATTTGGTCTGTAATTATAAAGTTCTTTGTACTTATATTGTATAGCGTAAGATCCTACATAATATAGGAAGGCTATGCAGTATATACGTAGCTATAATATAGAGCTTTAATATTAATTTAGAATCATAATGTATATTGTATAATAATAATGTGTAGCGTTTAGCAAAACTTCAATCACTACTATTCACAAGCTAGAAATTGCACAAAACCAAGCTCTGAGAAGACTTTTCAAAGTTCCATGGTACATTAGGACGAATGACATCCTCAGGGACATCAAGATTGATCCCATCAAAAAATACATAAAGGATAGGCCCTGAAATTATTTGCGAAATCTGACAGACTTACCAACACCGCGTTATCAATTCTCAGAATGGTTACAGGCACCTCGGGGAGGTATGCAGATCTGAGGTCAATTATTGCTTAGTCTGATGAAGTGATAAACAATAATCTAGTCAAGGTGTAGAGAAGGGTTTTGAAGAAACTTCGAGTTAAAAAAGAGTATTAGTGCTTAAGTGCACTAGTTCAAAACAGTTTTAACATAATATAATAATAATGTGTGTTATACAGTATATGGTTGGTTGGTTTGTTTCGATTTTTCACCGTTTTGCTACCATAAGAACCCTAGTATAGAAGAATAGAGACTAAATCCATCCCTCCAAATTTAGTTAATTTAATAGGTCTTTTATCTTCACCGATGAACAGTCTGATACACTATCAAAGAGGTATTTTCCTTAGAACCTATATATTCTGAACACCAAAGCCGGGCATTCACAGAGAATATATATTATGGTTTCTTTCTTCTGCGGGTTTCCACAATTTCTGCAGTGAGGGTTATTGGGAATGCACAGTTTCCATACAGAATATGGAGTTGCTAAACTTTTATCACATCCCTCGTACTATGAGTGTGTTTCATTAATTTTGACGTCACTTCCATATCTCAGTGGCAAATAAACTTGTTTATGACAAAATCGGTTTAGAAGAAAACTTTTTCGAGCTTTTTTGCTGCCTCGTGTTTTGTTGGGTTGTATTTTTATTTTGTCTGTCTCTGGTTTCGTTTTTCTTGTGATTGTTTACTTTACAATGCTTCTTCTTATGGTCTATATACGAAGTGCTTACTAATGTTATTTAGTTAGCAAAACATTAGCAACAAACTGCATAAGTAGCGGGGAAAATCTGTATCTGTCTTCTTAGAATGTGTATATATTATTGGGTTTCCGAACTGAGGCTTTGTTTCGGATATAATTTTGAATAAGTTTCCAGTCAGTCGTGCGTTAATCTCCAAGCAGCTAACACGCTAATTTGTCGGCGTGCATAGCAACAATTTTAATTTATTTTTTAAAAATTTTCTGTGATATTATTTAAGTTAAAAATATTCGGTGAATATATTTAATAAAACTACGAACAAAAATATTCGTGAAGGTATGAGTAAAATATTTTTTTTCGAAAAAATAGTTTTTTATTAAAATCAATAGAGCGATCGAATTAATTTTGGCGGCTTCCTAAAATTGTGAAATTATTCAAGCTAATTTCGTTTACATACATATATTACTTAAGGAACCATGGCAAGACAATATATGTTATGATAATAGATATACATATACATATCTATATTGAAAACTGAAAGATTGCTAATAACTTAGTTTAGTTAAGATAAAGTAATCTATCAATAAAAGAACTACAAGGTGTTGCAATTGCATAAACGCGTAAAACTAGTAATGATTTCACATTAAGGTTGCTTATTTTAAAAAAACTACCTACCTACGACTATCAATTTAAAACTATATTTACGAGTATATTAATATATCCGTATGTATCTCAACTATTTTTGCAGTCAATAGTTCCAACTACAATAAGCCACTGATTTAAACAACAAAAAAGTAACTATGTCACAACAAAGCTGTTCCATACTCGATGATATCGATTCCTGCAAAGAAATACCAGTTGTAAGCAGTCTGCATCCCGCGTTTCAAAATTATGTAGCAACATTTAATCTACTTGGTTCTACGTTGAACCTTATAGATCATCTACTCATTGTCATGGTCACAATAGCCATGTCTTTGGTTTGTTTCAAATTAAAATTAGAGAAAACTGCCTTTCATGCATTTGTTTGTACTTTCGGGGTAAGTATCAGATATACACACACATACATATAAGAACACATCCATATATGTTGGTATATAACATATAACATATAATATTACTTATTATTTTAGATAGAAAGCTATTTGTCAAGTCTAATAGATTCTAAAGCACTTCTTTAAAAATCTTTGTGGTTTTCAGTTACTGTTATCTGTGACTTTCTAAGTCTCAGCGCTATAGCGTAGAAATCAAAATCAGTTTTATTATTAGCTTAAATTTTTGGATAATTATTTTGATAAGAAGCTGTTGTAATACCAGAGTAGTTATTTTTGCTTCACCGCTACGAGCACAGGTGCCATTCTGTTTGCGTATAGGAGGTTCTCTTTGAATGGGGGCTTTACATTTCTTTGCAGCTCTCCATAAGAAATAATTGCACTATCATGTTGAACAATAGTAGACTCAGCAGCAGGGTCATTTAGGTCATCAATTTCATCGTTGTAGCGACGTACAGAAATTTCAGGTAGAGTTCTTTCAACTTCTCCACCAAAGTCACGCCAGTTAAAAAATGATTTAATATTAAATGTTTCACCTCCAAAAATATTTGTTAGTGTTAGAATTATCGGGGAATGGTCTCAAGACAAATTATACGATGTATCAGCAGAGATATATCTCTCATTTAAATACTTAATGACACCGAAATCGATCAAATCAAGAGTTTTAATGATATCAGACGGTCAATATATACAATTTCTAGTTGATATAACTTCGAGTCGCTTAATTAGAGCTGCATAGAATGTGTGCTTAGCATAAAAATCTCTAGCTGCTAGTAATTTCAGTCCCAAGTAATCAAAATATTTTGTAAAATATTCAGTTGTTAGCTAAAAACTATTTGGGTCATAAGTATGCAGATAGTAATGGCTTGAATTTGTTTTTCGGAAACTTGCTCTAATTTATAATGTCGCATTATACTTCCAATAAAAAACCAGTATCATAAAAAGATCAGTTTGGTGTCATAAAAAGAGTAGCCTTGTATATAAGTGCAGTTTTTAGGCGCTAACTGTGTCTCAGAAATTAGAATAATATTGATATTGTTCAAAGATAAGTGACGGCTGACTTCTAGAATATTATGACACAGTTTGTTATTGTTAAAGTTTTATCTGAGCTGATTTAGATGCTTCTGTGTTTGGAACACCCGAAATTGTCTTGTTTAATGCCTATTGCATAGCAACGATTCTTTCAAGATTATTGCTTTAAATATTTTTTGTATTATTTTATATATATTATTTGATCTACATATATTACCTTTAGACTTATGAAGAGTCTCTACAAATAATGCTGCGAGTTCTTTCTTGATTGTCTCTAAAGCAAGTTAATTTTGTTGGTATATGTAGTAAATTAACATCTAAAGCTTAAGGAATCTATTAGTAATAGTATATATTTTTTGAACAACTTTAATACTTTTTACGTTTACTATACTTAGAGAAAGAAGATATTGTTAATAGGGATTATCTTAGCAGTACTCTTCGAGTTGGTCAAATTTATATATATTCTGGAATACTATCACTGTAGGCTGACCACTAGGCTCATTTTCATATATATATTGATATATTCAATACAATTTCATTTATCTCAGAACTTAGCTTTTACCTATCCTGAAAAACAAATATACCCATATATGTAAATTATACACTTGTATAAAGTCTAATTTCTATTGGGCTAATCTTATAATAGACATTCGCACTAATAACAACATTAATACTTGTAATTAATACCAATAGTACCAATTTTTAAATATTTTATATCTTTCAGTTCGTTCTGCTGTTGGCTGAGGGTATGATGGTACGCTATAATGGTAATATTCTATTGCGGTCTTTGCATCCTGACACAAAAACAACACTGCATTATGTTTTACAATTAACTGGTGGGTTGTTGGGCATATTGGGAACTCTTCAAAAAGTTTATGGAAAGAAGAAACATTTTAAATCACTTCATGGAAAGTTAGGTAAAATTAATCAAAAATATCAGAACTCTATATATTCTAATAAGATTTTAATTTTAATTAAAATTTAAGGTTTAGCGGCCTGCCTCTTTTGTACTGTAAATTTTCTAGCTGGCACCTTAGCGCTTTATTCAACCGATTATCGTTCCTACATATCGCCGTTAGTGAACAAAATTATACATAACGGCCTGGGTCTTATAACATTTCTTATAGTTATGTTAGCCCAACTAACGGGCTATAATACTGGCTTCTTCCGACGTAATTTTGTAAATATTAAGTTATATAAATTTGTAACATTTGTGATTTTAGTTTTAAGTGCAATAGGCCCAGTACGTATTTTTTTTAAAAATTACCGTAAATTGTATGCTTAATTAAATTTTTTAAAAAAGTGATAAATTAGTTCGAAGTAGTTTTAAGAACAAACAAATGATCTTTATTAGAATGCATATATTATGTTTTTACAAAATATTTTATAGTTTTTGTCACTAATTGTGTTATGCTTGAATGATGTCCATACTTAACGATAGGGTTCACAGTTGTGTACTATATTTATATCAACCAGAATCCTTACTTCTTTAAGTTGATTTAAGGGGCTATGTAGATTTCTTTGCATCAAAGTGTAATTACAATTTACTATAATAAAAAACATGAATATAATTTATTAGATATATATTTATTTATGAACGTGTAGTTTTAATTGGTACCGGTGGAATTCCTTGGAACTCCGCCTTACCCACCATCAGATTCGATAATTTTTTCGATAGTTGGTTAAACATCAGCTGATTCTTAATATTGTGCAGTGTTGCACAAATCTCAAATTTAATTGAAAGTTGATATATGTATGTGAAAATAGTACTAAAGATATTATTGTGTATAAATAGAAAAAAATTGCTTATGTTAAAATGAAAGTTTACCTTAAATTTTAATTGAAGTTTTTCCAGTTTTTATGTGTAATTTTGTTTGTTTCATGTATGACATAACAAAGACAAACGAAATTAGAGTGTTTGACAGTTCAATATTACAACAACGTTTGACATTTTATCAGTTTTCTGGTAACCGAGCCACGTTGAATACTTTTTATGTTTCCTATATTATTCCAACAAAGTATGCAGTCTCTCTATTGCTACCAACAAGTCCCTTGCTAAACTCCCTAATTTGTATTTAAAATAACAGTACTTTTCTCTTGCTCTAACATACGAGTTATTATATTTCTAATCAAGACTGCATAAAGAAATGATACCAATACGATAAGGGGCATGTTATTTATGTAGTCACGTTACGGAAAGTGTTGTTGCTTTCAATGCAGCCAGTGTAAAATTTCCACTTTGCATAGAAAGCAATAACAATTGTGTGACTTTGACTGCAAACATAACGTAACCCTTGTTATGTAGAGTGTCACGGGCACGTCAAAAGTGGCTCTTTCGGACTATAATGAAAATGCTCTGTATAACATACAGAGTTTTACATCAGTTTGCAAATTTCGTATTTACTTTTACTATTGCTTTTGTACTTTTTGGTTGTGCCTAAAATTTAAAGGAAATATATACAAACATACATACAATAAGGCTTTGACTGAGTTATCAGGCTCAAATAGTCTCAGCTTTCATGACCGAATTTAAACTGACATTTGTTCTTTACTATAATTCACAGTTTTTTAGTTTGCATTGAAAGCAACGACAAATTTTGATTTTGAAGTACCGGTGACACTCTTCATAACACGAGCCTAAGGGCCATATCATGTAGAGTGTCTCGGGCACGGCATGAGTACAATTGTTGTTGTTTTCAATAATAATATGACCGTTCAAACTTCGTCACGAGAGCCGGCGTATTGTTAACAATTATTGTGAGATAATATAATAATAAATTAACATTATAACAGCCTCTATGAGTTTTTTCTTGCTAGCTATTTTTGGTGGCAAATTGAAAGTGAGCATATCTAAATTTCCTTTTATATTTAGGCACAACCAAGAAGTATCAAGAAGTAGTCAAAATACAAAATTGGCAATACTGATGTGACCACTCTGCATAATATACATTTTCGGCATAGCCCGAAAGAGCGAATTTTGCCGTGCCCGAGACACTCTGCATAACATGGCCCTAAAAGAAAAGAAACTCTTTGCTCTCTGAGAATTACGTGAGAAATTTTTGCCGAAAATTCATTTTTTATAATAGGGGTATTCAGGCAACTGATTAGTTGCTTAATTGATTCAAAAACTTCATATAAAAAAAATTTAGCATTTTGATGTTAATCAGTTGCTTGAACGACCCAAAATGCGTAATCTGATTATTTTGTTGTGTGTAAATACCTCGGCAGCACTCGCATTAACAGCAAAAGCGAAACATATGTTAACAGTGAAAATTGTTTACACACAATTCAAACAGCTGAGAGAGATAGCTAACAAATTTCTATACAAAAGTTCATTTTAAGTTATTATTACGACACTTGGGACTGGCAGCACTATTAATCAAATTTGTACTAATCTGAAAATCACCGAAATAGTTGATTCCCTGCTTAGTTTCATTTTTGTGTGCAAATTTTTGTTGTAATCAACTACTAAGCAACTAATCAGTTGCCTGAATACCCCTAATATTTTGGTTACACGTATTCAATGCATGTTATTTCACCTAGCTTATGTCAAATTTCGCTCTTTTAGGGCTGCAGTATTATTCCTTATTGCATACATTTCACAAAAGGATTATAACTATTTTTCATTTTAGTATATTATATATGTTTGGTAATATTAATGAGGAAAATTGGTTAAAATAAAAATTATATTCATCAATCAATAAATTAAATCTGTTTATAAAATTATATAGATCTATACTTTACAATAAATATATGTTTGAAACATATACTTAAAATCAGTTTGTAAATTTATAAGTGATACAAAAAAAAGCGTTTGAGTATTGTTATTTTATTAAAGAGTTGTAAACGCATTTTTCTTAATTTTATTAATTTTATACATTGTTGTTCTATTTTTTTGTTGTACTATTTTGATTATGATATCTTTCTTTTGCAATAATAGAAAAATAATTTGCAGTTTTATTCTATCCACTTGAAAATGTTTAAAATCATCATTTTTCTTTATCGTTTAACGGCTGACTGATTGACAGCTACTTTAAAAGTGCGTTAAAGTCTTTTGTGTAAAAGCTCTAAAAACTATTTTTAAAATCAATTTCAAAAATGATTTTAAGGCTCGCGTAAACGTAGTGTATATTATATTAGGTAAAACGAATCAGCTGATTGCTTGCGGCACAACAAATTCAGTCTTAACGGCTTTAAAAAATATATTTATACTAAATTTCGTGTATCTTTAAATAAATTTTGTGTGGCAACTTTGAGTAATCACTATAGTCTTATCAAAATAAAAGTTAAAATCAGTTTGATGTCACCGTGTAAACTTAAAATTTTACTCAAAATAATATTTTTATCCTACGACTAGGGCCAATAAATTAAATTAAACACAAGGAAATGTTTATTTAGAAGAAGAAAGTAGTTTCTATTATTGAAGGATAATATATGTATGTTGTGATATTATTTATATAATGTATAATACTTTTGCTTTGCGACAAAATATGGACCCTCCACAACAGTGTAATGGATAAAATCTATTGTACGTCTATTGTGATATTTTGTACATAGATTTTAGGTCAAGTTTGGTAATGTCATTATTTGAAATATTAAGTTCATTCCTTTATCGCAATTGTATATAAGTTCTCATTCAATCTTTTGTTTGTCAAGTCACTTTTGTCAAGTTAAAATAAATTTTCTATATTATTAAAGGTGAGCGGAATATATATATTTATTAATTTTTTTATTTTTATAAAAATTATATAAAGAATAATATATATATGTATGTATTTGTTTTATTATTATAATAAATATTAATTGTTATATTTTGTTATAATTTAATGTTATATTAATTATATATGTTAAATAGTTCTTTATTTCAAATATTAAAAGAGTCATATCTAGATATCATATTAAACTTTCATTTCCGTTTATGCGGTTTTTTATCCACTTGATTCGCTATTTCCTTGCAAGAAAATATCGCGCCTTCTATTAGTTCATTCGAGGCTGAACTTTAGAAGGGCAAGTGGCCAAGAATATTACCGCGGAGATTTTTAATTGTTGCAAGTGAATAGCAATTAATTATAGTTAATGTAAGTTTTGCTAAAATTAAATGTTCATATATGTTTAACTTTTTGCAATTTTATTAAAAAATGCTCCTAATAGATTCAAAATGTGTATTCTTAGAATTAAATTTAGAATCTTAAATTACTTTTCAAATGTTTTAATATATGTGACTAAATTTATGGACAGTAGTGCTAATATTATTGTTTTAAAATAAATTGATAAAATTATTGTTGCAAGTGTTGTTTTAAAGAATTTCACAACAATTTTTTCAAATTTCAAAAAAAAAATAAAAGTTTAACGTATTTATTGTTAATTATTTTATGAGATGCTCATTTTTGCTTTGAATTTCATTAAATTAGTATTTAATTGAAATTATATATATGATTTAATACATAGTGAATAGTGAATTATTAAATATTGTAAAAATGACATTTTGATTTTTATGAAGAAGAAAAAAAAACGCGGCATTTTAATTACTTCGTTAGTTTTCGGCTATGTTCGTGCGTATTGCACCTAACTTTGCTAATTATTTTCTTCCTTTTTCAGAGTTCTTTCAGCGCAAGTTCAGCTCGCAAGTGTTAGATTCAGTGAAATATTTAATTCTGATTGTTAACAAAAATATAAGAAGTTTTCAAAGCTTGATCTACAGGTAAACGATATTATTATATATTTAAAATGATAGTAATGCTATATATAAAGTAGATATGTTATATTAGTTGATTATTATAATAAGTTTCTGGACAAATGCAGTTTTCATAATGTGCTTTTGCACTATGAAGCATGTTAAATTACTTTAGTACTTAACACTTATTTAATCGTTAATTTAATATGGTAGAAATATATTTTTTAACATAAAGAAAATATAAATTTTCGATAATATTGAAGTGTTTGATATATACGAATATAATATTACAATATTTTTCAATTTTAAAGTATTTTCCCAACTAGTGTAGTGTGTAGAGTTCGCTTTGATCGTAAATTCCCGAATCATTTCGTTTTTTTGTTTCTTCCCGCCATTTTGTTTTACCATTATCTGTCCTTTCGTTGTTTAGTGTGTTATGTGCTTTTTGGTTTTCGCAATTTCTCGTGTGCGCAACTTAATTTTTCTACTAACCGTGAATGATTATTATTGTTAAACAAATAATATTGCTAAAGTGAAATAGTTGCTTATTAAGTACAAAAAATAAATATTGAAAGTAGAAATGTAATTAAGTTGAGACGTTTGTGTTTTTCTTTGTTAAAAATCTAATATATATACATTAATTAAAATTAGTTGATTGATGTGTTAATCGATGATTTTATCGCCTGCGTAACATGCCTTTAAAATTTGATAGCAACAACAAATGTAAGATGGGCAACCATGTGAACGCTTGTGTTACAATTTTTTTTACTGTTATTAATTTATTTTAATTTTAATATTTTAAAGTTTTTCGTGTTCCACAAATAAGTGTTTTTCAAAAATTTTCAGTAAAAATCTTTGTTATATGTATGGTTGAATATTTCTATGAAGTCAGTTTGTGCTTATATGAAACTACCTATCTGACTTGTGTTGTATCAGAAGTCAGTGTTTTATTTTTATGTTCAATAAATATCGAAATTAGCCTCTACTTTTATTGTATTTTTTTTTTATTAAAATATTAACAATTATTAGTTTTTTAAGTAAATAAATTTTTGTATGTATTTATATATTTAAATCATCTAACAATTTGCAACTATAGCTAATAATGTTAGCAATAAGATATATAAAGTGAATAAAACCGAAAGAATAAATGCAAGTATACATCAAATATATATTAAATTATTGTTTATAACATTCATTTTTTATATTATGTATTATTTTAATAAGAATTAAAAGATTTGTTATATAAAGACTAACTTCCTGGTCAATTTTTATCCGGTCGATTTAGAGAAAAATAGAAAATACAAATTTAGTTTTACTGATTTTTAATTACTATTAATTATCGGTTAATAAATATTTTTTTTTAAGAAAAGCCGCCTAGTGCTAACATCAATTTTGTACGAAAAATTTACAGGAAACTTATAAAAAAAACTTTGTCTACAGTAATAAAATTTGTGGACCATAAATATGACCTTTTATGGGAATTTTTCGTCCGAAATGGATGAATTGTGCAATTTTGTTTAACCAATTTCTTTTAAGCAATTTCCTTTTTTTTTTTAATCATTACAACACAAAAATTCACCAACAAATAATATAACATTTAAAAAATAAAGTTTTTTTTTTCACTTCAATCTTTTTTGTTATATTTTTATTCTTAAGAGCTACACGCGTTGTATATGTTTTTTCACAAATTTTCTAATAATAATTTGTGACTTAATTATATTATAATCCAACTGCAACATTTATTTAAAATATTATATTATAATTACCATTATATTTGATTATATATTGCATATATATACGCAATGTATATAAATTAACGTTCTATAAATTACAAGTATTTTCTTTTTAAAGTGTATTTTTATGTTTTCTCTTTGTATAATAATTATTTATATATAAATTACTTGCATATACATTACTTATATATACAATTTTTAATAAATTAAATTATTTGTATATTAAATGTATATTGATACAATTCTTGTGAAAATTTTTACAAACTTACCCACTTCTCTTTGCGTAATGTAAACTGCAGTAATTAAATTTTTTATGCCTGGTAATGCCTTTATCTTAAAGTGAAAAATCTTTTCAAATTAAATGTTTGACATAAATGAAAAAATTCTACATTCGTTAGTTTTCAATCGTGAAGTGAACATTGAAAAATATCTCTGTAACAGTTCAATTTTTAATTAATATTAATATATTAATTGATTTAAGGATTTGGTTAATTGATTTAAGGTATTTTAAATATATTTAATAATATTAAGTATCACATCTAACTTTTTCGTTATTTAAAATTAGTGTCTTGCTTTCTTAAATTACTGTAATATTTTGTGAGTAGAAGATTCGAGATGAAAAAAAATTTCAATTCCTATAAGAAAGAAAACGGGTTTTATTTATACAAACACTTATTATTTTTTAAACATATTTTTTTAAAAAAAAATTTATATATATTATATATTCCCAATAATATATATTTTCTCATTAGAACAAATTAAAATATATATTTTATATTACTTCTTTATGACAAACTCAATATTTAAAACTTTATCAAAAAAGGGTTGCGTAGCATTTAATGATTTTTTCCTTTTCTGGTTTAATATGGTATGTTTAAATCTCCATTTTTTTAAAATTTTTTTTTTTTAATTTTTTTTTTGAATAAAGTATTCGTGTTGCTGTAAAGCTAGACTTTCTTTGTATGGTGACAAAGAAGCTTTATTAAAATTTAGAGGGTTTTTGAATTTTTTTTTTTTAATTTTTTTTTTTTAATTTTTTTTTAAATTTTTTTTTTAATTTTTTTTTTTAATTTTTTTTTTGACCTACTCAATATTCAAACACTAGAAAAAATAAGAGGCATCTAAAGTTCTGTTCTTAATTTTTTTGTTTAAATATAGTTTGGTTCTCATTTTATTGTTATTGCAGGCATAAATCTCAATAGAATTATAAGATTTGTTTCCAAAAAAACCAATAGTATATTTATTACAGTTAAATATAAATCTAAGTTAATTCAAAATTCTATTAGAAGTTTAGCGTATCTATATAAGCTTTCCAGTTATTTCTAATTAGAACCACTGACCTTAACTCGAATTTGACAGATCGATTGTGAATTTTCTCTACTTCACCCTCTGTACCCTGAAGATTTTATGGCAAACCAATCGTGTGGAATAACGTTATAAAAATATCAATAAGTCTTCATATTTAGTTAACAAAATCAGTATTGTGACTGAAAAATATATTTTAATAAATATCTTTTTATTTGTTAATTGCTTATTAGCACATAAAATTTTAATCAAATTTGTTATAACTATTAATAATAGCATTGGAATATACAATTTAAGATAATATATTGCACTTATTTTATTCTGTATCCTATAAATAATCCATTTTTAATTCAAATTTAAATGTTTTTTGTTTTGTTTTGTTTTGAATAAAAAATAAATTCACTTAATAGTCTAGAAAAATATAATTAAAAAATTTTTTTATTTTTATTTATAATTTAAATAACCTAATTTTTATAATTTAAATGTTTATAAATATAACTATTCAAAATATTATAAAAACAGTTTTGATTTGTAAAACATATATTTACATAATTGTACATCAATGGAATAAATATTTATTTATTAATGTTATAATTATTTCAACTTTTAAATTTTAATTTTAAGTTATTAATATTAATATATTAATATTAATATAATAATTTTTTTAAAATAACTTAATAAAATTAATAATTTAAAAAAATAAATAATTACTAACTAAGAAGATATATATATAAATAATATATATTTACTTATGCTTATATATTACTTATGTAAAATATAAATTGGTAAGTAAAATGCTTTTATGTAAGGATTTTATGTACTTTTTTAAGAATTGAAATTTCAACATTTTATTAAACATTTTATTTAAACATTAAATATAATGTATAAAAATTTAATATATTTAAATGCAAATATTTTATACATGAACCTTAAAACATTGTTATATATTTATGTACAATTATATATAATTTTTGTGTTCATTTTTCAATATAAAAGCAAAAATTTGGAATAATTCAAATTTATTTTTTGTTTCATAATATAATTGAATTATTTACTATAATATTAAACAATTAACCAAAAAATTATATATAAAATTAAAACATTTTATTATAAAACATATATAATCATTATATATAAATGAATATGAATATATAGAATATTATTGTAGATTGAGTTCTATATAAATATCTTACATCTAATCCATACTCATCACATCACATTATCTCTCATTCAATTTTTTTTGTTGTTAAAAAAATAAATATTTTCTTCTTTATCATATAGCTATATACGTAAATATGTCTAATCAACCAGGTGCAAGACCACGCGTTCGCGTTCCTTATCCTCAACTCATTGGAAAAGTTGGTATTCGTCCTGTCTCGACCTTTACGGGTCCCAGGGTTAGTATTTCATTATTACTTTCAAACAGTTTGAAAAAAACAAAATTGAAAAATATATATAATTAAAATATTTTATAATAAAAATATATTAAATAAATATATAAACACCTCCAATAAACCTAATAATTATGAACCACAATAATTATCAAATTTTATTATAGATGTCTTTTCGACCAAGGCTTCCACCATCTGTTGTTGGCATACGTTATAGTCCATCAGCAGTTGCTAATACCTTTAAGCCACGCGGCGGTTCAATTTCTGTTCGTCCGAGGGCAATATTAGCATCACCCCAGGCTGCAAAACCGGACTCTAATGTTACCGGTATGAAGATACGATATATGTTATTTATTTTTAGTACATTTATTTTAACCAAAATAAGTATTAAATATATTCTAATTTTTATTTTTCTATATAAGCACCAAATTTGCTTGGTCGTGCCATAATATCTGCAGCAATTTCAACATCTGGTTGTACTCAAATTGAAAATCCCATAGCTAATCGTAATGTTCACACTTTTATGTATTTTTTTTTTAAATTCATTAAATGATTTTTTTTATTATTTATTATAGTTGGTGTTGGTGTTGGTGTTGTTGCTGCTAAGCCGAGAGGTAATTTTGATATAAATATATTTTTAAGTTAAACATTTTACCAATTATTTCTTAAATTTTTTCTTTCAAAATAGTTCCAGACAAAGAGCATGGAGAACGTGGTATGTATATTATTTTTATTGCAATATTTTATAAGAATATAAATAAAATACTATATTTAACATAATTTTCTTTTTATTTACATTTAAATTTATACATAATTTTGTTTGTTCACATTAGGTGAATGTAATCGTGGTGGCGCGCATGCACCGTTGTTGGATTTATTGTTTACACGGCCACAAGCCTGTGTTTCCAAAATGGGTGAAACTGGGCGCCATGTTCTAGTTAATACAAATTATTTCAAGATCTTAAAAAAACCAAAATGGAACATACATCAATATAGAGTAGATTTTGTACCGGAAATTGATGTAAACCACGTTCGTCGTAAATTAATTATGGAACATAAGGAAAAATTTGGTGGATATATATTTGATGGCACAATGCTTTTTACTACTAATGATTTAAGAGGGGCTAGGCATCATCATGAATTATATCTAACATCTGAGTATCGTGATGGAAAGAAGGTGCTTATTAAAATTAAACATGTTGGTATTGTCGATGCAAATGAGGCTCAACTGTTCCAAGTATTGAATTTAATCTTACGTCAATCAATGGGTGGACTGGATTTGCAACAAATAGCTCGTCACTTTTTTGATCCTTATGCTAAGGTATGTGACAACAATTTTTTTTGTAATATTGCAACTATTAAATATTTTTAGGACTAACAAGAACTTTTAGTTTGATCAATTATAAATGTTTACACTAAGGTTTTATTATTTAGTGAGGTCAAAGAGTCATTTGTGTTGCCTAATTGACTAACTGGCTACATAAATTAGAAAAATTATTGACACGAAAAAAAATTAATTCTTTGTGATTAATCCAAAAAGTTAACTTTAAAGTACAATATTTTAAAAATCAAACTGTAGCAGAGTATTTAACATAAGAGCTATATATTTACTATATATTTATATTCAATATGTAAATTTTAAAATAAACATCATATATCATATATAAATATATTTATTTCAAACATAATATGTATACTTGCAGATTAGCATGGATCCGTATCATATTGAAATCTGGCCAGGTTATATTACATCCATTCGTCAACATGAGCGCGATATTCTTCTTTGCGCTGAGATTACACATAAAGTTATGCGCAACGATACACTTTACACCATACTTCGTCAACTAACGGTCGAAACTAAAGACTATCAAAAAGCTTTTAAGAATGAAGTTATTGGTAAGCAACAGAAATAATGTATGTATACATCTGAATATATGGATCTTATTTTATTTTAGGTTCTATCGCTTTAACTGATTATAACAATAAGACTTATCGTATAACTGATGTTGATTTTAAGAGTTCTCCTCTATCGACATTTTCATTGAAAGATAAACAAGTTTCATTTGCTGAATATTTTAAATCGGTAAGTTTAGGTTTTAAATATATACAATTATAAATATAAATAAAACCAATTACCTATTATTATATAAATATATTTGTAATTATCAACAAATAGTTCCCAATCTTTAAATAATTTATTATAATCCGTCTTAGCAATTTACCAGTAGTTAAGTAGTACAAGTATTATATAGTATCATTAGCTACTATTGCGACTATTATACCAATAGGAAGCTGATAGCTATAAATTAAAAAAAATTATATATAATTTATATATATATAATTTATATATTTTTTTATTTATATATTTATATATATATTTATATATATATAATATATTATATTATACTATTATATACTATATTATTTATTATACTATTCAATTTTATACAATTGTATCTAAATACATATATAAATTAAACACATAAATTATATATATAAATTTCATATAAAATTTATATATGTAATTTATTTATGTATATAAGTGTATACATAATTTATATATATAAGTTATATATACAATTTATATATATAATTTATATATATACAATTGTATAACATTGAATAGTATAATATACTAGGTATAATAAAGCATAATGTAGTTTGATAGTGTATAATATTAGAAGACATAACTATATTATATAGGTATCTAAAGAAACAAAATTTATTTATAATTTTTAAAAAGCTCATTTGAACACAACAAACTTTTCTATCACATGCGTCCAAAAGGAGCTTTTCGAGACTGTTTTATCAATTACCATGCCATCAAAAAACTGCCCCGTAAAAAAGAATTCAGCCATAAATGTATAAAGCCAGAGATTGAAATTGAAGACCCAATCCTTGCTTTACGGACTCTTTCAACCAAATTAGCCTTCCAGTAGTTAAGTTTAGAGTTGAGTATGAGACCCACATATTCGTGTTTAAGCTATTTTTTGTCTTGATTAAGAAAAAGAAAGGAATTTTAGACCTACTAGCAAAGAGTATTATTTCCTTTTTTTGTTGGATTGATTCATTTTTTTCACCACATTATTTTTTTAGTGACTAATTAGCTAATTAACTAATTAACTGAAATAACTGAAATAAAAGTAACAGAAAATTTATTTAAAGCGTTGATAGCATATTAGTTCACATAAGTAAATTATAGCTCTGCATCCGAATTATTCCGATATTATTTTTATTAATTATCATTATCACTGATTATCATTGTTACTATTAATTATCATGTCTCTGATTACCATTTTTATTATTAATTATCATTATCACCGATAATCATTTTTTATTATTAATAATAATAATTATCATTGATTATCGTTATTATTATTAATTATCATTATCATTTATTATCACTATTATTATTATTATTTATTATTGTTACTATTTTTATTAATAATTATTGTTAGTGTTATTAATAATTACCAATATTATTAATAATTATTGTTCTTATTATTCTCTTTTTAGTATTAATTATTGTTATTAATATTTAATAATTATTATAATTATTCATTAATTATTATAATTTTTATTTATTTAAGCAAATAAATGATATAGTATTATGTTAGAATTGAGAATGATACTCTACTATAAAAGATATTAGATATATACACATTTTTATAGTACATATATACTAATGCACCTTTGAAATGTTCCAATATTTGTAGCGTTATAATCTAATCATAACCGACACCAGTCAACCAATGTTAATATCGAAACCAACCAATAAGAATATACGTGGTGGCCAAGAAGAATTCATCTCATTGATTCCTGAGTTCACGCGTGCAACTGGTATTACTGATCATATGAGAACAAACGTTCGGTAAGTAATATTTTTTCTGTTATAACAACAAATGAACTGTTATTCCTTTGATATTTTATTTTAGTTTAATGAAATCGATGAGCGATTATACTCGGCTCAATCCAGAAATGAGAATTCAACGCTTGAGAAATTTCAACGAACGTCTCAATTCTTCTGCTAAAAGTACAGAGGTTCTTGAAGAGTGGAATATGAAATTGGATAAGGACTTACTTAAAATTCCAGCACGTATATTACCGCATGAACAAATTTTACTAGGTCATGGTGTTCGGTATGTATGTGATGAGAAAGCTAACTGGACCCGTGAGTTCCGCAAGAGTTCAATGTTTTGTAATGCCGAAATAAGTCGCTGGCAAGTAATCCTCCCATCACGTTGTTGTCGTGAAACTAAATTGTTTGTTCAAATGTGTATCAAAGTAGCAAGGAACATGGGTTTGGCATTAGCCACACCAAAATAGTAAGTACTTATAAGATAAATTGTATCATTTAATATTAAAGAAGAAAAGGTATTAATATTTTTTTAAATACATTGAATTTATTTATGTATTTAAATTTATGTTTTTTCTTAAAGACTGACAATAAGTATTTAAACGTCAAAACTACTTATATATAGATTATTAAAACATAAAACTCCTTATATATGTCATATGATATATATGTTTATCAAGTCAATTGTTTCCGTGGTAGTAATATTGCAAGAAACTGCAATGTTTAGTTGTATTTGTCGAGGGAATGAACATTGTAAGAGAAGTCTAAAAATGAAGACAAGCTTGATAATATGCAAATTTTCTTAATGTTGTGGGCTTGAAATGGGCGGCAGTAAAATTTGTTTTGTTGCTTCTACAATAGTTCGAGAAAAACTTACTATTGCTTCATTAACGGAGCCATTCTTGTCTACATCCTTGACACTCTATAACTTAAAAACCATTTAACAATGTACCTCAAGCCCGAAACTACAGTGACATATCAAAGTATGCCCTCAACTCATTCCCTCAAGTAGGGAATGAAATAAGGATTGAAGATAAATTCGAGATCATATCTCATAACTTTCAAAATTCAACGGCCATGAAAGATATATTTAATATCCTTTACGTTATAAAAAAATCAGATTATTCACCTTCAGATCGTAATTTAAACTTTATCATATGCAGCTGCTCAGTGCGCATTAATAGTTTAACAAGAAATTGTCTTATAGAAATAATTAACCTTTGTTTGTTTTTAACTTATATAGCATTGAAATGGATGACGATCGTAATAACTCTTATACAACTGCAGTTGAAATGGCCACATCAGAGGATCCTCAAATTTTAATGATTGTTATTCAACAACCCAACGAGGAAAAGTAAATATATAATATACATATTTCTATATACTTTCATTATTATAATATGTTTCAGGTACTCTGTTATTAAAAAGAAGTGTTGCATTGATCGTCCGGTTGCATCACAAATAGTTACTATGAAAATGATAGCACCTACTTCAGAAAAAGGAGCTGGTTTGATGTCAATTGCAACTAAAGTTGTCATACAAATGAACGCTAAACTACGCGGTATACCATGGATGATTGATCTACCACTCAAAGGTCTGATGACAATTGGATTTGATGTGTGTCATTCATCTAAGGATAAGAATACATCCTATAGCGCCCTTGTTGCCACAATGGATGTGCGCAGTTCATCAAGATATTTTTCGGCTGTTAGTAAGCACCAAAAATTCCAAGAGCTCTCAAATGATATAATACTTCACTTTACATTTGCTTTAAAAGCATACAAAGACGAACATGGAACTTTGCCTGAACGCATTGTATTTTATCGTGATGGTGTCGGCGATGGTCAACTGCATCAAGTAGTAAATACTGAGCTTAACCATTTACGAATGAAGGCACAGGAAATCTATGAAGCGGCTGGAAAACATGAACGTTTAGCTTTCATAATTGTTTCCAAACGTTTAAATACCCGTTTGTTCATTAAAAATAATAATCCACCACCAGGAACAGTCGTCGATGATGTTATAACATTGCCGGAACGTTATGATTTCTTCATAGTTTCGCAAAGTGTACGCCAGGGTACAGTTTCTCCTACGAGTTATAATGTAATTTATGATACCATGGGTCTCACACCAGATCGTATTCAAATGTTGACTTATAAAATGTCACACTTATACTACAACTACACAGGTACCTGTCGTGTCCCGGCTGTTTGTCAGTATGCGCATAAGTTAGCTTATTTAGTTGCTGAAAGCATACATTGTTCACCCTCTCAATTGCATGATAGAAATTTATACTTTTTGTAAGGCTAAAATAGTCTTAATTTTTTTAATTTTTTTTCTATCAATTAATTACGCGATTATATAATTAGTAACATAATTATATATTTAATTACTTAAAATTTTATGTAATTACTAAATTACATAGTTCATTCAATTACATTCAATTACTTTGAAATAACACAAATTATTACTTGATTCAATTCACAATGAAAAATTAAATTTAACTTACGTGGTTAAATAAAAAGAGACTTCATTTGAGATTTCACCAAATAATCAATAATAATGTAATGAAATTTGCATTAAGTAAAGTTTTTTTTTCCAAATATTATGTCAATAGTTAACTCTGTTATACCAATGGGGTCGAGAATTACAGTAGTAAACACTACAGTAATAAACACTACAGTAATAAACACTACAGTAGTAAACACTACAGTAATAAACACTACAGTAGTAAACACTACAGTAGTAAACACTACAGTAGTAAACACTACAGTAGTAAACACTACAGTATAATTTAGTTTCCGCCCATTGGTATTACACAAAGTTTTACACTGACGCCTATGTGTCATTCAGCTCAGCTGTTTTTTTTTTTGAGGAGAAAATCGAGCTATTAAACATTTTGCAAATTAAAATACAAATAATTTTGTAATTTTATGAGTTATAAACATTAAACTTGTTCAAAAGATTTATGTAAAAATAATGAGAAATTCTTTTAAATTTTTCTAGAATATCTCAATATTTACAGTATAATTAAAACTGTAAAATATTCACAATGTATTTAACAAGTGTTAAGTAACTACAAATAAAACATAGAAAATAAAACATAAAACATATTAGAAAGTGCTTAATGTTGGTTGATTAATCTTCTAGCTTGTATTTAACCTTCACAGTTCATTCAATATTGAGAGTCTTCCCAGTATATGAAGCAGTCCACTGAAGAGCTAGCTTAAAGTAGTCTGTAAAAGTTAAACATTTGGTTGTCAACTTTTATTGATCATGATTTTTCACGTTCATAAAATCTGTCTCTTCTATGCGATGTTGAGGTTAAGCTGTAGTTGAATAAAATTCACGTGTAAAGTGATTGGAACTGAACTAAGCGATTGGAAGCGAAATATTCATATCGAATTCATAGAATCTATATGATCGACGCTTTCCTACTAGTATTTTGCAGAATATCTGTAAATAATTATAATTAAATAATAAAAGTTTAGATAAATATGCGAGAGAAAAATATATGTTGGTGGTGCTATTGTTGTTATATATGTATATATTATGTACTGTGTATATAACAACACAAAGTCCCAAAAAAAAAACGGAATTACTGTAACTAGTTTGCTTCCAACTAAGACTTAACGTTTGTAAAACAAAAAACAAAAACACAAGATTCTGTAGCAAAGAAAGAAGTGATTATCAGCCTTTGGACTGAGCACCTTAATAAAAAATTAAACGAGATGGAGCTTTGTCAAAAATGGTGAGTTATTCTTTTTGGTTGAATACAGCGAGTAACTTCAAGACGTAGCGATTTCCGCTTCAGATTGCAGCTCTATAGCTTACAACGTCCATCTTATGTTAAATCATCCTAAAACACGAACAAAACTGAGCCCAATAGAGTTTTACGTCTGCTGAACCAAGGTTGGAAGATCAGTGATCCTTGATCCAAATGATAGTTAAATACATTATACGCGCGCGTTTCTCTTATCTATCTCATTTCAATTAATTTATTTCCTACTCAAAAACTTTAGCATTTATTTCCATTACTTTTAATACAATACGCTTAATGTTGCTTTCTCCTTCCTTACTCAACCTTTGTATTGAGAAATAAAATAATATAATGCTACCTGTATTAACACCGAAACACCGTATAAACTGTTTAAGAATGAAAGAGTCAACCTTAAAGATATGTTAGTAAAAATTGAAACGCATAAGAAATGGTTTAGAGCTATGTAGTATACCCATATGCGAGTTCGATTAAAGAGATTTGCCTAGAGATTTTTTGCACTGCACTTGTGTAAATATTTATTGCACTTATTTATTACTTTTAGGTAAAAGTTTTCAAATTTATTTATTTATTTATTAAACATCGTATAGAATTTTCACAATGGTAACACCTAATTGACCTAATTTATATCTAAGTATGGCAACGAATGTTGGTATTTACCAGAATTACGAGTGGGGTAAATTAGTTAAAAATTACGTAAACTGGGTATTACCATTGTGAAAATTTTATAAAATGTTTAATAAATAAATAAATACATTTAAAAACTAAATAAATAAATATCAACATTTACTGCCATGTCGACATAATTTACTATTTCCCTCAATTTAAAATCAGTTTACTTGAACTAGCACACGGCGTATATAATATCACATACATTAAGACCGAAAAGTTTTCGGAAATTCTCATTTAAAATTCGCGCGCTGTATGTTTTTCGATATTTTAAGTTTATGTAGTTTGGCAGCACTGTCCTTAATTACTATGCCAAAAATGAGCGCGATCTGTCAGACAGTTCGTTTACGGCAGCTGTTGAAACCAGTTCACCTCAGTAGGGCGTTGCGAAAAAAACAATGGAAAAAAATATTGAACAAAGAGTTTGCATCAAATTTTGTGTTTCGAACGAAATTTCGTGTGCAGAATCGTTGCGAATGCTACAAAAGGCTTATGGGGAATCAGTTTTATCGAAAACTCAAGTTTATGAGTGGTACAAAGCCTTCCAGGACGGTCGTACGACCGTCGAAGACATTTCGCAACGCACTACTGAGGTGAACTGGTTTCAACAGCTGCCGTAAACGAACTGTCTGACAGATCGAGCTCATTTTTGGCATAGTAATTAAGGACAGTGCTGCCAAACTACATAAACTTAAAATATCGAAAAATATACAGCGCGCGAATTTTAAATGAGAATTTCCGAAAACTTTTCAGTCTTAATGTATAATATTTAAAACCACTTGTTCACCATAGACAGTTGTAATAATAATGGATGATATAAAGGCAGTACATATTAGCTTTCGCAAAAATTGAAAATTTGATAAATAGTGAGTATTATATTGCTTAATTAAATGAATTAATATTTTTAAGAATGAAGAAAGGGTATTAAAAAAGTTCATCGAATTTTTTAACATTTCAGTTGCTAACAATCTTATACTTATTGGGGCATGAATATTAATTCATGTTTCATTTTAAATTTTTAATATATATTAGAATTTATACAAAATTTTGTTTCTCTTGAATTTGACGCACAGACGTAAGGCTTGTTAATTGTGGAAATATAATATTTAACAGATCACAACTGTGGCGTCAATATATCAGGAAGCGATTTGTTGATTTTGAGATTCTTCGAAATAGTCCAATATGCTATTTGTTGAGCTTCGCACCTGCTTTACCCAAATTTCTGATTGTTTTTAGTAGATTTTTAGATCTAATGTAGTACATGAAATTATGAGAATATTATATAGCAATGATAATGCTTTTGAAATTATTGTTAATAACATCAAACTTTGTTTTGTTTGATACATTTACTTGCAATTTTTAATATAATATCGACAAAATATTTGCCTTACTTCTTATAGTATAAATGCATTTTTATACAAATAATTTCTTAGAGAAAACAAGACACCGAGTTTCGTATCTACTTTATTACTACATTCATTGCTTTTGACAGTTGACTTACCGCGCGTAACTACGCAAAAACACAAAATTGGCAATTTGTTTTTAAATTGTTTGGAATAAAATATTATATTCAAATAATATTGTTTTTGGATTTCAACAAAATGGCAAATCATTTATACAATTTTTCTTTAAATCAATTGGTGCTGCGTATAAGAGCGAAAATTGGATATGCAATCAGTTTCACTGGAGTTTGAATTGTACAAAAAAAGTAAATTATTTGTTAAATATTACTTTAACAAATGTTTAAATGTAATAGTATGTATATATATTAACCCGTAATTGTTTTTTACATAACTTAATATTTTTAGGCCGCTGTTAAATGGAATTAAAGTGTCATATACTAAAAATATGCAGATATGAATTAATAATGAAAGATCATAATTTCTGTCTGAAAGCATCCAACGTAAACTTCGTTAGCATTAAGTTTATAGTAAGTTTTTATACTGACGTTATATCTTTGTTTTTAAACCAAATTTATTGCGTACTTATTAAGAGAATCCGAAATAGTGAGTCAACTACTTTATTTCATATTTTTTTTACATGTCCGTTTGACACACCAATGTTTGTTTTTCCATAATTATAGTGCACCAAAGAATTTACAGTTCTTGATTATAAAAAAGTTTGTTTTAATATTTCTTCCATTTGGTCTATATCTTATTCTTGTATATAGTGTTCAATCATATCATAATTTTATTTCTTTGAAAAAGTAGTTATTTAAGTTGACTTTGAGAGTTTGAGTGCTTGCCTCATTACCACTTCAAGGATTTAAACATACAGAATTTGGTGGTTTAACACAACTATGTACTTAGAAATGATAATACAGTTTCCTTATTCTCTGGAATTAACTAATATTGCGTAATTACAAGCAGATTACCAATTATATTTTTTTAGCATTAATATTTAATTTCCCTTGAAAGTTTTATGTTAGCTCACTTTCTCACAAGTCTGCAACTCCAACCTAACCTAGCTCATTTTCTGGTTGTTCTTTCGCCCATGTATGGGCGTACCGCTGCAAAATACAAATTTTAATATTAATGTGACGGAAGGTCATTAGCGATATTGTTTTATAAGATAAAGTTTTTAACAATAAAAGTATGATGCCTGATAGCTCTTCAGCTAGTGCAGTTTGTATATAAAAGTTGTATTTCATAATAATAAGTTTTTAAGATTCCTGTCTTTTGGGTTCTTTCTTGTTTTTTATTCCCTATGTGATTATATTTAACTTGAACTTGAGTTTAGCCTTCCTCATACACAGCGATATATTTACTATGGCAGTAAGCATTTTTTTGTACAAATGTTGAATGATTTTAATGTGTTCTTCGCTGGCACAACTACATTATTCCGTAAGAACAAGCCAGGTTTAGTATTAGTTAATATAGTAATCGATTTAATATTTGTTAAATCATCGAATTCATATTTAATAATTTTTGCAGTGCTACTTAACATGACGGCAATACTATTATTTGGCTAAAGTAGCATATAGGATGCGCTTGTATAATATCATCAGAGGTTTGTAATCAATTTTTTCTTCTTGTTTGTAAAGTTTACTTATATTAATTTGCTTCTATTTCATTTAAGGATGCACTTCTTCATTCATTTAGCTACAGAGTTTATTTCGTTTTGAAAACTCGTTTCAGTTTTTTTTGTTCAATTTTTTCTGGACATGAAATTGCAAAGACATTTGCAAAGGTAACAATATATACGACAAATGTCAAACAAACATATACCTGCTTGTGTGACCGCCTTTAAGGTATGTTGAACGGTACTTGGTCGTCTTTGAAAAGTGGCTCCGGGACGTAAACCCGGCTGTTCTTGGAACTTTCCCCTTCCCATTATTTCTTAACTCTAACTTCATCCAATTACTTTCTTACTCATGTATTCGTCTTATAATCTTTAGATCCTGGCGGGTTACAACATCAACAACAAGGTATCAATCATACTGCTTTGTGACAGAGGTAGTTCTTGATTATATTGAAAATATGATATTGGTCTTAAGATGTGAACCAAAATATGGTACGCTTGCACTTATGGCTTATCATTTTTAAAATTCATTGTCTTGCTTGGCCTGGAGGTTAGTATGTACCGTGATGTTATATGAGAATTCCGCAGTTTATTATATTTATTGAAATATATTATTTTATATCGTATATAAATTCTTTATGTTATAGCTTGTAAAATCAAATTTGAAGTATTTGCAAATTTAATATAACTTAAATGTTTATTCTTAACGTTGTAATAAACTGTATTCATAAAAACCTGTATATTTGAATTTATTAGTAAATATTAATAAACAAAAATTTCTAAAAATATTTTGATATATCCTTATGCGCTTTCAGTAATCAATTTTGATCAAAAAGTATTGCTTTGAGTTAAAAAGTTATGTGAGATTAATATTGATCATACAGCTTTCCTTATGAGGTGTGTTTTCAAAAATCCGTGTCATCGAAGTTATTTGGATTAACAATATAATTTTAAAATCAATTTAACTCAATTAACTAAATAAATATAAAGTACTTCCGTTTGTTATTTAAGCACCTGAGTCTGACATTTTATAGTGACTTGATGACGAATTAATTGATCCGATCAATATTATTTAGTTTCTTTGCTCATTACTTGATGAAAAATATCTTTGTCTGCGTTTATACTTATTTCACTTTTTTTTTATATATAAGGTTTTTTTCATCTACATTAATTTAAGTACGTTGTTCTAACAACTAATGTTAAATTTGATTTCTTTTCCTATAAGCATTTAAACTTTTGATTTAGTAATATTTTACCTTTGATAATTAAAATAAGATCAGATAAGATAGATTGTGAAGACTATGCAATAAGTTGATAAGGCTATTGTTGATAATGCTATAGATTGGAAAAAAAAGTTGTTTTTGTTTTGTAGATTTAACTACTAGCACTGTTAAATTCATTTTTGTCATTATATTAAAATAATATATAAAGAGGTTTTTCGAACAGTAGTGAACTACAACAACAAAAATTCATTTTATATTATTTTAATTAATTGAATTCTTGGTTGACCACACAGCTGTTTCGAGTATAGCCAAATACCCATTATCAGTGGTCTTGGAAATAATTCTAGTATTGAATTATTCATAAATAATTTTCTGTTTTCCTGAGACTGCAAGAACCTGGAATCGAACTCATGTCCTGCCAAATTTGAAGCTCAGAATCAGTTGTATGTTCGCACATTTTTCTGGAGTTTTGTTAATTTGCTGTGAAAGTTTTTATTAACAAATTTACTTGCTGTGTTTATATTAGAACGAAATTATAAATCAACTGTTGAATAATTGTGAATTAATTAATTATACTTTTAATTTTATTTTTAATTATTAAATTTTAATACTATACTTTTGTAGAGGCATTATTTATTGCATGAATAATATATTCTTTTTTATGTATAGAACCTAATCTAGGAACGTAATGCTGAGATAGTCATGCTAATGTTACTCCACTAATCGCACAGGCGAGACCAATATTTTGTGAATATAAGTTGTAATTTAACGTCAAATTTTTCAGACTGAATTGATTATTATATTTAACAGAAACTAATATATTTCATAAAGAGGTTTTTTTAATTATATTAATATTATATTATTATGCATTGATAGTTGAACGGCATTTGGTCGTCTTCGACGAGTTTTTCTGGACGTAGACCCAGCTTTTCTTGGAACCTGATACTGTTTCATGGTTCTCTTCGGTTATTCAGTATTTTTATGATTACTGTTATAGCTGTGAAACAGAGGCGAAACTGGAAAATATCTTTCGCTACCCGGCACATAACAGCAGTCGTATATCTGCAGAAAGATTTTTTTTTTTTCAAAAGTCTATTGTTGTTTTTTAGTCCGTGAGGATCTGCTTGTTAAATTGATTATCGATCATGATGAATCCGGGACACAAACCTGGCGATTCTTGGAGCCCATAAATAAAGGTAATACCCATTCTGTTTTAATTCTCTACTGTGTAACAGAATTTTTTACACTTACTGCAATATGAAATAATTAATATTTAAATAAATAAAATAAATAAAATTTAAATAAGTAAAATATATAATAAACATTATTATTTTTGTTGTGGCACTACTACCGTCGGATCTATTGTGCTCCCTTCTGGGTTTAGAGTAGGTCGTTAAGCCCTGTTGCGGCAATAAAAAGTAGTATAGAATCTTCTTTACTGAATGTTATTGCCTCTTCCGTAAGAATATATATTATCCACATTGCATTAGTGCAGGGCATTCTAACAGTACATGTGTGGCTGACTTCTTATTCTGTTCGCAGAATCTACAGTTTGCATCCGTATGTATACTCAGTTTCAAAATCATAAATAATTTAGATTAAATTTGAAATAAAAAACTCTAAAAACTTTAAATTTGTGGTTTCTTCATTCAAACAAATCTGTCAGTAGAAAATTAGTTATTCTTACTTTACCTTGCCTTGTACTTGAATTATACGGGGACAGACCTATAGTTCATATGTTACTAATTTGCTAATAAGGTTGGGTTGAATACATTTATAAATGTTTTCGACGATTTGAAAAAATAAATTTAATCCTTTATCATTTACATAACAATGCAACCCAATAGATAAGAAATGTTAAAGGCTTATATGTATATATGTACAATAATGAACTGAGCTTTAATTCAGATTAGATTATCTATTCAAAACTACTGTTCTATTTTGTTAATTCTAAGTATTTTTTGAATTCTTTAATAGGATCAACGCTACTAAAATGTAGGATGCCTGCCTCGTAAGCAACTTTATTTTTGCATCAATGTTTGGATTATTATTGGACTGCAATATTTCCGATGTAACTTAGTACATTCTTTATAATTGGACTTTGTTATTGTTAATTACCATGTTTTGTTTTAAAGTCGCATAGGATCGAAAACAAGATAAGTCGCATTGGGTCATTAGTGAAATGGGGTGGGGCGTTTGACATTTTTAGTAAATACTAAATCAAATCGGTAAAAAGCAACGATACCTTTCATAACTGCATAATGATAAGGGCATCATATAAAGGTGCTGGTATTAGCTTATAGACACTCAATAAAATTGTAGCAAACTCACACGCTAAATAGTGAGAAAGAAATGTAAATAGAGTATAGTTGACTTTAGTCATTGTACCTATATGCTTAGGTATGGAGTCTTAGCTAAAGCTAGAGTGTGTATGGTTTCTTCAGAGCTAACACTTATCGATGTGGCGAAGTTAAAAGCTATTACATTACTATAATTCTATAATAATATAATATATGCTTAAGTATGGAGTCTTAGCTAAAGCTAGAGTGCATTTGGTTTCTTCAGAGCTAACACTTATCGATGTGGGAAAATTAAAAGCTTTTAATATTTCTATAATTTTCGTCATTTGGTTATCAATGACAACTGAATCCGGATTGTAAAACAGGGCATTTCTAACACCTCAAAGTCAGTGTCTTTGTTGTAGTAATTGATCATAGTAGGTTGTGAAAAAAAAAACGAATTTTTTCTCACAGTTGTTTGTGTATATACTGATTCTTAGCTAAAGCCTTTTAGGGTAAGGAGTTTATATGGTTACTACGAAGAGTAGAACTGATTAATGGTGAAAAGATGAAGCATATTTTTAACATTTATTTGGATCGCGTGTAAATTGATATTTATTGTTAGTATGATAGTTTTTATAGGATTTGTAATGGAAAATGAGTATAAAAGATAATCTTATGTTTTGTGTTTTCCTTATAGAAGTTAGCAATATCTAATAATTAATTTTGTTGTAATTCAAGATCAAAATATTTAGTTAACATATCTACGTCTGACATTTTACAATCAAATATTTTATATCCACAAAATAAAATAATTTTGTACTCTTCATGAGTAAAATGCTAGAATGCTGGAATGCTGGATTGCTGATTGATACTATAGAAACCTAGGACTGAGCTAAGTATAATTGTTCTTTACATCTGCTAAAAAAAATTATATTTGTTGATATTTCAGATGACGTTGGAACTTCTGTGGAGTTATGCGTATTCGGAAAAATATATAATGTATATTAATTTTATTTTTAGTTAATTTATAGTTTATAATATTAATTAGAAATTTAGCGGTACATAATGTATTAAAATTGTTTCGAAAATGTATGTCTAGAGTTTAGAAATGCCTAGTGAAGTGCCATGAGCACTATAGTTTTATCAATATTTTTTTGAATATGAGTAGTTCATGCCAGTGGTAACAATATAATGTATTTTTGTATAGAATTTTTGCAAAAAAAAAATGTAACAATTAATATTTTAAATTTTATTTATTTTAAATAAAAGTAAAATCATAAAATATAATAAAATCAAGTCGCTTATTTTATAAAATCAACGTTGCGTTGCGATTACTGGTTATTAAATCTTTTTCTGGTACAAATACCAGAGATAATACATTGCATGTAAATAAATTGATATATATTTTTTTAAATATATTATTAGTTTAAAATTTATAGCTAAAACAATATTAAAATAAATATTTTTCTTTTAATTTAAATTTAAATCGACCAATGGAGACTAGGTTTTGTTTTCTAATTTAATTTTAAATAAATAATTTTAGTTATAGCATTATATTAAATATATCTTTCTATATAAATAAAATTTGTTTAATGCAGTAGCTTTGCTTTTAATTTAATTGTACAATTAATTATAACAATTAAAGGACTCTTTCTGCGAGATGATACAAAATAGTTTCTAATGCAAATAATGTAATATAATAATCAAATCGCATAATAATAAAATCGCATAATAATAAAATAATATGTTTATAAGATTAGTAATACAAAAATATTTAAATTATATTTATTAAGAGATTTAATCTTTAAAATATATTTATACGATAATATGAAAAAGAAGTAATACAAAAATATTTAAAAAATATTTATTATAAGATTTAATCTTTAAAATGTAATAAGTGTTTGATTAAAAAATTATATCGTTTGAAAACGTACATATATATTTTTTGCAGATCCTCTACATATTTTAAATAAATTTTGTTGAGAATACATGAGAAGGTACATAAATTTAAAAAAATTTATTTTAGAATTAAAGTTTTTGTTTTTAATTTGCCTTATAATATTAACAAATGATTGCAGTATATTAAATGTATATAATTTAATAAATAATAATGAATATAAAATAAATATTTAACATATGTGTATGTATTTCTTTTTTCAATATCAATTTAAAAAATATTTTTTTTGCCTGTATTTTAAGCATTAGTTATGTATATGTATATAATATAAAAAAATTAAAAAAACATTTTTAAAATTGATTTATTTAAGTTATAAAAAGAGTAATAGTTAAAAAAAAAATTAATGTGTACTTTTCACTTTGGATAATTTGATGCAAATAAACTTAAATTGTCATTATTTTTATTATTATTAATATTATTATTGCCATTGGCATTGTTATTAGATTTTTCAATTCGATTTTTATTTTCAGTTTTTGAGTCAATTTTAGTAGACATGTCAGTGTTTGGAAAAGATGGTATCAAATGTAAATGTTTTGGAGACTCGCACATACTTTTAAAAGCCTTAAAATCCGTACCATTCGAAACTGTAATTTTGTCATGTTGTGAATCTGTGTAATAATGTATAAAAAAACGTTATCGAATTTATTTATGTATACCAAAAACACATCATATTCTAGTATAATTTTAGATAATTATACTAGGTTTAAGTTAAACATATTTTAATTGTATTTATAATAGAAGTCCAATCGTATTCGCTTCCAATTGAATGTATACAAAATATTTGAATAGCTTTATTAAAATAATTTTTTTAACAATTTTATTTTTAAATTGAAATACATATATCATACAAGGAAAAAATGCGATTCTTTAAAAATACTAAACAATGGTTCCAGTAGGATTTATACATATCGGATGATAGGAGTTTTTAGAAGAATAAAGTTCCACATTGACTAAGGTTTTCGATGATTTTTTCTTAATCAAGAAAAACTATCGCATATTGCAAAGAGAGCTAGTGCAGCACGTCG
The DNA here is from genome assembly GCF_002237135.1 of Teleopsis dalmanni. Lineage (NCBI taxonomy): Eukaryota > Metazoa > Arthropoda > Insecta > Diptera > Diopsidae > Teleopsis > Teleopsis dalmanni. The sequence continues at coordinate 54,841,441 of NC_051848.1, forward strand.
AAATTAAATAATTTCAGAGTCATGATTGTAAACATCAAATTAAAAAGAGTATATGGTATATATAGTATGATGATCTTCTTTTCGTACGTACTTGTTTTTTTTTTATTATTACGTCATGCAAAAAGCAGATAAGTAATGGGAAGTGGTCAGGTATACATCCCGGAATGGCTCGTCTTTAAAAAGTGTTACAAAAGCATTAACATAATTAATTAAACACTATAATGTAATTAACTAATATTTAGCAAATTGTCATACAAATGCACATCCGAGCAAGTTTTATAAATAGTTTAACTAAATATGATTGTTTCTTATAATAATAATGAATTAATTATCCTCAAGAAATGAAAAGAATTTATTTAATTTTAATTTAGTTCTGATTTACTTTTAATTTAATTGTAAATGTTGTAATAATAATTGTTAATATTTTTAACAATTTTAACAATTATTAAGACTGGTTCTAATGCATTCAGAGCTATTGCATTAAAATAGATCTGTCAATGTACTAGTTTATGATGAGAGTTTGTTTTCTTGAACTCACCGCACTAGTTACTAATATAGATACAATATTGTGAATATGTTTATAATCCAACTAATATCATAGCTTTTTTAGGGATTTTTTACGAAACCACACTTCTTTTAAGTGTACACTTACTTTTGTTCAGTAAAGGTAATTATACTCTTTACATAAAAGTTACACTCTTTTATGGGGACATTATGTATGTCAATACTTTTGTAACGCGTTAAATGAAACGTCGGGGACTCTTTTATATAAAAGAGTGTAAAATGGGTATATTATGCATATCAAGACGTTAAAGGAATCGTCGGGGACTCAATATACATTGTGACCGAAAGGTTTTCGGAAATTCTCATTTAAAATTCGCGCGCTGTATATTTTTCGATATTTTAAGTTTATGTAGTTTGGCAGCACTGTCCTTAATTACTATGCCAAAAATGAGCGCGATCTGTCGGACAGTTCGTTTACGGCAGCTGTTGAAACCAGTTCACCTCAGTAGTGCGTTGCGAAAAAAACAATGGAAAAAAATATTGAACAAAGAGTTTGCATCAAATTTTGTTTTTCGAACGAAATTTCGTGTGCAGAATCGTTGCGAATGCTACAAAAGGCTTATGGGGAATCAGTTTTATCGAAAACTCAAGTTTATGAGTGGTACAAAGCCTTTCAGGACTGTCGTACGACCGTCGAAGACATGCCGCGTTCTGGACGACCTTCGACCTCTACCACCGACGAAAACATTGAAAAGGCAAAGGAAATCGTGTTCAAAAATCCTCATGTGAGTGTTAGAGAGATAGCACGAGAGCTAGGCATCGGTCGTGAGATGGCTCGTTTGATTTTGGTGGACAATTTGTGTATGCGACGTGTCAACGCCCGGCTTGTTCCGATTCACCTCAATTTGTTCAACATTATCAACGATTTTAAGGCCAAACATTCAATAAATACCATCGAACAGCCACCGTATTCACCTGATCTTGCACCGTGTGACTTTTTCCTGTTTCCCAACCTCAAATTACCACTCAGAGGAACGCGTTTTGAATCCATAGAAGACGTAAAACAGAATTCGCAGAGGGAACTCAAAGCCATACCGGAAAGCGCCTATAAAAAATGTTTTGATGATTGGAAGAAACGTTGGCATTTGTGTATCGCTTCTAATGGAGCATATTTTGAAGGAGATAAAATAAATATTGATGAAGGTTAAGAATTTTGCGTTTTATTTAAAATTTCCCGAAAACTTTTCGGTCACAATGTACAACTAAAATGAATTCTCAATATGAAACGTTTAGAGTGCTACAAACCGCATTTATGTTTAAGTAGCTTTGGTAATTAAAAAATATTAAATATGCGAAGTAAATGAGACTCAAAACATGATATATACTGAAAAATGCATTATTTGGGTCTCTTAAAGAACTGGAGGACATGTTTGGACCGTACTTTTTTAAAATTTGAAAAAATGAAATGTCATTATCCAACTCACTGGTATGATCCAGTTAATAATAATGGCGCATGAAATAGAGTACTGAACAACGGCTTATTTTTTCATGTGTCTGTGAGCATGTACTATAGGCGGAGACTATGTTAAATCTTACAAATTCCAAAAAATTATTATATAAATTATTAAAGCGAGTCTTTAATAACTATATTGTCTTCAAAAATAGTACTATGGTATGATCTCTTATAGCATTTTTTGTGAAACTATATAGAGTCATTGTTGGTCTATGCAAATAAAACAGTAACAAATCAAGCTAAATAGTCGAAAGACTGAAAATGTGGGCTTTAAGATGCAGTTCTGAAAATATTTCCGGATTATTAATTGAAATCTATTAGCGCCATTTATATTATAAAATCCATATAACGACTAGAAAAATGTTTACATTTTTGTGCACAATGCTTTTCTTTCTATTCAATATTTTTCCAGTACCTCTAGGTATGCATAAATATGGGCATAAATTATGCTATGCATTTCATATTTTGTGTATACTTGATATGTACATATACATATATATGTATGTTAACATACTTCTAATTATTAGAAGTAAAAATAAGTTTGTTTTTATAAGAAAAACTTTTTACTTGTGTGTGAATTTATTTTTTAAGTTTAATATTTAATTCATTAAAAACTGTTTTTTAATTTTTAATTTACTCATTTAAAACTTTATCAGTATTTTTTTCACTTCTATCAATTTAAAATTTATAGGGATTGACTTATATGTACATATTCGAGAAATTCACTAAATTGCTGATAAAACTTTACAATAGTCATAAGAAATTGCTACCATGACGTTTTGTGGAGCTATTGATATTGTAACACCTTTGCTTGAATTTGTTTCATTTTGGGGATTTCCCCTTTTATTAAACAGTGATAGTGATAATTACTTAGACATTCTTTTAGACGATATTTTTTCATATATTAATTATGCTTACCAAACCAGTAAGTGTGGAACCCCTTAACATTATTTAGATTAATTCGGTGCAAAATTTCCTTAAGTACTTCGTGATATTTTAATGTGTTGCACAAATAAAAAGATTCTTTCGTTTGATTGAAATGACACGTAACTTTGATGAATTCAGCTTCCATCTTTATTTTTTTATAAATTAAAAATAAATATTTAAAAATAATATTAATAATTGTTAAGAATTTTGAAGTTTCACTGTTCTGATAATAAAAATGCAAAAATAATTGCGTTAACTAACGCCACAACAAAGCTGACTCGAAAGCTTTGCAAAATGCTTAAGTGTTTATAGTTCAACCAATTTTACTTCGATTTAAAAAGAACTCAAGATTGCATTTTATCTACTACTATATGTCAAATACTCAACCGTATATGAGTATTAGAATTTCTATCGAAAAATGCGTTGTATTTATAAGAATATTTTTATGCTTTTAATTTTGTGATTCATTTGAATGATTATTTTTGGTAGTTAATTTTATTGCACATTTTTATCTGAATTGAAGAAGTCGAAATTGTTCAAATACAAATATTATTTATTGTCTACTATATACACTATACTCTATACACTATCCACTATACTACACTATAAACTTCAGCCACATCAATTATAACTAAAAACTGTCGTGCTTCTCTCAATGATCTAGCTGGGCTTGTTAAGGTTAAACTCATTTGGGTTCCTGGTCACTGGAATATCTCGTGTAATTGCAGAGCGAATGAGCTTGCCAAGGTAGGGGCTCTTCTCGCTGTCATTCACTTCTCAGATATTGACGTTCCACGTGCTACAGTTAAACTGGCAATTAAATAAAAATACCTCACTGATGAACCTCATTGTTTGATATTTAGGTTGACTTGGTCTAATTAAGACAAGAAATGCATTAGTCAGCTACTTCAACTAAGGTGGAGCCTGCTCAGTACCACGGACCACTGTGAAATTGGAAGGCATGCTATGAGACTAGGTCCACTCTACAATGAGTTTTGTCGAGACTGAGGTCCTGAAGATGAGGAGGAGATCGTGCTCCAACTCATCTGTCAGAGCCCTTTTTTAGCTAGAAGAAGAGCAAAAATCTTTGGAATTCATTTTCTGATCGACCTGTCCTAGCTGTCAACCTATAATATTAGGGACTTAGCTAAATTATAGACCTGTCAGTTTGGTTTTCCTTTACCTAATCCACTTTGCTAAATGATTTTTCACCCCGATGTTATGACCTGACTATTGACATTATAAGCGTTCACGTAGTACTATCTTTCAAGATATTATATTTAAAGCTAATAGGCCTAAAGCTAATAATAATAAAATAATTTATTCTGCTCTTGATTACTGGAGTGGGATTTTAGTCACTTTGATTTTACTCTGATTGCGAGCTGGAATATTTTTCACAATTGATTTGTGGAGGTGATATAACCGGATCTAAATCTTACACTATGACTTTTGATGCTTTCTACCTACTGCAAAATAAAAAGACACACCTTCTTATGGAGTGAAGAGACCGATCTCAAGCGTCGCAACTCAAATTTTTTCTTTGCAACTCTGCTTTCACATACCTAAAATCTAAACACCGTTTTCAATAATTATGGTTGCTAAGCATAAACACTTTAGCATAAACATCTTTGTAGCCGATATATAAGAATAGACACTCGAAATGCAGGCTCATCTAATATTATGTCTGGCAAAATTGGAGTATAATATATATATATATATATATATATATATATATATATATATATATGAATATATTGCAAAGTAATGTGAAGATGTAAAGTATAAATTTATCCTAACTTTTAATTTATAAGAAACAAAATACCAATTAAGATTGGATGAGAGTCATGTGTTAATATAAACTATTTAACAACGCTCAACAGAGTAGCTGATTAGTATGTAAATGCAAGCGAATAAAAATATATCACTATTGATATGACATATCATTATGAATGCAAAAAGTGAGTGAATAAATTTTAATACATAGAAATACGTATTAATCTAGTTAATCAATTTCCTATAAATTTATTTAATAACAGATGAATGTAAAAATAGTGAACTACAACAACAACATTTTTTCTACATATTATTTTTAATTAATTTTTGGCTGACCATAAGCTGTTTCGAGTATTGTGAAATATCCAGTATCCGTGGTCTTGGAATTATTTCTTGTAATTAATTATTCGTAAATAATTTTCATTTTGTTTTTTGAGACTGCATGTACCAGGGGTTGAACTCGTACGCAGCCAAATTTGTAGTTAGGGTTTAAGGTACGAGTTCAACCTTTGCTTATTGCAGTCTCAAAGAAATTATTCACAAATAAAAAGGTCAGTTAATTAAAAATAATATAAAAAGAATTTTTGTTGTTGTAGTTCACTACTTTTCGAAACCTCTCTATTAAATAACACTGTCTCTATTAAAGAAAAAATAGTCACTACTGTCTAAAAAAAACATTTATTCAATCTACAGTCTCGTTCACGCAAATCGTAGAGTAACATAAGCATGACTTTCTCAGTATTACGTTCCTAGATTAGGGTCTATGCACAAGAAAGAAATGAGCTCATGCAATAATTAATACCTCTACAAAAGTATAGTATTAAAATTTAATAATTAAAAATAAAATTAAAAGTATAATTAATTAATTCAATTATTCCACAGCTGGTTTATGATTTCGTTCTGATATAAACACATCAAGTGAATTTGTTAATAAAACTTACACAGCAAAACAACAAAACTACAGAAAAAAGTGCGAACATAAAAGTCAAGTCGACTTTGGGTGAGTTGGTTAAGGAGCTCTGACTCTGAGCTTTGAATTCGGTTGGGCACGAGTTCGATTTTTAGTACTTGCAGTCTTAAGAAAATTATTTGGAATAATTAAATACAAGTATTATTTCCAAGACCACTAATGATGGGTATTTGGTAATACTTCAAACAGCTGTATGATCAGTCAAAAATTCAATTAATTAAAAATAATAAAAAATGAATTTCTGTTGTTGTAGTTCACTACTGTTCGAAAAACCTCTTTATTATATTTATCAAAACTACACTTGTAATACGAATTGAGGCGGGAAGAAAAGTTGTTATAGCAACGTAATTATTAATTATTCAAGTCTTAGAATCTAATACATTGTGACCGAAAAGCTTCCGGAAATTTTAAATAAAACGCAAAATTCTTAATCTTCATCAATATTTATTTTATCTCCTTCAAAATATGCTCCATTAGAAGCGATACACAAATGCCAACGTTTCTTCCAATCATCAAAACATTTTTTATAGGCGCTTTCCGGTATGGCTTTGAGTTCCCTCTGCGAATTCTGTTTTACGTCTTCTATGGATTCAAAACGCGTTCCTCTGAGTGGTAATTTGAGGTTGGGAAACAGGAAAAAGTCACACGGTGCAAGATCAGGTGAATACGGTGGCTGTTCGATGGTATTTATTGAATGTTTGGCCTTAAAATCGTTGATAATGTTGAACAAAGCGAGGAGAATCGGAAAAAGCCAGGAATTATCCATACACAATTGGCCACCAAAATCAAACGAGCCATCTCACGACCGATGCCTAGCTCTCGTGCTATCTCTCTAACACTCACATGAGGATTTTTGAACACGATTTCCTTTGCCTTTTCAATGTTTTCGTCGGTGGTAGAGGTCGAAGGTCGTCCAGAACGCGGCATGTCTTCGACGGTCGTACGACCGTCCTGAAAGGCTTTGTACCACTCATAAACTTGAGTTTTCGATAAAACTGATTCCCCATAAGCCTTTTGTAGCATTCGCAACGATTCTGCACACGAAATTTCGTTCGAAAAACAAAATTTGATGCAAACTCTTTGTTCAATATTTTTTTCCATTGTTTTTTTCGCAACGCACTACTGAGGTGAACTGGTTTCAACAGCTGCCGTAAACGAACTGTCCGACAGATCGCGCTCATTTTTGGCATAGTAATTAAGGACAGTGCTGCCAAACTACATAAACTTAAAATATCGAAAAATATACAGCGCGCGAATTTTAAATGAGAACCTCCGAAAACTTTTCGGTCACAATGTATAAGAACTAACGTTCTCTAAGTGTTCATGTGATCCAGTAAAATATCTTCACATAACTTAATGATCGCCATAAATCTTCTTCACTGAAAATGGACGTTTACAGAGTAAAATATAGGTAGTATTATTATTATATATATAGGTAGCGCACAGCTTAAACCTTTTTAATATTTATATGAATTAGTTAAGTTAAACATATTGTTGAATGTAGATTGCAATAAAATTAAATTAAAAATAAAAAATAAATATTTTGCATTTAAGAATGCGTTTACTTATTATGTATTTTTAACCTCATTTCAGTTAATCTAATAACATATACAAATTTATGATGATATTTTTCTTTAAGAATTATCTACCGTATTTGAGTTACGATCTTAATTTAAATAATGATAATTACAAATGAAAGTCAACAATATTTTGATAACAATAATATTTGTGTCATCACTAACGTTATGTATCGTATTTCATACCCATATATTCTGTATAAAGAGTGACACTATTATTAAAATTTACAATATTTATTAATCTAAAATATACTAATTAATTGTTAAACAAATATTAAATAACTATTCTCATCACCAATAAATCAACATTTAGTTTTAATAATCCTGGAACTAGAATCCTCAATTCTCCATATGTCTTACGTAGACCCATTAATGTATGGTCTTTAACTCCATTTTCGAATTCTATGAAAGCAATCGGTTGAAAACGCATTTTTCGGCGTAGTAGTTTTAGCTTCGGAAATATAAAAAATATGGATCCATTATAAGTCAGGTGAATATGATGATTATAATTATTGGTCAGAGAGTTCTGTACTTTGTTTTTTTTTTATAAACAGCCCGTTATATACAGTGGCCCAATTGAATTGTTACCAACTGTAACAGTTATGAATTACAAATTGATATTAACAATTAACAATAATAGTAGTTTTTTTATTATCAAACCTGCACTAGTTACAAGAGACTATTTCTTATCTAGAGCTTTTCATCTCAATGTGAACAAATAAAATTCATGATTTAAGTTTGCTGTATGACATATATACCGAATTCTTTTATCCCATATAATTGTAATAGGGAACTCACACCTGATTATATTAGTAAATTACTGTCGAATAGTTGTCCTTGTTTAGAAATATTAAATTATATCTCGTTGAACACTCAAGAAGATACTACCAACTACGTCAGTGTTCATACTTCTCCAGATCATGTGATGTAAAAAAGTATTGAAGTAAAGTATTGAACAAATGTGCATTTGTTCATTGTATTCTACGAAGTCTATAATTTAACCATTTAAGCTGTTTTAGCATTTCGCGTTAAAGTATCCATATCCATATCTATTCTTCCATGAGACTTATATATGTTTGAAACTTTATTATCACACCTGTCTCTACTATCGCGGAATGGAGATTTTTTTAAGTCATTTTACATTTTTGTCTTCCAAAGTTTTGACTAATAAGCGCTTTTCTGGGTTTATTCTGGCAATTCCAATGTGTGATTTTTTCTAACAAGACTAAGCAAAGATCACATTTTTATGCTTTCAATCACTATTTCGTGCCATTAAGAGTCAGTTAATGAGATAAAATCAGCTAAGTAGGGTGTGGTTATTTGCCTGTCGATGATGACGACCTCGACGTTATATCATCATACCGGTCGAAATTGATTTGTTTAAACGATGTTGTTATTCAGAAGTTTTGGTTATCTTTGTTGGTGTATATTCGTCCGATGCTTCTAGTACACCTTTATATTTATCTTTCATTTCGATTATTTCAAGTCCATAGTTTAGCCAGTGTTAAAGACTTCAAATAACTTTTAGAGATATTTATCGGAATAGTTTACTCTATTATAACTATGATATACAACCATTTGTTACAACCAACCGGAAGTCTTCAGTGAAGTACGGAAAACAAACAAGCGCTGTCGGATCATTCTCCATCTCCAATAACACAATGCAAGTGCTCACACATCTTGCCTATGAGTAACAACCGACTATTTGAACATTCAAAAAGTCGAATTGATGGGTCATCTGCCTGATTTATATACTGTCCTGATTTGGCCCCCAATGAATTTTTCTTTTTCCCGAACGTCAAGAATTAATTGGGTGAGCAACGGGCTCTTTGCTTGTTGCTTTTAAAGAGCATGTTTTGGAGATGTCTGAAGAAGATTGGATAAAATGCTTTGACAAATGGTTCGAACGCATGCAAAAGTGTATTTATTATAAATAGGAATACTTCAAGAAATAATAAAGCAATTTTCAATGAAAAGTTAGTTAGTTAATTTATTATATTAGACTAAAAATATAAATAGTGATCCTCGTATATTATGTTGTACTAAAGAAATTTATGGTAGATTCAACGAGATATATTTCTTAAACAAAGATGTATCTTAACTTGGAAAATTCTGCCTCTTGTTATCTGAGCTTCTTCTGAGTTTTGATTTTAGATAGTTAAGAAATATTTTTAGGTAGTTCGATCTATAGTATTAATACCTGACAATTTCGCTGATATAAACATAAAATATTTTGTATTTTACTAAATTGCAATGCGCAACACAAAATTTGTACTTTGTTCTTTGGCTCAAATTTTTTCATGATGGATTAATACGACTTAGCAGTTTACATATATGTATATATATATATATTGAAATGCATTAATTTTTTATAATAAAATTTTTTGTCAATTACAGTAAAAGTTGCAATTCAACTTCGAAATTTTTATGTATGTAAAACAAATATTTATATTATCCGATATGTTTTAATAAATGCTAATTAAATTGCTTAATTTTGTTATCAGTTAAAGTAAAATATTAAAAAAAAATAAATGGAAAAAATAATCTGTTCATACATATACTATGACAACAACTTCTATATTTTTGTAGACAGTTTGGCTTCACAGTTGTGTTCAGAGAATATATTTGGGCTAATAAGTATGTCAGAGTTATACAGTCTACATTTGTATTATATGAGTATATGAGTACAACAACTGCACAAACAGCAACAAGGGAGATAAATGGACTTTGTAGAAATATTTGTTAACAAATTTATATATTATATATATACTTAAGATATAAAGATATATTGTTTAGATGAGCATTTCCAGTACGTTTAGAAAAATGCTTTAGTTATCGGACGCGTATTCCACCGTTTGGATGTCTTGACTTTAAAGATCTGTCATCTCGATATGTGTGCAATATGTTTTTAATGAACTGCAGTTTAATGTTTTTTAAAAAATTCACTTCTCAAATATTACAAAAACATTAATAATAGTTCAAAATAATATTTTATTTAAACAAATATTAAAATAAATCGTGTTATGTTGAGTGCTTTTTTAATAAAAATTTTTTAAATAATTTATAATTTACATATAATACATTTATAAATTGTTGTAAAATGATTTTAACTTTTGAAAGGTTTGTAGATACTAAAACTCTGAAACCAATAATTGATTAATTTAGAATCTAATATAATCTAACAATGCTTTCAGTAAGCATTTGGTGATTTATTAATGGTCCTAATCAATAACAATTACAACAATAATATATGTTTCTTGAAAAGTGAAAACTGTCGTCGCGGACATCCCTCTTCATGGATTATTTTTTTCAAAAAAAAAAATTTGTTTATCATTATTTATTTTATTTTATTTAAATAACTTAACTTATTTTTGGTCGAATATTCCTCTTGAACAAATAAAAGTTGGCTGATAGTCATCATCCAAGAGAGTTTTCGTAGCAGATTTCATGTGTAGTATAGGTTTCCATAAATTTTCATGAAAAATATATATACGAAAAGTTCCTCGTTTTTTGCTTATGAAGCGCATACTTGTATTCTAATTGAACCTCAAGTCATATTAAAAGCGCTTTTTTGATATGAGATACGTCTCTATAAATTTTTACTATACAGTCAAACTTCCATAACTCGGAGTCCAATTTTGTAAAGAAAAGGTTCGACTTATGGAGACTTCGAGTTAGAGAATTTTTTTATTTTTTTTTTTATTATTGAACGAAACTAGAATTACATTTTAATATATTCATTTATTTGCAATCAAATAAAGCACAGAAGTTATAGTGAAGAAAAATGTTCCGAAATTAGGGTTTGGGACTTTAATTTCTCTCTTATTTTCAGTAAGAAGAGATTCCAATTTATTCCAAGTCTTATAGTGATCATCAGTTGTAGTATTGAGTCTTCCACTTTATTCCTGGAAGTCTGCTGAACAATTACATCCCCCGAACAGTCATAATCACTTTTCGTTGTGCTTAGAATTGGATCCAGTAATTTAGAGCTATAGTGCTCAATAATGTCGTCATTTGGTGGAAAGCTTGATGTACAAATTTCACTGTCAAGCTCAATGTAATATAATGGTTAAGAGTAGCATTGGAAGTTATTTTATTTACTTTAAACCACGCTGCTAGCGACTGGCAGTTGCACAAAGAAGCAATATAAGAAAAAAAAAACTAAACATTTGGTTTGGGAAAAGGGGTTTCCCCTTACACCAAAATGCATTTATACTTAAAACAAAAATTCGAATTATGGAATGAATTTTTCCACATTCCAATTGGCACGGAATAATTGTGAAATGAAAAAAATGGAAGAGATAAGTTGAATATAGAAATAAAATCAGCAAATAATAAAAAACCCTTTTGTTGCATCATCTTAGAATTAACTTAAAAAAAACTAATACAAAAGAGAGATAAATAATGTATACACACAATATATAACAAATTATAAATTATTAAATAATAAAACATAAAAAAAAAATTAAAAAGAAAACAAAAAAAATTAAATTAAAATAAAAATTTAGGATTAAGAATTGAGAATAGATAAATAAATATTGCAAAAGATATTAAAAAAATAATAATTAAAAAATAACAAGAAATAAAATTCAATGGCAGAATGGGTGATATTAAGATAGTATAGAGTCCAGCACCTACTCTACTTGTGTTTTTGGTTGCACTTGTAAACGAATTCCATACTTTTCCTGTGCGTCTTCAAGTCTAATTCTAATTCAAGCCAGGCTTAAAGGTATCTTGCAGGTTTCGGGAAACACTTGCATTTAATTTATTGCCTAATGATATGTCCAATAAAATTGCAAATATAATATTTGTTTGGGTCAAAGTTCTAGTTTTATACATTAATATTTCAATCTATTCACAAAATTTGTAAAGTTCTATATTAAAATGATTTATAATATAATGTAAACTATTGTTTCTAATAGAGAGATTTTTATCAAACAGTAGTGAAATTGCAACAACAAATTTTTTTTAATTATTTTTAATTAGTCGAATTTTTTGGCTGACCATACAGCTGTTTCGAGTAATGCTATATATCCATTACCAGTCATCTTGAAATTATTTTCTATATTTGATAATTCCTGAATAATTTTTTTAAGATTGCAAGTAGAAAGGGTTGAGCTCGTGCCCAGCCAAATTTGAAACTCAGAGTCAGTATTCACTAGTCAACTGATCCAAAGCCATACTTGGGTTGTATGTTCGAACTTGGAATTTTGTTAATTTGGTGTGAGAATTCACTAACAAAGTCAATTGTTATACTATATTAAAAGGAAATCATACAATTAAGTTAAAATTAAATAAAGAGGTTTTCGAACAGAAGTGAAACAACAACAAAAATTTATTTTTTTAAATTATTTTAATTAATTGAATTTTTGGCTGACCATTCAGCTGTTTCGCGTATTGTCAAATACTCACCATCAGTGGTCTTGCAAATAATTCTCGTATTTAATTATTCGTAAATAATTATTTTTGAGACTGCAAGTACCAGGAATCGAACTCGGGTCCTGCCAAATGTGAAACTCAGAATCAGCGCATCTTAACCAACTGATCCAAAGCAGTACTTGACTTTTTTCTTCGCATATTTTTCTGGAGTTTTGCTACTATTACTATGAAAATTCTTATTAACAATTTTACTTGCTGTGTTTATAT